>NC_070605.1:39457303-39774803 GCF_027172205.1 Podarcis raffonei
TTGTCAACCTTTTTAACGACAATGTAATATAGCCTATTGTATAAATGACATGTGCTATCCTACTTAATCCTTACCTCTGACTCTTTCTAGTTTTACATTTTACAACGGTATATAGAAACTGGCATATGCTTAGAGGTTGAGGATGGATGCATTAAGAATGAAAGGCAATCACTTTATTTGACTGCTGTGTGGACAGCTGGTGCAGGAGGAGGAAGTTGCATGGAATTGTGGGAAACATAAGCAGGCTGACTCAGGAGAACATAAAGAGCAGGCCACTAGAAGCCAGGGATTCTTTTTTGATGCCTGGGGGAGAGGGTGAGATTTCATCCGGACAACAGCTGATATCCTACCGCATTCTTAACTTTGTCTCCACCACACAGAGAGAGAGAGAGCACATTCCCGTTTTTGTATTCTCATAGAAAGTGGATCCAATTCCTTCCAAGATGCCTTATCTAACTGAGTGCATGTTTATTTGAAACTGACTCATTCCACATCAAAGTCCTTCCTCTCCTTTATACTTTGGCTATTGACTTGCATTCACAGCATTGAGAGGAACAGATAAAACAAGCTTTACATGTCTCAGTCTATCACAGCTGTGCAGCCAGTGCTGACATGTCATATTTACCAATAAAAACACCATTATTGTACATATTAGAGCATGTCTGTCTCAGGAGACAATGGAGAAGTGTGCCTTTGGGGATGAAGTCAAACTATTGGAAGGTTGCAGCACCTGCTGTGGCTGTAGAGACCAATGCAGGAGAGACATGTTTTGTTGCAGCTGAGGTAAGAAGAAGAAGAGTTTGGATTTGATATCCCGCTTTATCACTACCCGAAGGAGTCTCAAAGCGGCTAACATTCTCCTTTCCCTTCCTCCCCCACAACAAACACTCTGTGAGGTGAGTGGGGCTGAGAGACTTCAAAGAAGTGTGACTGGCCCAAGGTCACCCAACAGCTGCATGTGGAGGAGCGGAGAGCCGAACCCGTTTCATCAAATTACGAGTCTATCACTCTTAACCACTACACCACACTGGCTGGATGAAGACATCCAGTTTTGCTGCTATCAGTGCACCATTGTGCTTCTTCTCTCTGTGCTCCTCCAAGCAGTCATTCCTCCTCTGGTCACTGCTGCGGATACACAACATGTCTGTCTCCAGGCACTGTTGTCACCTGCAAGGGATTTCTATAGGGTGGGGTTCACGTTGCCAGGCTTCATGTCACATTTGCAGGCCTCTTTGTAATGCAGAGTTAGTCTGCCAACAGGCCTGGTACCTGATGGCAGCTCCTGTAGAGCACATCCTTGGAGATCCTTCCATTCTGGGGACGTGACCAAGCCAGCATAGACATCACTGGGACAAAAGTGTGAACATGCTGGGAAGGTGGGCTTGGGAGAGTACATCTTTGAGAATCTGTGCTGCCATGCAAGGCCCAAAATCTTCCTGCTGCACTGTATATGGAAGACACTGAGGTATCGCTCCTGGCGAGTGTAAGTTGACCACAACTCCCTTCTAAAAAGCAGTGTGCTCAACATGCAAGTCTGATAGACCTTAATCTTGGTATTGATTGTTAGCATCACATTCTCCCACACCCTTTTGGAGAGGCAAGCCATTGCCGTAGCCATCTTATCCAGCTCAGCGTTGATGGAGAGGTTGCTGGTTATTGCTGGTTATGGCAGAGCCCAGGTAGACAAAATTGTCTATCACCTCAAGCATGTGGTTACCAACTCAGGTTATTGGTCTTTGTCAGGCTGATGGTGAGGCCAAACTCCATGGTTCTTGCTTGCCTGGTGGAGGATTGCATGTAACAACAACTCTGATATTTGCATGCCTGGAATGCAGCCTACTGTATAAGGGTCACAGTCCTCCATGCACCAGACGCGATTTAGTCATGCTGACCACATGACCCAGAAAGCTATCTGTGGACAAATGCTGGCTCCCTTGGCCTGAAAAGCAAGATGAGTGCTGCACCTCATAGTCGCCTTTGACTGGGCTTAACCATCCAGGGGTCCTTTACCCTTTACCTTTACTGTATAAAGGTATCATGCCCATTGCCCCATTGGCATGTGCCCACAAGAGAATGTGGCTCTCAGGTTTCCCAACCCTACCTTAAAATCACACCTCAAATTTCTTATCTGTAGGAAAGACTGGCCGCTGTAATGTTATACCACAGGAGGTGACCATATTTGGCACTTCCAGTTGACATACGGCTGCCGACACGCAGGTCCTTTTGGACATGGAAGAAGGCAGAACATGGGTGGGGAGGAACGGGGCACGGCACACACCGCCCAATGCATGAGGGGGCCAGGAATGGAACCCCCATGCAAAACAGCCTGTATATCACTTACATCTTTTGTGTGTTTTAACACATGCTGTGAGAGTGGCAGGTATGTGCTCATGGGCATGCGTTTTTGGCATCAAATCTGTAATATTGTGAAACAGTCTTAAGAGTTAATTTGGAAGTTCATCTCTACCCCTACCCCTTCTGTATGTGCCTTTTTGCCAACATGAAGGGTAGGGAGCCAAAAAAACTAGTACTGCATACAAGTGTGGCAAACAAAGAGCTCCACTGTAATTCAGTTTTAAGTTGATCCCACAGTCTGGGATGAAATTCATCCTGTGAATTCATTCTCAACCTTGCAATGTGACAGATATCATTGCAGCAGGATCCAGCTCTGAAACCAGCACTATCACTTGTCAGTATAGTGGACATGCATGCCTCAGTGAAAATAAAACCCTGAAATGTTTTGGCAAAGTACACGTGGCGTTCGGTCTGCAGAGACTGGGCTCTTTTCCAAAGTGTCGCGTCTAACACATATTTAAAATGAGCCTCTGGGATCAGGTTACTGAATTAGGAACATGAAGTATTTTCTGGAAGTGACAATGAAACCACGTAATACATTTGATGATGAAAAACTGTAATCTCTCAAAGGTTATGAACATAAGGTAAAGCCACTGGAGAATTTTCCAGGCATCTCAGAATGCAATCCAGATTCTGTATAAAGGCTTTGCATTTTCCAATTGCTTCCATAAGGTTAATAAAGCAATGACTTCATTGCAACGGCCAAGAGGTTTGCTCCAGGTCACACCAAAAATTAATGTGCTCAGCTTCAACACTGACATTTTTTTCAAATTCAACACTCCTAAATTAAGGCGAATGAGCAACACATTAGTCATTATGTGTCTCAGAGATATAGGGCTTTAGTTAAGATAGGGATCACCGGTGCCTATTATTTTCTAAGCTCAAGAGGTAACAGATGAAAGAGAGAGAAAATTCACTTCTGTGCAGTATTTCGGAAACCTGAGCTCTGCTTCGTCATTAATAGATTTGGATGGCAGGAATAAGAAGATGGGCTCTGTCCCATTGAAATGTAGTTCTTGTGACTGAATTCCATTGCACCTCAGAGAACAAATTGGTTGCAACAAACTGAAGCTGTATTTCTGGCTGGGATGCCACGCTGGGCAAGGAAGTTGAATTGGATGGATCTGTCCCACCCCCCCCCCACCCCCCGGTGCTGCTGCCCTCTGAAAAGCAAGAATGCGCATGTGGCAATAGCCCTGTCACTCCATAAAGTCACACAGGGTAGAGTATGGGAGTTAGGATTACTTACAGGGAATAAGCCCCACTGAACTAAACTGTAGAGGCATATCTATTCCCAATTAGACATAAATAGGATTGCACTGTCAATCAGAGTTAACTTCAGCTGAATGTTGGTTATGCAGGGTCTTGCATATTTTGGCCCATTGGTAGCAAAGTGCATTTATTTATCTTTGAAAGTAAGATGAAAGGGTGGAATTACAAGAAAGAGGTCAAACTTTATGCTATGACATTTGTGAGATATATCCTAAATGCAGCTATATTGGCTGTTATTGTGATGAAGACCGCGGGGGATACATAACCCTTTCTCTTGCACGATTTTTCTGAACAAGATTGGCATGTTGCTATCTCAGAGAGAGAATACAGGCACGATACAGACACTGGTATTTTGTTTTTTAACCACTGAGGAACATAACAGTTTGGACAGATGATTTGATCATGAAAATAGAACATCAAGCGATCCCTGCAAGATCAGACCAAAGACCAGTCCAGTTCATCATTCTGCTCTCAGAGTGGCCAACAGAGCTGTGCATTCTTTGTGCTAAACAAAACATAATCAAACTGCTGTGCCAAGCTAATCCAAATCCCACAAAAAAAAGCAGAATTCTGCAACCTGGAGAAACAATGCACATTTGCTTGAGTCCTCTTATTTTGCATGTTTTGTGTTTTGTATTTTTGCTTTAGCTAATCAGAAGGAATAGTAGCATACAGACCTAGCCTCAAAAATCTTTGTGGAAACCATGGGAAATACTGTTGTTTCAGCTGTCCTGCTACTGCTACAGTAGCACAATCTCCTGTTTTCGTGCTGAAGGGGGGTGGGTCGCCTGTGTCTCTCCAGATGTTGTTTGCTTCTATACTGCATCAGCCCCAGCCACTGCAGCAAAAAGTCAGGGATGATGGGAGTTATAGTTCAACAACATTTGGAGGAACTCCCATCCTTGTTACAGAGTATAGCTATTCAGAACAGTTTTGCAGTTTAGCTTTATTACATGCACCAGCATCAAACAGAAGAAAAGAGTGAGTTCTTCAGTATTTGTTTTTAAAGCAGACTTGCAACCACAGCCACTAAGCACATTTCAACAAACATTAGAACGTGGCTTTATGTATCCTGCTGCTCCAGTTTGATCTACTTTACAGAAAAGAAATGGTAGAAGCATGTTGTCGAGGCTTTGGAAATAAGTAGGGCAGCTGAAATGAGATTACAGAGGAAGAGTTTCTATTTATTTATTTGATAAAGGATTCCAACCTTATTGTACTGATCCTGTTTTGTTTTTATAATAACACACAATGATAAAATTAAAAAAAAATTATCTCAAAAAGGATTTTTGTCCAATGCTTTTCCACCCTTTTAAAAAGTAAGGATCTTGACAAAAGAGATAAAGGCAACTTCTGGAGAAAGTGGGTAAAATTGAGTGTTTTCTCACAAATGACAGTCAGATGATGAGACTCATCCCGCCCCCCTTAAAAGAAAAATCATAAAGGAAATTCAGAAGATCCTTTTGGCTACTACACTCCTACTACAGAGACACACACAATAATGGCTTGTATCACCTTGCAGCTAACATGTTTATTGCAGCAGAAGCTTTTGCTGAGGAGAGAAGCAACTTCATCAGAAGTCTGTCCATTCTGGAGTTTCATTTTTAATGTTTCTTTCAAAACTGGGAGAGGAAACCTGTGGCCCCTCCAGGTGATGCTTTCTGAAAGCAGGAGCTGTTTAACAGCGGAATGATCCTCATCTGGAGGTTGCGGACTCTTCTTCCTTTGAGATTTTTAAGGAGAAGTTGCATGGTCATCTGCCAGGAACTCTTCAGTTGAGATCCATGCAGCGCAGGGGGTTGGGATGGATGACCCACGGTGTCCCTTCCGATTCTATGATTCTGCCACCTTAGTGCCACGTGCCCTCAAAGAACCCACACGTTGGGCGCGCTGGGGAGAAAATTAGCCCAATTAGCGCTGAGCCAGCCTTCAACCAATGGGCGGCTGGCTGGGAACTGCCCTCCTGTACCAACCGGCTGCGCCAGCTGCCCTGACACGCGACGAAGGGAGGGGTGTGCCATCAGCTCGTCGCCAGCCAATCAGCGCGCCGAGGCTTGGCCGGAGAGCGATAATTTGTTTTGACCGCTCGCTGGCGCGCGCTCCCGTGGGAGATGTCCTCAGGCTTGTTCCTGGCGCAAAGGCGGGATTCCTCTGCCTTCGCTGCCAGGTGCGCCGCGGGGACCCGCGCGCTGTGACGTGAGCGGGGAGGGCGGGGCCTCCGCTCGAGCCCCTGGCCGAGGGAGCGTGAGGTCAGGCGTCCTGAGGGAGCCCCTTTGGCGAGAAGGGGCGCGAAGGCGGGATTAAGCCGCAGAGGCGGCGGCGAGGCAGCCGCTCGGAGCATGGCAGAAAGGGAGCCGCGGGCGCTGGCTGACCCAGAACGCGGCAGGTGGACGAGACCTCCGAGGAGACGCCGCCGCTGCTGACGAGAACTTGGGCGAAGCGGGAAGCGGCGAGCCAGAGCAGCCTCGGCGACGGGCAACGGAGTGCCGCGGAGAGGATGGCGCTGGAAAGCAGCAGCAGCAGCGCGCACTGGATGGGCTCCCTGCCGTCCGCCCTCAGCGCCCTACCTCTGGCCAATCTGGCCATCCCAGGTAAGACCCTGCTCTGCTTTGGGCTCCTCCCGGGTCTCCCGGCACCTGCTCCTTCCTGGCTTGCTTGTGTAGGGGAATCCAGCCGAATTACTAGGAAGGGGTTTTTGATTGTTTTCTAAGCGGTGTAGCCTAGTGGTTAAGAGACTTAGCCGAACCAGTTAGGAAATCCCAGGGAAGCCACTCTCTATTTCAGCACCACCACCACCGCTCCCGTGGGATAACGCTGACTTCGCTTGTTGTAACGATTAGAGATGTATGCAGTGGTTTTTTTTCCTTTAAAAAAAATGTTTAGGGCTGCTCTGATTTTGACTCGAGAAAATCCACATTTTATAGTTTGAATCGGGAAAAATAAATACAGTAAATGGATAAAAGTACAAAGATTCACAAATCTTGAGGGGTATGCGTCCCCCCTAGAAAAAAAAGCACTGGATGTATGTGATAATAGATCAAAGAGTTGGAAGGGACCACAGGGGTCATCTACTCCAACCCTCTGTGATGCAGGAATGTTTTGCTCCACATGGGGCTCGAACCCACGACCCCCAGATAAAGTCTCATGGTCTGCCAACTGAGCTATGTTGGGTAATGTTTGTGAAACATTTTAATGTGCTATACAAAATGTGAAGTATTAGTACAGTTTTGCTGTTATTAGGCACTCGTGGAGTAAATCATCAATCTTAAACCATACTATCACAATGAGGAAAATCAGATCTTAAATTGTACTGTTTTGGTGGGGTGACTAACACACAAACATATAGTTCTTCTGTTTGCAGCTTTATTTATGAGGGTGGGTTAAGATGTCTTTCCTTTCCTGTTTATGGGGTTTCAGATTTTACTGTTGATTTATTCTGTGCTGTCAGCTAAATCAGGGATATTCACTGAAACAGGTTAGACACTCCATAGGCAACTAAAACATTTTTGAATACTATTGTTTCCCTAATGTATTTTCACCAATCTTCAGGCAAGGCAGGACAACAAAAAATGATTTGGATAGTACCCAAAAGGAAGGTTTGTGAGCAGAAGCTGCTCTTTTCAATTATTTTTTCTCAAGGAATGTGTGTGTGTGTGGTTATTTCAGAATACCAATCCGCAGCATAATTTTTGAGTTTTTGGAAACTGGGGTAATCACCAAAGTTATTAAAACCTCAAAAAATAAGGAAACAAGGTGCTTCTAGGGCTGCAGCATTAGGAAGTGGAGGAAAACACTCTAGACTAGTTGCTTAGTGCTTGATCAAAGAAGTAGATGTATTTACAGCTAGAAAGTGTTGACTCTGAAATATATATCTTGGGAAGAGCTTAGTGCCCTGGATATGTTTTCCTTCTATGTTTCACCCTCTTTGGTGCAGAGGTATTCCATCCTCCCAATCACATATTCATTCGTTAAATATCTGAGCACTAGTCAAAACAATCTGGCTCAAAACAATCTGGTGTCATTCAAGAAATGATCCTCTCTTTGTGGTTAAATCTGTAGTAACTAGTTGTCAGTGTCTTGCCGTTTAAGGGCATCCTCTAATCTTCCACCTGAAATGGACCACCTTACCAGTAGCTTTTGTACCTGGTTACAGTATGGTTATTTACCATTTGTTCATTTTCATTTACGAATAAATTCTGGTGAAACATCTCAAAAGTGGATAGCAATAAAAAAAAATCAACAATAAAAGCTTTCTTGAAAAAAGAACAAAAAAAAGTCCAGTACAGATACAGACTGGGGTTTTTTTTAAAAAGAACCTACCTAAATGGCTTGTTCCTCAGGTTCCCAAACCTGTATCCCCCTCAAACAGCCTCTGAATAAGTAAAGGCCTGTTCAAACATTCATACTAGTGCAGTAGTGAAGAAGCTTTCCAATGGGGACTGCTAGCCACTGCTGTAGAACCATCAGTGGAGGCGGAATTCCCACCTGTATCTGTCATTGTTGGGGGTGCGTGTGTGATGGGGGCAACTCAGCTAAGCACTGGAAAGCAAAGATTTTCTGATTACCCCTTGCTCTGCAAGGTTTCACGGCAGTCTGGACTAGATTTTGATGTTGTGGGAAGGGGAGAGGAAGGGATGAGAAAGTTCCACTGCACAAGCGGAAGTCCACTTTAAAAGAGGACTTGGATACACCCCATAATCCCCCCCCCGAGTCTCTGCTCCCTAAATAGCTTTCATGTCACTGCCCCAGTGAAAGTTGGAGTTATTTATGTGAAGGATTTAATGAGAAAATATGCACAAAACTTGACATTTGACTGCAGACAATACTCATTCTTGATACCACTGCCAAAGTCTTATCAAAAAGGTGATAGGGTCAAGCTGTTTTCTAAAGGGGTTTCCTGTGACCTAATGTTTTGTTATTGAACTGAATTCAAATATCACAGATGCAGGCAACAAATTGACTATATATACCTGGTTTCTTCCTGGGGAGTGGGGAGAGGAAACACATTTACAGTGGTACCTCGGGTTAAGTACTTAATTCGTTCCGGAGGTCTGTTCTTAAGCTGAAACTGTTCTTAAGCTGAAGCACCACTTTAGCTAATGGGGCCTCCTGCTGCGCTGTGCCGCCGAAGCACGATTTCTGTTCTTATCCTGAAGCAAAGTTCTTAACCTGAAGCACTATTTCTGGGTTAGCAGAGTCTGTAACCTGAAGCGTATGTAACCCGAGGTACCACTGTACATACATACTCATGTGCATATGTATTCTGCATGATACGCTTCTCTGCCCATAAAGGTGTGATAGAATAATTTCCCCTTTTTTAAGATAAAGAGAATGGTGTTTGAACATTACTATAAATGAGCCTGGTTAACCAGGATAAAATGTTCAGTACTGTCTCCGGCTTTAGGATGTAATCGGATAACTAGCTGAGGTCAAACAACATTCCCCAACACAGCCTAGGTAGACTGTGTATTATTGCAATTATAGGCTTATTATTGAGGAAGGGTGACCTTTTCTTAGAAATATTCATCGTTGGTTTCTGCTAGAGACAGGATACCAGACTAGATGAATCATTGTTCTGCTGTAGTAATGACCATGTCTGTTCATCTCCCAGAACTGGCAAAGCACAGCTAGACATGACCTGGCATTTGGCTTGTCATGTTTTGCATTTGCAGGACACTTGTCAAACAAGGAATGTCGCAGTTCAGCAGAACCACAGCTTCAGCCCTGCTCTTCAAGATATTAATAAGTCTATGAAAGGCCCTGTTGGGGCATAACAGTACAACTGCTCCAGTAAATGTCTGCTCATAATCCTCCATATGTTTCTTGATAAGGGATGGGGAGTGTATCCCTATTAAAACTAATCTCATTTTAATGTCTAGTGAGACTGAGGAGATATGAAAACATGCTTTGAATTTAGAGGTCGATTGGCTTATTGAAAGAACTTTCTGCAAACCTAGATCCTGCTACTGCATTTTCCAAAATAGCTCAACATCTAAAATTGACCATAAAACTGATAATTATAATGTTGCAAAAAAGAGGCTATCTTTATCAAAATTTGCATGTCTTCTATAGTTCAGGGATAGCCAACCCCCATCATCCCTGTTCAATGGCTAGATTGGTTGGGCTGATGGGAAGTGGAGTCCAATAATGTAGAAGGCACCACATCTACGCCAGTCTAGTTCCTCTATCTAGTTGTGAGAGGCCTTGTGTATGCTGCCAATGGAATAGAATGGGGAGAGATAAGAAGAGCTCCCTGGCTGTAGCATTCCAGAATTTCAGGCAGGATTCTTGCCAAGCCCTACCTGAAGACTCCAGGGATTGAACTGGTAGATGCTCTACCACTGAGCTATGGTGCTTCTCTTATCTGGATTCAGGAGAAGCCGTAGCTAACAGACTAGCCTTGGCCGGGAATAGGCACTTCTAGCCCCAGAGGCTGCTTGAGACTTCAGTCCTTTAGGACTTTGTCTTCAGTCAAAGCATATATGGAATGAAACATAGCTAGCAATGATAACTTTTAGGTATGGCTTCCTTTAGTTATTAATGCGTACATCATAAATAGCCACGTGCCATAATGCTGATAATGAGTAATGCTCAAATGATTTCTACTGTTTATTCTAGTCATTCCATTGATGTGCCTTAACATAAAGATAACATGAGAAATTGTGAGCTGTGTGAATAAGTACTGTCTTTTTCCAGTCCTGAATCTCCCAGCATTCAGCTTCATTGGCTCTTCTTGAGTTCTAGTATTGGGGGGGACGGACTTTTCTCTATCCACTTTCTCCACATCATTCTGTATATCTCTGTAGTATCTCTTCTTATTCAAGTATGATTTATATTGGCTAACTCCCCATATCTCTAGTTTTCACAGCTGAATTATAACCAATTTCTTTTACTGGCTTTAGTCTCCCTCCTGGAAGTTAATACTATCCAATATTTTGTTGTTTTTTTCTTTCTCTGGTAAGCATAGCATATCAGTTCACTCTGTGTGATGCTGAACATTGGTAAGTCACATTGAGTACTGAAATAATTTCCTATTACATCATGAGCCAGATACTTTGCAGCTTTTACACTAAGCAACTTAAGCCATCTGTGTATCTATTTAACAGTGCAATCCTATGCATATCTACTCAGAAGTTAGTCCCATTGAGATCAATGGAGCTTACTCTCATTTAAGTGGGAATAGGACTTCAGTCTCAGTGACTTGTTGTAATTTTATCTGTCCTATGGTGTAATATGAATATGTTATAGTACTTGATGTACCTTACATAACTGATCATGCTGAAATTGCATGCTGTCTTCTGCTGAATATTAGTAATGAGTGGAAGGGATGCATCAAACCTTAATTATATTCCTCAGTAGCAGTTATGTATCCTATATGTGTCAATAAAAAAACACTTGTTTCTTGGTTAATGTTTGCTCAGTGAAATTGTGACAATATGGAATGGGAGAGCCATGTATTCTGAGCTGGAGCAACCAGCTCAAACCTCTTCACATGTTGAGCTTCTCAGGTAGACTAGAGGTTGAATAGTAGGATTGATTACGCATTTTCTCCCAAGGTAAGGGGAAGTGACCTTGCTAAGCCTGGTATTAACCCATTCATACATTAGATTTAAGTATGTTGGTTATATGAGGCTGGTTATCTCACATGTTATGATTTAACAGTAAACAGTGGGACAACCCCCACCCCCACCCCACTGCTCAGACCTGTACCTACAAATCATGAACCTGTGACTAGAAATCATCACACCAACAGAAGCGTGGATGAACCCTGCGCAAGTGTAATCCCTGTGATGAAGAAGAGTTGATAGCAGTGTGCTGAGTACGTAGGTGCTTGTTAAATCATCAAGTTTAATAGATGCTCATCCAAGCTTGGCATATGATTAAACAAGACACATGGGATTGGGTGATGGCACATACAAGGTTCCTATTCTTTAGCAGCAAGTTTAGGAAGATGCAGGGAAATGCTGACAAGCTATTGACTTGCCTTTTCCCACTTTTTCTTAACCAGTATACGTCAGGAACAAATGTTTTACTTCCTTATAGCCACATGACATTTTATGTCACTGGCTCTTAACATTCAACTTCATGGGCACCAGTATGTCTGTTTGCTAAGTCAGATTTATAGCCAGTTAGATGACAGGCCATTTGGTGTCTTTTAACTTATACCATTATAAACAAGTAAACTCATTTTGGCAAGTTGGCTAGTTTAACTCATTCAGAATTGTTACACTAAAGTTTATATTGGTCAAATGCAATATAAATGGTGGATTTCTTGCAGGTGGTCCTGATTGGTTAGAATTGCTTGACAAGGCCCTGGGCTTTGAAGTTCCCCTCAGAAATAAACACACAGACACAAGTATGTTGGGTTAATGGGATAAATTAGGCCACAACTTTATTGGTTACAGATGTTAGCGGTTTAGCTTAGGCATTTGGGTGAAGCCAGACTATATCCTGGCTCTTCTGCCCAGCTGCAGGAAGTCTCTCAAGGGTCAACCACTGAAGGGGGGAGCCCTATGATATACATCAATTGAGAGCACCCCCAGGGTCACCGATGGGGTCATGGCATGGCCCTAGCCCCCGCCCAGGCTTTGGACAGGAACCACACCCCCGGATCCCTTTAATGGGGTACCCTTAACAAGGAGGGGCAGGTGGAGGCAACAACCTCCCCTCCCATAAACAAGGCTTATTCAATGCCTAATCACCACTCGAGCCAAAATGCTCGCCGCCAACAACCTCACCTGCAACCAACACCTAATGCCATCAACAATATCAGCCAGCCAAATACCATTACCCTTATCAGAAAGGTAAACACCATTGTTACGAAACAAGGCCACCTAGTTGAACATAATAGCGGGATGCCGTATCACCCGGCCCTTCAAGAGCTGCACATTCCGTTCCACTGCACGATTAGCAATTCTCTTGGCCCTATTGATTGCCGCCAGATGGGGGCAATCCCGCCAACAACGCCTCTCCAAAATCTGGGACCAGATTAACGTCAAGTTTGGGGTGTGTGACACGAGCGGTAGTCTCGTAATCTGGGGAACCGGGTTCGTGTCTCTGCTCCTCCACATGCAGCTGCTGGGTGACCTTGGGCCAGTCACACTTCTTTGAAGTCTCTCAGCCCCACTCACCTCACAGAGTGTTTGTTGTGGTGGAGGAAGGGAAAGGAGAATGTTAGCCGCTTTGAGACTCCTTAAAGGGAGTGAAAGGCGGGATATCAAATCCAAACTCTTCTGATGATGACGTGGGCAGCACCCCTCCGCCCACTCCTGGGTCACCGCAATGGCGCACCTCCGGGGAAGGGCAGCAGTCTAATAACATCTTCTTTAGCTCCTCCAAAAAGCTCCCTTGTGTGTGTCAATAGACCCAGCTTTGCTTTAAACAGAAGCAGGAGTAAAGCATGGTAAATTAATTTGGGGGCATGGTGTAAGAGGATTGTGTGTGCTTGTATGAGGGCAATAAATAAGGTATTCTTTACAATTTCCTAAAAATAGTTTTGAACCAGCATGGATTAGTTCAAATAATAAAAAAATAAGTTGCATTGCACTCCTTTCCATCTGTATCACTTTTGTCTGAAGTTGAACAAATAGCAACAGCTTCTTTTAAAGTCTGTGTTTGATTGCTTAATTATTTGACTGCTTGCTCAACTAGAAAACCGTAAATGACAATGATTATATGTTACCATTGCTTTTTACAAAATATTAAAATAACTCATCAAACATTTAAAATGTGTAATGCAGGATAGAACATAAGAAGGAGTGGCTTATGGTCCGATTTTCAAGAATTATGTTTTCTGCACTGTTTTTCCAGTATTGGAACTAACTCCAGGAAAATGATGATCTGCTAGCTGCTGCCTTTAATCTCTGTGGCATCTGTTGAACTGTCCCTTCTCTCTTCCACCCCCCTCCTCCCTTCCTTTCATCTCTCTGTGTGCATGCTGGATAGTAGTTTCACTGGGTTTTGACACAATTCTTTCCATGAGGATAGGTTCAGCTGTTTCTCTTCACAGCCTGCACTACGCCCTTCCGCTCTCGTCCCCCCCCCCCCTCAGCACTTAGCAAAATCATGATTCTTACAGCCTTTGGTGCTATGTCTATGACTGCACGTGTTTATTTCCCTACTTTGAATAATTTGTTGCATAAAAAGTTAAAAGTCTGTCAAATGCTTTTAACCATTTCTGGGTTGTTGTTTATTGTTTTCTTTTTAAAAACCAGTTTAATGTTTAATACACACTGATCTGCTCTTGGTGTAAACAGTTATTCTTATCAATGACTGCTGCACACATTAATAATAGAATCATAAAATTGTAGAGTTGGAAGGATCATCTAGTCCAACCCCCTGCAATGCAGAAATATTCACGTGTCACATGCGGGGATTGAATCTGCAACCTTGGCGTTATCAGTGCCACACTCTAACCAACCCAGCTGTCCACACCTATATTAGTCTTACTCTGGATGTGTTAAGTCTTCTTAGTAAACCAGGGATGGCTATCCCTTTTCAGTTTGAGGGGCTACTTTTCTCTGGGGGCTGCATAGCAGAGTGGTTATAGCCAAAAAATGCGGTAAGGTCCACACTCTTATTGTCAGCGCTGCCCAAGGTCCCAGCTCACACAAGACCAACGCTGCTTCTTCCTCAAGTAAAAAAGTCTTTATTGAAGTTCAGTTTCATTTCCAGACGCGCAGCGCGCAGCGCGCAACGCTACGTCTATGCCCTAGACCGTAGAAGTCCCATCTGAATCTCCTCCCCCCTGACACCAGCTTAAGATTCTAGCCTTACTCCACCTCTTCCTCTGTTCCTTCTTTCTCTGGGTCCTCCTGCTAGTCGGAGTCTCAGCCCTCCTAGATTCTTCTGACGCTGAGTCCGCCAACTCTTCTCCCCCCCTCCTTCGTGCTTTAGGACCCTGAGCCTCTGACACTTATCCACATGTATTTACACACCATAAACACACATACCACTTACACACTGTCACACACCCTAACCATGTTATTGTTACATCCTGTTATGAAAAGTACTGACATCAAAAGATCTTGTCTGTGGTAGGCTTATTACTATGCGGATCTCCTTCAGTGAGATTATGCATGTGTCACCTGAGATAGCAGTTTTCAATAGCTACTGAAATCGCCCCCAAACTAAAGCTGTTATCTTGAGAGGGCTAAACCCTTTGACAGTGGTAACAAGGAAATTCCATCACAGACTTGCTTGTCATATATTTCTGGTGTTTGCAATTCCAGGATTTCAGTTTGAGACAGAGAATGTGGTGAGCATAAGTTTGAAGAGGACAGGTGTTGATGGGCAAGTGTGCATTGATGAGACAAGGACTAAATATTTGAAGTGGGTGCTCACTGCTAATTTTCCACTTCCCCAAGTTAACATGTACGTAGTTGAAATTACCTTTGCACCTTGATGACCATCAAGTAAAAGACAGAAGGCATTCCATGTTAAGCATTGAAATAAGAACAAAAGTTGGTTAAATGAAAACATTGTTTAATGTTGCACAAGAGGTGACCTCTGACTTCTCTGACGTATGCTGCAATTCTGCCACCAGCATTTTCTATTCCACATTTTTCCTCCCTTGATCAACAAAATAAAGATTCTGCAACACAGTGAAGGCATTTGAAGATTCCATGTCACCTTATGTCACCTTTGGGGCAGGGCCTAGAATGCTATTGCAATTGTCATTTCATTTACTCAAGCTGTGATTCATTTGTAATACATACTCATGGAAAGTAATAACCTTGCAATGTACTTGTACAATGTGGAACTGAACTCACAGAAGATTACAGATAACGACTGTAAAATACTTCATGGTTTAACTTTGAATCTTGGACCCTGACCTATAGCAAAATCATTTTCTGTAATATGAAAATACACACAGCCCAGGAAAAATGTAGGAAGCATAAAGACAAATGCTTCCCTTTAAAAGCTTGGCTAAGAGGGGAACAGATTTCTACTCCTATGCATGGGGACCAATCTGGAATAGGCTGATGAAGAGATTCATTGAAGGGTAAAGCAGCTAAGCTTGACCATCTGTTTTCTTGGAGGTCATGTCAGCATGAAAATGCAGAGATGCAAATTTAGAGAAGGCAACACCACTACAAAAAAAAAAAAATCTGCTTTATTTAATCTCTAATTTACAGCAGTATAATTATGACTCCACAAAACGGTTTGAATAGAACAAACATTATACTTAAAAGCTTGATGCTGGTTAATTGGGCTTCCAAAGTGTGCTGCAGTGGGCAGGTCAGTCTATAATTGTCTACTAGATTGCTAGATTTTTCCCTAAAGGAGCGGATACTGACTTTGCTGTCAGATTAGCCTTCAGCTCTAGTATGCCAAATTCATATGTTTGATAACATTTATCAATAGCCTACAACTTCTGCTTGGATTTATATATGGGAAAGAAGTAAGTGCGCAAAAGTCAAAATTAGATCACGCCTGCAGAGACAGTATCTAAAAGCAGATACGAGAACATACCGGTATCTCTGAGAAAGGAGATGGATGTGGATGAGCCACTGTAAAAATCTTCTTCTTCTTCTTCATTATCTTGAAATAATATCCCCCTGGAAAAGCAACAAATTTCAATATCCAGAAGATTGTTAGTTTCCTAGTATTGTGTATTTGCCATTTTTGTTGTGTATGACATTTTCACTTTTATCCCAGAAAGATAATGGTGATCTTTTTATTATTTTTTTAAAAAATGGTTGCATGCATTAGACCTGCTGATTTCAAATAGCAAATGACCCTGGGCTGAATTTGAATAAGTGTTTTGAAACCACTGGGCTTCTATCTCAAAAGATCCAATTCAGTGTCAAAATGGCCTCTTAGAAAGAGAGCATGTGAGAATGCTCAGCAGAATTCCATATTGCTATCTTGTGTGCATCGTCACATCATGCTGATCTCTGCTGCTGAAACATGTCTGCAAACGTTTCTTAATGTGGGTTAGTGATGGGGGTGCTGAAAACAGGATTCAGGAAATGGCAGTGAGTGCATGTTATTGACTCAGCATGCCCTGGGTAGGGCTAGGAGTGAAGATGAGTATGTATCCCACGGCTACTATGCCCCTATGTGGCTATGAGAACATGGTCTAAAAATACTCAGCAGAACCCCCTAAGCATTCAAATGCTTTGACATGTGAGAGAAAAATCTCCCTAGAAGCTACATTTTTAAAGTGGAAAAAATAGCAAGAAGGGAAATGGTTAAGCAGCCTCTGCCCCATCTTTCTCCCAGTCTCAAATGCAGCCACTGAGTCTGCTGTAAACAAGAACCCCAACCCAACTGTGCAGAACATTTAAGTTGGCCCTAAGAAATAAGCTCTTGATGGCCTTCCTTGTCTCTTTGCTGCAGCACTGAAGAGAACTCTATTAAATGAGTTTGCTTGTCAAGAGAGGTCGGTTGTGTTATTCATTTGGCTTAATTTGTCAACACAATGTTTCCTCTAGCCCTTAGCCTTCTAACAACCAAAGCGAAATGAGCAGTTCAGTTAGCTTGTATTTTAAAGGCTGGTTTAAAGATACTAATCGGCTTGTTAATGATTTGAATCCTCAAGCCTCATGAGGTTTTACTGGGTGCATTTCCAACTAGGTCAGCTTTGCTTCCTTGCTAGTGCAGTGCCAAACTGGCAGTCAGGAAATAAATAAAAAAGCACTTCTCCACAGTTGACCTGAGGGGGCATTTTATGAAGATTTATGGTGGTGTATCTACTATTTGAGAACAAAATGCAACATATTTTCATACAGACTTTTTTTATAGCACATGCTATTCTGAAAATGTATGGTGGTGTTTGGAAATTACCGTATATACTACAGAGGGTAGCTTTCTGGGACCAAAATAATATTTAGCCTTTTACTGCAGGGTTTCCCAAACTTGGGTCTCTGGCTGTTTTTGTACTACAACTCCCATCATCCCTAGCTAGCAGGACCAGTGGTCAGGGATGATGGGAATTGTAGTCCAAAAACAGCTGGAGACCCAAGATTGGGAATCATTGTTTTCCTGCATAGGACAAGGATGGAGAACTGTGGCCTTCTAGATTTTGATGGCTCTCCTGATCACAGACCATGCTTGCCAGGACTGAAGGTATGCAGAATTCAACAACATATGGAGGCACACCAGTTTTCCATCCCGAACATAGGGCCCACACAGATAGACTTGTCTGCTCCTTGAGGTGTAGCTACTTTTCCACTTCCTGGACAGATGTGTTTAGAATAACCCATACACTCTACAGCAAGTTCAAATGAGGCTCCTGTAACTCCTTTAAAAATAATGATAGAAATAATTTACAAATATTGTGTATATACTTGCTGTTGTTATTCAACATAGTGACTGCTTAGCAAGGGGTGCTAGAATGGGCAAGTGATGGGTTTGCAATTGGCTGGGCTAATTGCAAGAATGTTAGGAAGGCTAAAGAGATTATCCAAAGGGCATGACATGTTAAATTAAGCAAAGTCAATCACTCTCCCCTGTTCCTCTCTCCCTCTCTCGGACTCAACTGACACAACTAGCCCAGCCTTTTCACTTTCTTCTCAAATATATGGAAGACAAATCAGTTTTCTTTTTAAAGCTGAGAAATATTAGTTTCAATATGTGTGTTTTAACGTGCATTTTCCCTTCTGATATGTACTTTTTCAAATGACAGGACTTCTGCCGTGAAGGTACAGAATATTGTAGTCCTTTTTTTAAAAAAAGAAGCAGCAGCTTATTTTCTGGAAAACTGGGAGAGGGAATTTTGCAAATCTTTCTTAGATTTTTGAATACAACAGTTTGACTGACAGTGTGCATGATTTGCTGGAATCAGCTGGCTCTAAAATGCTTTTGTGGATTGTGAATATTAGCTTCTTCCAGTGCAACGAATTAGGTAGATTACAGATGGAAAAACCAATATACATATAAGGGATTAGCCTCACTTCACACTGGAGGTACTTATAGTCATGACAAGGGCCCGCAAATCTTTGTACTTAACTCTGTGCTCTGATTGCTAGCTAATACATCTTCATTTCATTATCATTCTGAAATTCTTGCAAGGGAGGAATGGCAACATTAATTTTCTTTCTTTTTGAGTAACATTTATTGGTTTTCATTGGAATAATAACTTTTCCATGGAGACCAGTGCTGTATATTGAGAAGAATCTGAATGCATGCATATTGCTATCAAGCTCTATTTATGTGTGGGTGGGTGGGGAATATCTGTGTGCATTCATAGCCTTGAAGAGCATGGGGTAGCTATGAAGGTAAATTTACATTGAACCTTCTCACAAGGGCTTTTACCATCGCACTGTTAGAATGGTTGAGTTGTGGTACTAAACAGCAAGATTAAAAAAGCAATTCTGCATCTGCAGTTACCTTCTATGATTAAAAAGATAAGAGGGTTGGGGGAGAGCTTAATAGGGGTGTGATATGCCCATATGCTAATTTTGTGGCTTGAAACATGCAAATAGGTTGTAGAACAGTGGTTTTCCCCTGCTATGTTGCATTCCAAGGGCACATGTTCATTGGTGGCTTTCTAGACTTTCCAGTGCAATACAGTGCATGTTTATTCACATCTGAGTATTCAGCTGGATATTAACCATGACGGCTATGTTCCACTGTCAGCAGCAGTATGTCTCTGAATAGCAGTTACGGGGACTTGAAGATGGGCAAAGTACTGTTGCTCCTGCTTGCAAGCTTCCCACAGGCATCTGATTGGCCACTGTAAGAACAGGGTGCTGGTCGAGGTGAGCTATTGGCCCAATCTAGCAGGTTCTTCTTATAGTCTTATGTAATGGGACTTGCTCCCCAATAAGTGCATGTTGAAAAGCTGTTGTGCACTTCATTGAATTGTGTGGGAGCTGAATTTGTTCTGCTTATGAGACATAGTTTAGTTCCTCCTGGATGATCAGAGTATGAGTAACTCTCATTAGCTGGCATCTTTCCTTTTACATGGTTTTGTGCCAGCTCACTGTCATTTATATTCAGTCACAGAGGAAGAAATTCTTCTTTGTTTATCTGCTTTGGCTTCAGGCGAAAGAAGCTCTTACCTCTTCAACATTTATTTTTCTTCTGTTGTTCGGTCTCTGAAGATCAAATATGTGAAGTGCTTTGAACAAGAATTCCACGTGTATAGCAAAAGAACCAATTTTTAACAAATTTGTAAAGTAAAAATAAAAAAGTCCTAAACAAAGAAGTGAGGAGCGTAAATCCTTCGTGATGCTGATTGTTGCTGGCATTCTCAGAATGCGGCACATTGATGCTTTGATTTGTACACAGTATGGGCATCCAGGTGGATTCAATGCCACTAACAAGGTAATCCATTTAAGACCTTCATCTCATTTGCAGCTCAAACTGGGCATGGCAGGAGACATGTTTTTGAAGAGTCTGCTTCCAGGCACACATTAGGTGGATTCCAACCCCCAGCAAATGGCATATGTCTGATAACTCTTTGCAAATAAGGAACCCTTTTTGTAAACTTTACTGTTTGGTGTTTTGATTTGTTTTTTAAAAGGAAACAACTGGTGAAATTAAAAATAAAATATCATGTTAGTTACATTGACTATGTTCCAAGAACAAACTCTGGCTACAGATCATGTTTCCTTTCATCCCTCTGTGAGCCAGGAGGAGCGAAGTGAGTACAGTTTTGCACATGCACAGCAAGCTATGATTTATGCCTTTCCATGACATGCTGAAGCAGCCTAGAAGTGTCATCATACCAGCATGTGCTCTTTAGTGTTTAGCATACGATGTACCTTTAACAAGAAGATATTTCTTAAGATAACAAGGCAACGGTGTATCAGTGTTCAACGCAGCAGGCTAAGTAATCCAGAGAGAAAATCTAATGGTAAGCTGACTGCTTGCTACTCCCTATCTCTGACTTGTTTGCAGGTGCCTGTCGCTGGAAGACTGTCCAGTGTAAGACTAGTCCAATATTAGCACATGGAATGTGCAGTTAAAGCCTTTGATCTGAAAACATCTAGGAAGCATTTCTCTCACCTAACACAATCACATAGCAGACATAGGATGTCGCCTTCTTAGGCCAGGGTAGGCTACAGTGTCAGAGGATAAATCATCACAGGAATGAATGGCTTTATCTGGAGCACCTTATTTGGGTGTGTTGGGTGTATACACTGTGGGGAAGTTCAGTCAAGCAATTAAGCTCACCCCAGAAAACAGCTGTTTAGCAGAGCTGTCTTTACTAGGTCAACACCAACATGCACTACTATACACACACACACACAAAGGTAAAGGACCCCTGGACAGTTAAGTCCAGTCAAAGGCAACTGTGGGGTTGCGGCACTCATGTTATAAGTAGTCTTCTCTCTCTGAACCTAGAGAGGGCTCTCTGCTTCAAAGTGCTTGCTGTGTTAAAGTCCATAGCCAAGTCTTTAGTTAAGTTGCTTTCAAAGTCCTGCAACTGGTGGAATTCTCTCAAGTTCTGAAGTCTAGCAGTTTCCCAACTCCCTCCTCAGAAAATCTCTTGAAAAAGTCTTCGCTCAAATCCACAGTTCCAGCAGAGAGCCATCAACAGTTCCTGCAATCTCCCACCAGGACCCACACAGTATGCTGTAACCTGAGCTAGTTTATATACAAAGCTACTTACCAAGTAACACAGATAAGAGAGTAGCAAGATGCCTGCAGATGCATTGTGGGGAATGAGTTGTCTCTGCTGACTTGTGGAGAATTAACCCATTAATTGCATTCCTGAAGACACTTTTGTATTACAAAAAATGACATTTGAATACAGTGGTACCTCAGGTTAAGAACTTAATTTGTTCTGGAGGTCCGTTCTTAACCTGAAACTGTTCTTAGCCTGAGGCAAGTGTGATTTCTATTCTCATCCTGAAGCAAAGTTCTTAACCCGAGGTACTATTTCTGGGTTAGCGGAGTCTGTAACCTGAAGCGTCTGTAATCTGAAACGTCTGTAACCCGAGGTACCCACTGTAATGGGGTTATTGCTTGTCAGCTTCTAATATTTCTGTATTACCATTTCTCATTAGACAATGTCCCAGATGGGGATATCAGTAACTATTTTACAGAAAACAGTGTCTTGGAAGTGAAACATGAAGTTCAAGGTTTTGTTAAATTCTGAGTTGGTAAATGCTGAATTGGTGGATGGTAAAGGTGTGTGTGAATCCTGACATTGCAAGCTGGAAACATCTGTTTTTCTCCTTTGTGTGCATGGTTCTTCTTCCAAGGAATCTACACAGGAGTCTGGTCACCTGCTTATCTCCTTAGGCAGCCTTCACCAATCTGGTGCCCTTAGTTGTCCTAGCTGGGGCTGATGAGAGTTGTAGTCCCAAACAACTAGAGGACAGCAGATTGACAAAGGCTTTCCTTTCATGACCCATGGATGACCTTTTCTCATCACCAAATATTGGATGGGGAGATAGAGGTGGAAAACATCTAACATTGGAGCTTCTGTTTCTCCAAATCCCAGCTTCCAGAATGCAACTACAAAAACAAACACCACAACTAAGGGCCAGTTCAGGCTGTAAAATTCCTCCACTGAGGATACGTGCAGCTGTTCTATATGATGGTTTTTTTAATTCTTGAATTGTTAGTAACATTTCTATGTTTTTTGTAATGCTGCAAAACAGTGACAGTTACTGTTTTGATTTTAATTAACTGCCTTAGGCATTTTGGTATAGAAAGGCAGAATATAAATCTTTTGAATAGAATGACATGTGGAGAGAGAGAGATGCCATGTCAGTGACTGCAACTGCGTATCCCCTCAACAGTCCTGATCAGAGTTGAGCCTGGCTGACAGTATTCCATTTCTGTTGAACCAAATTCATTCTAGCAGTAGCTCCATCTGGTCTTATAACCCCCATTTACAGCTGTGTGTAGTGATTTAGAAGTGTTAACAAGTGGCCCTAAGTGATTTTTCCAATGTTAAAAAAGATCAACACAAGAATGGAATCCAGTTGAGCAAATAGCACTTGGCAAACCCCAAGTTGTAGGACTAAAATGATGTTGTCTTTCTTCTCTGTAGGGTCACATGATTCCTTCAGCTACTGGGTTGATGAGAAATCTCCCGTGGGACCAGATCAAGCCACAGCGATCAAGCGGTTGGCTAAAATCTCTTTGGTGAGGAAGGTAATGAAGAAATGGTCAGTGACACAAAACCTAACATTCAAGGAGCAGCTTGAAGGTGGAATCCGCTACTTTGACCTCCGTGTATCTTCCAAACCAGGCGAAGCAGGTCAAGAAATCTACTTCATACATGGTTTGTTTGGAATCAAAGTATGGGATGGGCTGATGGAGATCAACACCTTCCTAGAACACCACCCTAAGGAAGTGATCTTCCTGGATTTCAACCATTTCTACGCTATGGATAACAATCACCATGCATACCTGATCAGCAGGATCCAAGAGGTTTTTGGATCAAGACTCTGCCCAAAGGAGTGTGTGGAAAACGTGACATTACAAAACCTCTGGGAAAAGCAACAGCAGGTAGGAAAGCGTTTCTCATTTAGCAACAAATTTCTATAATTCAAAGAACTCTTAGAATTGAAAGTGTCTTGCTTGAAGCTGGAATGGGGAGGCAAGCATGGAGTGCACCTTTGTTACTCTGAGCTGGAGAAAGGAGCAGAAGATTTCCCCCTGAGTTCATCCTGCATTTCAGAAGCATAGCATAATACCTTGTCCCTTTGCGAACAGAACTCTAGCTGGCCAGTAAGGCAAGCCCCAGTTTGATTCCTGTCTATAACATTCATTAACTGTGTGTTCAGTACTATCAGGATTACTTTTGGGCTGCGATCTTTCATAGCTTCCTTATTGGGCCCTCACCCCCTTTAAAGACTGTTGTGTGGCCTGGATGAAACTAAAACTTATCTCATGGTATGGCAACTGAAATGCTTTAAAGTATGACTGGGAAGCCAGTAGTTGGACTTCAGCTCCCTTCAGCCACAGCCAGCATAGTTAGTATGCAGGAATGTTGGGATTTGGAGTCCACGGTGTCCATCTGGAGGGCCACAGACTCCCCATTCCTGCTCTGAAGCACCTGGTCCCCTACTTCCAGATCCCCTACTCATCATGATCTGGCTACCCTAGTGTCCTAGTGACCAGTTCCCACCCTGCTCTGCTCCTGTTGGCTGTGTGATTCCAGTCTAAAATCCACACCTCATAAAGGCTATGAGGTATTCATAGGATATGGCTATATTCTACTCCACTATCAGAGGCATTATGCATCTGTATACCAATTGCTAGAAATCGCAGGTGGGGAGAATGCTGTTAGGGCTGCCCATAGGCATCTGGTTGACCATTGTGAGAAGAGGTGGGCTAGATGGTCATGTGTTCTAGTACAGCAGGGCTCTTGAGCTTTCCTTAGTCACTGCCTTTCCTATGAACAAGTGTCTGATGCAGTTACCCCTGGCTTTCTCTTCTCCTGAGCTACTGTGGCCTTCAGTCTCTTTTGTTTATTAGTTGTGGTGACAGCCCTGCTCAAGTTATCATGTTATGTTGGTCCTGTAGATTGCTGCAGACATGATCACCTGTACATACCACCACCCCTTCCAGAAGGTCAGCACACCAACCCCCTGAAGCTGTCTTTCTCTCTTCCACTTGATTTTCAGTTCCTTTTTTCTCAGTAACCAATCAGGCTGACAGCACAGCAGTCAGTGCTAAAGGAGCTCCTCCTGGTGGTGTATATGGGGGTTAATGCCACTAAAGGTGCAATCCTAAAACACACATGATAAAGTATGTCTCATGGAATTTGTAGGGACTTGTTTCTCAGCAAATGTACTTAGTGTTGTGCCACATATAACTATGGCAACAACAACAAAAAATCAGTGCAAATCCTCTTCTTTCTGCATGTTATGTTACAGTGTACATATCATATACTGTTTGGCCCAAAGCAGTGAATGGAATAGTAATACAAATGAAGACTATAGTAAATACAGCATACCAATCAAAACACTATGAAAAATCATCAGTCACACTGGATATACATTGGTTAGCTGCATTCATGCACTTACCACAGATGCAGCCAGCATTTCTGTTCTCACTTAGAAGCCAAGGTACCACACACACACACACACACACACACACACACACACAGTCTCTCACCTAGGAGCAAGACCATCCACAATCACCCAAGGGAAGCATCCTCACCTCCTCACAGCCCAAAGATGAAATCCAAAAAGCAGACTGAGCAATAGTTGCATTCTTATGGTCACCTTGTGAAGTGAAGTGAATCTTGAACTCCCCAGCTCCTGCTTTTAACCTTTGTGTAATCCCTATTTGTGGCAAATATTGACACCAATAATACTGTCGTCCTGCTTGCCCAGTGTATAGAAAGCAACATTTTGTGTGAAATTATTTTTTAGCGCTGAATATAAGTGAAAGAAGAGCTTGTTCTGATATGTTCTCTCTCAATTTCCCAGGTTCTCATTTTCTACCATCATTGTTTCTATGAACAACATCCCTTTCTGTGGCCCGGGAATAAAATCCCAGCACCATGGGCAAATACGACCAACGTACATAAACTGCTGCAGTTCTTGGACACTACTCGTGGGGAACGAGCAAAACAAGGAACTTTTCATGTTTCTCAAGCTATTCTTACACCAAGGGTCAAAACCATTGCACGGAATCTCATCCGTGGCCTGAAAAACACACTTGTTCACAAGTAAGTGCCTGTTTTAGCTTCCTTTGGAAACCTTGTTAACCTGTGCTTGCAGTCCTAAACCCAGGTACCTAGGAGTAAACCTCACTGAATTCAATAAGACTTACTTCGGAGTAGATATGGTAGCTTTGTCCTTCTTACTTGAAATGCATATAAACATGATAAAGAGTCCTCTCCCAAACCTCCAGCCAACAGAAGATAGATGACAGAAAGAATAAATTTACTCAGGGTGCAATCCTGTTCACAATTAACTGGAAGTAGGTTTGGGTGAAACTGCCAATTTCATTTTTTCTGTTTTTCATCCCCCCCCCCCCAGTTTTAAATTCAGTTTTCCGCATTTCCATATCAGCTTGCAATTTTTAAAAAGTCTTTATGACAGTTCATCAGCATTTTAGTGCAATTTCTCCTCAGATAGGCACATGTTGCATGCTTTTGCAAAATTCAGAACAGTGCAAATTTCAAAGGATGGCAAACTTTAATTAAGCTGCAGCCATTTTGCTCGGAGTTTGAATCAGATCAAATGTTTTCACTAAGAAGGCAAAAATCCATTACCACACACACACACACACACACACACACACACACTGATGGTGCCATGGGTTCCAATTCTGTGCTCAAAACTTTATTCCGTTTTACTGAAATAAGTAGGCTTACTTATTTCTGTTGATGAGATTAGAAACTGTAGTCAATACTGTTGCAAGTTGCTGCCACCTACAGACCACAGTAAGTAATTGAGCCCATTTCTCCTCACTATATTACATATCCATGCATTTAACATATTAGTAAGTAGTGATGACTTTCATTTCATTTCTTGGTTAACTGATCAAATTTAAAATAGCCATGTAATGATTTAATTACTTTCAGAATGCTCTCTGAATGAAATGATAAAGCACTGCATTCATTGAAATGAATATTTTTAAATGCAGGGGAACTTTTAATTCAACACAGCTATCAATCTATTAAAGCTACAGTAGCATGGTGTGCTAGTATAGCAACTAGCAATACTGGCTGCAAGTGGAAAATGCATACTTTTAACAGTAAAATCATATATGGGGTTAGGATGTCACTGACGTATCTTCATCTCTGACACATTTCTTATACATTGCCTCCAGACTGTCACTATTTTGTGAGAGGGACCCAAGCACTTGCAGGAAATTTAGGTTTGTGCTGTTAAAATGGGTTAAATCATTCTGTCACCCTAGTATAATCCGCTTTAAGGGGGGTCTTTTGCAGTTGATAGGGTGTTGAGAAAAGTGTGAGAAAGCATTGAAAAGTGTGGGATGAATGATGAACAGGAAGATGTTTGAATACCCCACAAACAAATCAGGATGAATGGTTAATAAATATAGAATATAGTCTAACCTCCACATGAGCTACATACAAGCAAATCATGATTAATTCTCAACAAACAAGCTCTGTGGAGGAGCTCATATCCACAACTTGTCAATGCCACTTTTCCAAAGTAGTTGTATCTGCAGTAATAAGACACTAGATGGTGCTAAAGTGCTTTTTTCCCCTTCTCAGGAACAAATGTATTTGATTAAGAACTTTTGTGCATTTAGTCCCCTTACTCAAACGTTTAATAGCAAAAATGTAAAAAGAATGGATTACCATCAGCATGCCAATTCAGAAATGATACAAATACCCCGAAATACCTAGTATAAATTGCGTGGTATTTGTTCAACCAAATATTATGGGTCATTGAAATCAAGTAGCTTCATTCCATTGACAGGACTAACACATTGTCCTGTCTAACACAGTGACTAACATTTTTGCTTAGCTTTTCCTTCTGTAATTCCTCATTGCCACCCAGCTAAGCAGTGCCAGATTACTGAATAGGCAGGGTAGGCCCCAGCCTATGGGCCCCATGCCTTTTAGGGGTCCTGCTACAACGGAGCAAAATAATATTGATTTGATCTTGAAGGAAAAGTACAATCAAACTTTATGAGTTCAATGCTATCCCACTAGAGCACATGTGATGGGGGAGAGCCAAGATTCCTACTGTGTAGGGGCCTCCGCAGGGTTTAATCCAGCATTGCAACTAAGCCATTGCTGAAAATTTCTGGATGTAAAGGTGACTACAAATGCAAGCCAAATGTGTACATATTGGCCCAGGTAGTCTTTTGTTAGCATGGAAGGAGGCTTCTAGGAAAAAGAGCGGAAATGAAATTACTGCAAAACCTGGTAATACATAAAGATGTTATTAACACAGTTTTAATAGAGAATTTCCTTTCAGTACAATACCTTCCACTGTTAAAACCAATACATTATATTTTATAAGCAATTCAAACAAAAAAAAATTAACTTCCACATTACATTTATAAAGACTTACTAACTGTACCAGATAATCTCAACTTTTAAACTTGCAGCTTTCCTAGGAAATTTTTCATGGCATGCTGTTTACTGCCAAAATGCAGTTTTTCGTTTCATGCAGATAGAGTTTTGAAAGAATAACACACAGCAATATTAATTTTTTAAGGGAAGCTTGGGTGAAAAACTGCTCAGCATACACATGGGGGCTCCCTAAGAATGTGTGAACATATGCCTGCCACCTCCGTGCACACTCATTGCATATATTTTGAGTGCCAGAACAAGGTCGCTGTGATTTACAGAGGTTTCCTTTAGACCTTGAAAAGGAATCCTGTACTCGGACACTGATACATTCACCCTAGTATCTTGGCTAGAATGTAAAAATGTTGCACAACATTGTTTCTCTCTTTTGCATATATAGATAGATAACCTCTAAGCAGTTTAGATAAAAACAATAAAAATACAGCAACTTTCAAGACCATTTCCTAAACACAAGGAAACACAACCCAATTGTATATCACAAACAAAGCCAAGCAGGCTACAAAACAACAAAATAAAATTGAAGAGTCAGAGTCTAGGATAGGTTGGGTAAACATAGGGCTTTAAGAAGTGCTTAAAGGTCAATACTCGCTTTACCTCACAAATTACCCAAGGTGGAGGGCATTTCAGATGTCAGGTGATTTCATCTGTTTCTGTATTGTCACCAGGTGACATCCTGCTAATCAAAAGATCTTAAAGATTGGCTTGGTCTGTACAAGAGGACATGGTGTGCTAGGTACCTGGTTCCAAGTTGTTTAGAGCCTTAGGTTCAAGGCTTTGTAATTGACATTTAGCTTGGTAATAAATAGGCAGCAGTACAGATCTTTCAATGCTGGTATAATCAATGTCTTTCCATCGAACCTGCTGAGCCACAGATTTTCCAAGGGTTTGGTGTCTTCGCTATGCGTGTGTGACGGGAAAACTGTTGAATCTCTTCAACATATAATGTTCAACTGTCCCCTACATAGCATAGCCAGGACAAAATTCCTGGGTCCTGCTTTACTGCGCTTGGTTGGCAGGCCTGTTGAGTTACACGCCGCACTGCTTTTGCAGGATACAGATCCTTCTGTAACTCTGCAGGTGGCGAGATTCCTGAATGCGGTTATCTCACACACAAAAACCACCAAAAAACAACAAAAACATCAAAATTAATCGGACTGTTATGATGAGAGTGCATGTCGGATTTCGTCTTCAGTTTTCCTTTTTCTGTGATCTGTCCCTTGGAGCTCTCCTGGCCCCAAGCCGTCATTTGGCTCTGCTCACTGACCTACCCTTGCATCGTGGTGTTCACCTTCTGTTGTCGGATATACCGGTCTTTATGTCCCTGTGTTTTTATGTTTGTACATACTTTATGGGCTAATAGCCGTAAATAAATAAATAAACATGTAGCAAAGTACTCTGCCAGTTTCATTCTGCACTAGCTGCAGCCTCTAAACCAGATACAAGGATAGCTCCAACAAGCTGCAAAACATTTCCTTGTTTATTTCCTTCTCACACATCTTGTAGTATTGTTCCCGAGCCAATCAGAATTTTGCTTTTAATGGGTCAAAACAAATTTTTTTTTTCCTTCCAGTAGCACCTTAAAGATCAACTAAGTTAGTTCTTGGTATGAGCTTTCGTGTGCATGCACACTTCTTCAGATACCTGAAGAAGTATCTGAAGAAGTATCTGAAGGTATCTTCAGGTATTCTTCAGGTATCTGAATATCTGAAGAAGAATATCTGAAGAAGTATATCTGAAGAAGTATCTGAAGGTATCTTCAGGTATTCTTCAGGTATTCTTCAGGTATCTGAAGAAGTGTGCATGCACACGAAAGCTCATACCAAGAACTAACTTAGTTGGTCTTTAAGGTGCTACTGGAAGGAAAAAAAAATTTTGTTTTGACTGGCAGACCAACACGGTTACCTATCTGTAGCTTTTAATGGGTGTGAGATATCAGATGTGGCTTGCTCCACTGAGAACTTCACCTATGAGCTTCTGCTGCATCTCATAGTGGGTGAGATGCTGCCACCCCCGTTTCTCAAAGAGACAGTTCCTTATTGGCATAATGGTTTGAATCCAAAGCCTTCCACTCATGAAAAGTTCCTCCATTCATGAAACAGGGCTTAGATCCAAAGGAGGCTTACATTAATAGAAGTACAGAAAGGACCATTTTTGCCAAAACCCCTTGCAGGCCCCTGGTCTGAAGAGCCCCCATCCCCAACTCCATAGCAGATGGGGGCATAGTGAGCTGCAGGAGGAAGGGGGTGAGACCTGAGTGCACCCCTTTCTGTGAGTTGAGCTCCACTCACAGAACTCTGGATTCAAGACAATGCAGTTTGGGAGAACGCTGTATTTGTATGCAGTGCCAGCATGTTGATTATATACAGGATGCAATGTGCCTCATGCATACGACGAAGGATCATGTTACATTTTCCTTTCTTTTCCCTTTAGGAACCTCCCTTCAATTCTGGACTGGGTGAAGCTGCAGAAACCAGGCGTCATGGGCGTTAACATAATTACATCAGATTTTGTGGAGCTAGTTGACTTTGCAGCTACCGTAATTGCATTGAATGAGCTTCTCCTAGAAGACAATGAATCCTGACAACGGAAGAAGTTTTAATGTGGGAACGTTGTCCAGTCATATCAAGAACTTTCTTTCAAGCTCTCTCTCCATCTGTCGGTTTTGCTGTTTCACACAATGCCAAGGCACAAGGCCACGTGTTGATTGGACTGCACAGTCCTCAGCAGCACGGCTTCCTTCGTCCCTGTGCTGCATGTATGGCTGCTCTGCCTACATCTGCTGAAATACAGAATATGTGCCGGCTGGACACTTCAACATCTGTAAATCATTAGCAGGAGCCTCTCTCTAGACTTGTTGAGTGTGTGCATCCTGCATGTTATGAAACCCAGGAGCCCAACTCTAAAGATAATTATTGAACTCTAAGTACACATTTACCAGACTAGCCAAAAGATTTTGTTCTTGGCGACAAAAGTCAGGCATGTGCCCTGCTTTCTTCCTTTCAACTGTACTGTATATTAAACTACCTCAGTCACTAAAATACAAAGCACAAACAGCGTCTCAATTGCTAAGAGTGACCTTTTTGTAAATACAGTACCGTGTATGAGTTTTTAAGAGTTTATTGTGAGATATAAATGAAGTTTTTAAACCTCTTTCTTTCTTTCTTTTTACTTGAACTCTCATTTTAATCTATTAAGAAAATGTGGTAAGTTAAAACTATTGGAGCAGAAAGATGGGCATTTTAAAATACAATGATATTTATTTTGTAGCAATTGAAATATCTATGATGGCATGAAGTACAACGGGAATGTAATAAATTTGTGGATTTTGTAGGAAATGTTTCCCAGATTATGTAGCACAATCTGGTGAGTGGTGAAAGAAGATATTATGTATCTCTCTGCAAGTCACTGCTCTGACCTTGCCTTCCCCAATTAGCCACCTTCTGAGGGAAGTTAATTCTGCTGTGAGTTTTGCACCAGCTGTAACAGAATATTTCAAATACTCCCCTATGCAGAGTTGGAGCAAATTTGCTACCATTAGGGGAGTCTGTTACATCTTTGCATGAATTGCTTCATTGCCCTGGCCTCCTTCCAGTCAGAAGATGAACCCAGATCAGAAGGTGAAGATGGGTAATCTTTGCTCTTACATGCTCTGAAAGTACCCATTTTTGGGTGTTAGCATTTTTAAAGTGTAGTTTGGTCATCAGAAGTTTGGAAAAAACCAAGTGAGTTCTCATGGACAATTCCTACAGAATCCATATGAGTTTTGCATTTCAACATAATGTGTGTGCAGTTTGGTGGTGGAAGACTAAGATCAAAACTACTTTTATGTTGGCAGAAGTTTGCTTATTTTATTGTTTGTCTCCAAGACAGTATGCAAAAAAGGCTAGGGTTTCTGTGAGCCTCAGGTGGGTCAATGTCACCCCTCCAATATTTGACCCAAAGGTTTGCTGGTGCTGCTACCTCTGCTGCTTTTGTAACCCAATATCTAACATGTAGCAGCTTAATTTATTTTAAGTTTCACATATGCACAATATGTGGTTACTGTCTCTTTTTTAAGTTTGTGCTGATGGGGAAAAGCATTTATGTTGACTTTGATAACTTCCTGTTTGGAAGTTCTTTCCTTGGCATTCATAAGGGTTAGATTTATCCACTGTTATTATATAATTTTAATGGACCTTCAGGGAAAAGCAGATTTGCTGAAAGGTATTTCAGCTTCAGATCTCAGGCTTGCAATGATTGCAAATGAAGTCCAAAAAAATCCAGGTTTGAGTTTTCTTTTATGTCCATTCCTCATGCTAGGAACCATTTCAACCTGTGTGAATTAGTTTGAACAGGAAATGAAGGCATTATTTTCCTGCCTTTCTAAAGGGCTTTCACAGGTGTATACAGAGCCTGAGTTTTTGTTCATTTTATGAACCTACTTTGAGATGGAATCACTGGGCTTAATAGTAGTGATTTAATGTTGATAGGTGGTTGTGTTTTCTTCCTTTCATCATCTTGGCTTATATTTATTTGTACATAATAGTTTGATATAACAAAATGTGGTTGCTGAGCATACAGTGTAGCAATGAAAACTGGCATTTGCACAGCAGGACTTTGAAGGTATTTGATGGTTTTGTCACCAGTAAAGAGAAAATGATGGTCAGGGACAAGTGCTTAAGATTTTGAGGTCTTTTCCTAATGAGATCTCCATTATCATATGGAGGGGACATACTTGTTGCAAGTCTCAGGGTGAGAGACAAGTTCAGACAAGTTCACCCTTTGAATAGACAACTCCACACCTGAACTTGTTTATACCATTCAAGAAGTGAATCAGTGGTTGGAAGAGTCAAACACTGATTTGCTCAGAATATGTGACTATATGATCTCACCTTTCAGTAAAAATGAAGTGACCTGCGAACGAATCACAGTGGTGTGACTGAAACTGCCTGGAATTACCTATTTGTGTAGACAGAGGCAGTTGCTGAGAAAAGACTTGATAATGACCTCTGATTCTCGATCATGTATAGGGATACTTTGATGTGGGGTTGAAACAGACATGTATGCAGTTGGGTTTGATAGCTGCCTGTTATTAAGATGGCGAGTTTGTTCTATTTATTTTGTATTTATTTGAGTTTTCAGTCCTACCATGCAAGTTTCAGAGCAAAAGTATAATTTAAAGCAAATGAAAATATAAGGTATATTTTGATATCTTTGATATGGCCAGTTGAACTCTGTCAGAGCACCATATGTTAATGCCAGAAGATTCTCAGTGTGGGGCCTCATTAAACTTTTTCACATGATAAAGTCACCACATGGTGATTTTTGTGATGTTTTGTTTGCATGATCAATATTTCATTTGGTTGCTTCCTCAGTGTTTGGTGAGAGGTGGTTCTCTCTGTCCTGGTTCACATGCAGTGTTGAAACATAGTTTAAGATGGTGCTTTTAATGTACATGAGCAATCTGATCCTCCTCCACTTCTGTGTTGCACAGCAGAGGATGCAAAGCAGAATATGGTGTTAGTGTGAACCTGGGAAAACAAGCCAGACTCTGCCTTGTTTCCTCTCCCAGACAGCAGCAGGGAAGGAACAAAGTACTTGCATACATCTAAAGCTACCATTTAGTTTAAACTATGGTTTGATGTTGTGGGCAAATGCAGTCCCTGTGCAAGTTGGCTTTAATTGGATTAAAGTTAAACCTGGCATGCTAAATATCATGCCTCAGTGCATGAAGGTGAGTTGCTACATAGAAATCTGCACTTGGACTGTATCGGTTTTCTTGAGAAAGGGGTTATATAACTTGAACAATTACTGTGAATTTCATTTGCTGTCCTTTTCATTTGAGCTTGGTGTATAATAAAACAAGTCCTCTCAGTGATCAGAAGCATAGCAACTAGACATAAAACAGGAGGCTGCTTTCTGGTTTATGAAGGACCTAATCTATTTGATTCCTGTGGCTTAATAAGTGTCCCTTGAGCATAGTCTATCCTCCACTCCTTTTCAGAAAGAACATTTAAGGCTGATTTGCACATGCATGGTTGCTTGTACCACAATGGCACAAGTGCAGATTTCCACAACACAACTGTGTGAATTGGCTCTCTTGTGGAGGTGGGAAGGGTATATTGGCATGATTAAAACTCACCTGGACCTTACTGTGGGTTGCCAACAGCTTTTCAGAGGAAGCTGCCCTCAGAGGAAACTTCCCTTTTCAGAGGAAGCTTTCAAAACTAGGACCACTCATGTGGTTTGTAGTATCTATCATTTGCCATTAGAGTCACGCAGAATACATTTAAGAGCAAAGGTATCAAAGGCAGAAAAATAAGGCCAAGTATGTCAATATTATTTCAATTCTTACAAACTTTAGGTTGGAATTTTATTGTGCAGTTTTAGTCGTTGTGCAGATGAGACCTTGTGGTATAAAGGGATTAGATTTTTTTAAAAAATGGTTATTTATTATTCTGTTAATTTATTCTGTAGGCTTCTGTAAATTATTGCATTTGGAATTGTTATAGGCCATATTATGTTGTGAATTGTTATGGACTGCATAAAATGTTGTTTTAATGAACCAGAATAAATATTATACTTTGTCCAGTGCCTAGCACAGTAAGCCCTAGTACTTGGGGCAACTTGATGCATTCCTGCAGCCAGCAATATACAAGGGTGGTGGTGAGAGTTTGGTTGTCTCAATTAGCATGAATACGCTTATCACTATGGTTCTGGCTGACCAAAGCAATGGGTGATCAGACACTTAACCAAAGTGCTCAAATGATCTTTTATGTCCTGGAACTCCTTTGCAGTCTTGGAAATGTGACAACCATCAAAGTTGCAGGGGTGGAACAGAGAGACAGCTAGAAACATTTTGATTTTGAAGCAGACAGGCAGATCAGGTGGGAAAGAGCTATGATTCAGCTAAAGGGAAAGCATATTTGTGTGCAGAATCTCTCTCTTTGGGAACCCAATACATGGTTAGGAAGTGTGCTGTCTGGTTTTGGAGTCTATTTGCTTCTACTATGCAATGCTGATATGAGAAAGACTCTGTAAGAATTTGTGCTCTATCAGGTTAAAATTTGACAGAAAACATGAGAGATTTTTGTTTTGATTTTCACAGTGTAGCCCATGAAATATATCCTTATGGTCCATAAGCAGCTAATACTTTTTGCTTCAAACAAAAGTGATAGAAGAATACAAAGGTCTATTAGGATGTCACGTATTTATTATGACTATTTATTTCCTATAAGTACCTGATATCTGACTTTATGTGAGCTACACTTTTTTCATGTCTGATGTCTTTCTTTAATAGTCCTTGATTCTTTTCCTAGAAAATGTATACATTTCATTTTTCCCCCTCTCCAGAATGTTGACTGTTCCAAGTTGAAATGCTTCATTGTACCTTACGTTTTCTATTTCAAAACTCCTGGGTATTGTAAAGCCAGTATACCTCACTTTATTTCTGTACGTAAAATTTGGGGCTACATCTGTTCTTCACATTTACTTGCTGTTTTGTTTTTAATCGTGAAATTTCTAACTTTATATGTGTGTGCGCACCATGACTGGATACAATGGAATTATTCTGTTAATTGTTCAATTGTTGTGCGAAGCAATTGCAGGAAATGTACAACTTTTCTTCCAACAACTTATAAATGCAGATAACAATAAACAGATGTATTCGCATTAGAAAGAAGTTTGTTGTATAGATTTCAAAGTTGTGTGCTATCTAATTCAGGAGTAGCTGACCTTTTTGACCTGGTGGGTGCATGTGCAGACCAGAGGAAATGTCATGGGCACCACACACATTCCATAACACTCTCCATCCCAAGTGTAAACCCCCCACCCCTTGCCCTTCATGAGACTATTAGACTTGGTAGGGAATGCCTTCTGTTGTCTAAGGGAGGCTTCTTTCAAGTGTGATTTCAGCAGAGGGAGGAGCAGGGGCAGTGGGACAGGACCCTGTGGGATCCAGGGATGGCTTCTGTGAGCACAAGCCTGCCTGTGGTCCACAGCAGTGATCCCTGATGTCATAGTTCATTGCCAAGGTTTATTACTGTTCCTTTCATCTAGAAGAAGCTACTTCACCTTCTTGTCTTTCAACCTGGGAAATTACATTTGATTCTCTGTAGAACTTCATTTTGGCACTATAAGGCAATGTTTCAGAAACTTGGCTGTTTTTGGACTACAGCTCCCATCATTCCTAGCCAGCAGGATCAGTGGTCAGGGATGATGGGAATTGTAGTCCAAAAACAGCTGGAGACCCATGTTTTGGAAGCCCCGCTATAAGGAATCCTTTGTAAGATTCCTTAATAAAAGCAGGTACATCCAAGTTTGAGAGCATATTGGTCAGGTTTTTTGAGCAAGGGACGGAGGTGTTGTTCTTCCCTCTCAGACAATTCCCACTATAGAGTACTCCAGTGTAGCATAATGCAATAAGGAGCCCAGAACCAGAGTGCTTATGTATTTCTATTCTCCCCCAAATGGTCTGGTGGAAACCAAAACTGCCACGCTCCCATGATGATTTGCCGTTAGCTGTTGGAAAATGCTGAGGTTAGCTGTACCGTAATCAAACAAACCTGCTTCCAGGTTTGTTTGTTTGACAGGGCAGAACTGGTAAGGGGCAAAGTACACAAACAAAGAGTGTCACAAGGACCAGCCCTCCATGGACACATCCTGCCTTTGAAGAGAGCCACCAGGTGAAAAGGAAAGCATGACTTTTGCACTGCTATTAACCTTTCTGGGTATTCTGCATGAACGCACTGAGACATAGGGTTCAGCGCCTTCAACAGTTCTGTAGAGGAAGACCTGCTGAAAATTTACCCTTCTGCAAAGCTATTAAATGTGCAGAGCCCTGCCCTATCTCTCTGATCAGGCAGAACACTCAGAAAGGTCAAAAGTAGTGCAAAAGTCATACTGCTTATGACTTTACACAGATCACTATGCAAAATTAAGAGTGGCTGCATTTTCAGCTTGGTGGATCCTTTACCAGTTTCCTTTACCAAATATTGCTGACCAATATTTCTGGTCATGTGGTCAAAGGGGTCTTGATTTGGATTTTGTCCCAGAAGCATGACTTCGTCTAAATAGGCCTACATTTATAGGCAGTTACCTTTGGGAAGCTAAGAAACTGTTATGGGAAAATCTGGTAAAGATTAGCCCTCCCCCAACGAAAGACTAAACACCCCACAATAATTAAAACAGACAAAAAAAGCAGGCCAACCCCTCCTAGCAACAACATAAACCCACTCATTTTTAAATTAAAAATTGTGAGGACACCGTACGAGGATGGAAAATTGTGAGGGCACCACAACATTATATCTCTATCATGTTATTACTACTACTACTACTATTATTATTACTGAAAGTTATCCACTTTTTGTCTAGAGAAAGGCATTTAAGAAAAAGAGTTAAGCTTCATTACAGAGCAGCCCAAAGTACTTTGGTTTGTGCAACAGCTCATTAATTTACCTTGTGGAAAGGCTTTCTGGCAATGTGATAAGCCTCCTGGTTGCTGCTTCAAGACAGCCACATTCCTGAGTGGCACATGGCAGAGAATTTGCCTCTTATGAAATACGCATCACAGAGCCGTTGGCCGGGGATGGAAAATGCTCTCTTAATGCCTTTTGAAGGAAAGCCAGCTGGGGCCGTGGAGTGTTTGCCAGCAGGTCTTGTTGCACATATTTTACTCTTAAGGTAAGCACCGCATATGAAACCTGTAGAGTTAAGTAAATGTTGGTTACTAATTTAGCATTCCAGCCACATTCAGTTGGAAACAAGGTCAATCATTCACCTAAGGCAGGAGGTCTCTGTTAACTGGAAACAATCTGAAGTGCACTTGCCTTTGTTGGAGCTGGAAAAAAGGGTGTTCATCCTCTCAAACCAACATTTCAGATAATCCACTAGATGAAATCCAAAGTACTGTTCAAAAAAGTAAAGCAAACAAGTGGATTAAAATACTTGAACTAGAGTAGCCATATTATTACTACTATTTGCTATTTTAGTTTCATAAGAGAAGCTTTTACCTAATCCTTAGCAGTAGCAATATTTGGGTGCGCTGTTTGGAACAGTTTAGGAGAATGTTCAGTATTTCTTAAGCCAGCAATTGGAATGTCTAAATCGGAATTTGCAAACACATTGACTGGTTAGGGGGTACCTATGCGCCCCTTGTTTTGCTGCATGCCACATAGGAAGGAGCCACAGGAAGCTATGTGAAATAAGCCACATTCGTAGAATCGTAAAATTGTAGAGTTGGAATGGACCATGAGGGTCATCTTGTCAACTGCCTGCAATGCAACAATCTTTTGCCCAATGTGGGGCTTGAACCCACAGCCATGAGATTGAGTCTCCTGCTCTACTGACTGCCCAGGTGTGACCTATATGGCTTTTATTGTATGTTGCACTGGTAATCTGTTTCAAAGGTGGGGTATTATACAAAATATTTATTTTACCCCCCAAAAAATAGCATGTTCAAATATTAAAATGAGAATTGGGTGTGTGTATTATCTAAAATTCCAAAGTTTAGTATTGCATTTTAGTGTATAAAATTGCACACATATGTGTATGCTTCTTTAAAAGCTCCTTTTGGATACAGTGGCCTTATAAACTTGCTTCCAAGCATGTTGGGGCACAGTCCTCATACGAACATCTCCTCTGCAAGCCAATTACAATGCACCACAGATGCAGTCTTAACCCCGCTGCCTTTCCTTCCAATGAACCTTGCCAAGAAGAAGGAGGCTTCATGCGCAGATCAGATACTTGCTTTTGGTTCGTACTGTCTGGGGTTTTTTTTTAGAAAAAAAATATTGTGAAATAGTATTGTTCAGTTATAGGTAAGGATGCTACATAATGGAAATTAGTCATTTAAAAAGCAGAGAGCTGGAGAACAAGCCCTAAGGGTACATTAGTACAACCTTGAATCAGAAGGTAAAATCCCAAGGAAAAAACATGTAGATGACATGTATCACGTCAGACGCTAACCTTGGCCATACACCAATGCTATCTCATTCAGGGCGCACCTTTGCTAGAATGAGACAGGAAGTGGGCAGGGTTGGTATACAAAGAAGTTGTCTGGTGCCAGGCCTGAAATGAGTCATGTGCTATCAGGAGATCTTGAGCCTGATTGCTAGGATCCAGGAACAGGAGGATTATTGCGTCCTTGATACCTGAAATGCCCCAAGGCTCTGATTCTGCATGCCATGTTAAAAATGTGTCTTTACATTTAACAAGTATGGTTTTTATGGTGTTGTTTTAATGCAAATAGCACCAGCTAGAGAAACTGATAATTATTAAGATCACAGCAGGGGCAATTGAACCCTTCCTTGGGAAAAATCCTTCCTATAAAGCCCGAATTTGCATTGCTAGGAAACTCCTGACTGGTTTGGATCCTAGCAGCAATTAGTTCCCACTGAAATCACTGGGTCTTAAAGTCACAATTCACTTTTTATACTGATTTCATTGGCACCCCTTGGGCTAGATTCAATCCACTGGTGCCAGGAAAGAGTTAAATCCCCACTCCACAGCTGCTGTGATCCCAATAATGATGTGCACACCCACAGCTTGTGCGATTGGCGGTTTTAAAAAGCTACAAGTTAGACGCAGATTTAATATCACATCCAGGTTAGCTCTCAAGTATATACATTTAAATAGAAGTTAACATCCACTGTCAGGAACAGGAATTTTAAATCCCCCCCCCCCAATCTTACAATTTTCAACTAAATAAAGAGTGGCTAGACCTTGGTTTTGTAGTCTGACACTTTCTCAAGGCGTTATTATTGCAAAGTCTGATATAATCGCATTCCTTATTTTGAAAAGGTATCCCATTCTTAATATTTTGAGGTCAGATGGTCACCACAGCATTCTTTTCCTTCTTAGCTTGCCTCCTCTGGGGAAACTAGATTCTCGGTTGCAATTTTTTAAATATAAAAATGTGGTTCAAAATGTGGAAAGCTCCCTTATTAAAACAACTGTGCCTTTGTTTAAAACATTACAACAAAGCAACGTTTTAGCTCAGGCTGGTGCGCTTGCTGATTAAGGCACATGTGATACAGTAAGCTAAAGCAGCTGGGGCCATGTGGGAGATTTTAAAAAAGAGGATGAACTTCCTTTTGGAGAATTATGGATTGCTGGACTCTCCACAGATCCAAAGCTAAGATGGAAAAGATTTCTTGTTTGTTTTGACAGGAAGGAGGGGGGAAATATAAGCTCCAAATTACAAGTCTCACAGCATCAGCTCAATTGTCCGTTTTGGTCAATCTTGCTCCCAGCACTTGATTTGTCATCGCTGCTACAGAGGTCAGGTGTAACAGCACTGTAACTGGGTACTCAAGTCCATCTCAATCACTTCTGCCTTTAATGGTCTAGTCACTGAACCATGAGCGCAATGGGAAACAAATTCTCCCAGTGCTGCTTACATGTCTGCTGCAGATAGTTCAACATGACCTCTCACGAGCCGCCGTGCGCTTGGTACCTAAACATGACTATGGGCTAAAAATCAGATAGTTGTTTATTTCCTTGACATCTGATGGGAGGGTGTTGCACAGGGCGGGTGCCACTACTGAGAAGGCCCTCTGCCTGGTTCCCTGTAACCTCACTTCTTGCAGTGAGGGAACTACCAGAAGGGCCTCAGAGCTGGACCTCATGAATGATGGCTGAATGATGGGGGTGGAGATGCTTCTTCTGGTATACTGGGCCGAGGCTGTTTAGGGCTTTAAAGGTCAGCACCAACACTTTGAATTGTGCTCAGAAACCCCACCACAATCCAGGACATTGTAAACACCCCCATGTAATTGCAAGGCACTTGGAAACACAAATAAACTTGAAGTGGATTGGGAAGAGTTGAGCCCTACCTGTGCCAGTTTGTTTCTAAAGTTGAGAAGGAATTGGAGGTTGCCCAGCAGTGGAAAACTTTTCACCCGCTCCTATTTCTTGATGCATTCATAATATATGTTACACTCTTGATGCAACAGAAAACCATATGGGACACAGACAATATACACAATGGCTCTAAGCTTTTATCTTTTCATCTAAATGTAGGCTTATGTCATCACTAAACAGGTTCTCTGAATTCTGGACTGGATTAACAAGGAAACAGGTTGTTTATTGAATTGTGGTGCCTTATGGGCATGATTTACTGCACTCAAACTGTTCCAATTTAAAAATAGCATCTAGAATATTGTGCCTCTAGAAGGAAGGACATTAACATTTGAGATGAGCTTTGTATGGCATTCAGGCTTATATGAATTTCAAACTGCAATAAAAATTCTGGCACAAACTTGAGCAAAGTCTTTCCTGGATTCTACCTAATACCTAAGGTTCTCTTGTTAGGACTGTTTCACACAAGACTCCCCCCCCCCCCCCCGGTGCTGATATAACTTCACAATTGGAACACCATGTAAACATGGGTTCCTTATTGTCTGACAGTTGTACAATTATGCATAAAGTATTTAAAGTCTGGTTCTCTTAAACCCAACAATGACAACAACAATTAATTTATATGTTGACTACATGACTGGGTTTCCCCAGCCACTCTGGGTGGCTTCCAACAGATATAAAAACATCATAAAATATCAAACATTAAACAAAACTCCCCTAACCAGAGCATGTACCACTCTGGCAAGATAGTGCGCAGGCAGGTAGGGTCTCAGCCAATGTACCAGATGGAGCTGGTAGCCCTGGACATAGAATTAACCTGTGCCTCCATGGACAGCTATGAGTCCAAAAAAACACCCCAGGCTGTGCAGCTTGTCCTTCAGGGGCAGTTACCCCATTCAGGACCAGGGCTTCCCCCATACCTGTCAACCACCTGTTCCCAGGAAACAGTACTTCTGCATTGTTGGGATTCAACCTCAAGCCATTGACCATCTTCCACCCAACTATGCATGACTGATGGCAGCAGACCCATCTCTTTAAATATGGATTTGCCCATTCACACGTAAAGGGATGGGTTATATACAATTTAAAGGGCCAGAAGAAGTTGAGAGGGCATACTCTCTTCATTTCCCCCTACCATCCATGTCTGCAACCAGTTTCCTTCCAGCTGGACCTCCTTTTGGTAATGGATCAAGCTGGGAGAAAACTCTCAGAGGGGATGGGTAATAAGCAGGATGCATGTGGGATTGATTTGGCCTAGGACCCTCATACCTATGGGACCACCTCTCCTGGTATGTGCCACAGAGGACCTTATGGTCTGCAAATAACAACACCCTGAAGATCCCGGGCCTCAGGGAGGTCAGACTGGCCTCGACCAGAGCCAGGGCCTTTTTGGCCTTGGCCACAGCCTGGTGGAATGCTCTCTCACAAGAGACCAGGGCCCTGCGAGATTTGATATCCTTCTGCAGGGCCTGCAAGACGGAGCTGTTCTGCCAGGCCTTTGGTCATGGTTCAGTCTGACTCATTTTCTTTTTGTGTAAGAACAAGCATGAAGGAGGTTTCCCAGCCCCCTCACAGGTCCTTATAATATCAGTGGAAACAGTTGGTCCTGGCGAGTATTAACCGCTTTCAATTTTAACCTGAGGATTGTCATTTGTCCAGTTTTAATTTAATTTAAATTTATTTGAATTAATTTTGGGGTGCATTTTAATCAATTGATTGCTTGTTTTTATGCATATTGTATTATTTATATGATGTTAGCCACTCTGAGCCTGGCTCCAGCTGGGGAGGGCAGGGTACAAATATCATTATTATTCATTACTGTACATTGCATATTAGTGGGGCAGGTCCCCATAGATGAAGGGGGCAGCACAGCCACTATCGTGCATCTTTGTATCCTTTGGCCCTCATAGCAGGAGTGCCAACTTAGCCCTGTGAACGTCAGGGCCGTGAGTGCCATGCAGTTTGCATGGCCCTGACACTGAAATTTGTGGGTGCTGGGTCCCTTCATGTGGAATTTTGTGGGTGTCCGGGCACCCAGAGCCCCAAGGAGTTGGCACCTATGCCTCATAGAATCATAAAATTGTAGAGTTGGAGGGGACCCTGAGGATCATCTGGTCCAACCCCCTGTGGTGCTGGAATATGCAGCTGTCCCATACAAGGGTCAAATCTGCAGCCTTGCCATTTTCAGCACCACGCTCTAACCAACTGATCAGACCAGTTGTGACCCATCTTCTACTGCAATGGTTTACAGAATACTATTAATTCAGCAACCTTCTTTACCAGACCAAAGTTAAAAGGTAAAGGTAAAGGTACCCCTGCCCGTACGGGCCAGTCTTGACAGACTCTAGGGTTGTGCACTCATCTCACTCTAGAGGCCGGGAGCCAGCGCTGTCCGCAGACACTTCCGGGTCACGTGGCCAGTGTGACGAAGCTGCTCCGGCGAACCGGCACCAGAGCAGCACACGGAAACGCCGTTTACCTTCCCGCTATAAAGCGGTACCTATTTATCTACTTGCACTTAAGGGTGCTTTCGAACTGCTAGGTGGGCAGGAGCTGGGACCGAGGATAATTGCCCTCTTGAATGATCCTTGAACATCTGAACGTTCTTGACATTGTTAGAGTGAACAGCAGGCATCTGTTTTGAAACTCCATTAGATGGTTCTATAAGGATTTTATTAGCATTATTTATCACCATTCTTCTGCCTACTAGTAACCTCATGTTTGTTTAAAACTGAGAAAGCAGACACAAGGGTACAATCAGGCAGCATCCTCAGACAAAAGCCCTTTCAAAGCTAAAAATAGCTGCTCAGAGGCTCTGGGGGGGTGGATTTTAGCCCAGGTTTACATTTTTTGTTTTATTTTTGTTTTACCTCATTTGGTCATACAAAATAGAATCCAGAGGGCTTTGGGGATTCAGCTGTATGGAGGTGGAGTCTCACTGGGATGAAAGGGGATTCTTCTTTCGCTGTAGATACATTGCTAAATATGGCTTGCATTAATAACAAATGAATCAGTTCACTGGCAGAGCTGAGGAAAATTTCTCCAGCGTATCCTAAGACATGTGGCAACAACATTAATACTGCGTGCAACTGGGTAAGCAAGATTGCTGTTTTATACCAGCAAGAATTATGTAGATTGGAGATGAGATTTGTCAAGCTGCTTTTTCAATCTCCTCTTAAAATGGTTGCAGCTAAAATAAAACAAAAAGCCCAGAAAGTTACACTTCTGATATGAACTTTTGCCAGGTTTTCTTTTTACTTTATTGCATTGTTTTATCTCAGAATGCACAAAATAACATGAATTATGCAAATATGAGCTGAAGTAAACAAAACTTCAACCAACAGATAATTGTGGAAGGCAAGAGAAGGTGTTTTCAGCAATGCCAAAAGGGCAATTTATTAAGCAAAATAAGGAATCTGGGGTATCAGCACATGATAAAGAATTGAAGGGAACTCAGAGAGAGGGTTGAGTGGTTGTTGGATCCTGTGCATCTGCCTCTCCAGGGGCAGAGAGGGAGATTTGTTTGTGGAGAAGGAGATCTACATGCATCCTGGAGATGCCTTGGTGTGGTAGCAAGCTCTCTCATGGTCCTGCAACACCACCTGCATTGAAGGCCAGAAACATAGTTCTCTGGCAGTGTGTCATGGGAGACTGTGCATTCAGCAGATTCTGTGCTGCCTTATTTGCCCAACATAATACACCCAAACTGGCCAATGCAGGCAATGGGAGGAAAAGATTTTAAACCAGACAATGGAAGGAAAAGTTGCTCCCTCCCACCTTCCACAAACCAAAAGAGCTTAGGAAGTGGTGGTTTCTTCACTATGGATTTCCCCCACTGCTTTATGATACTCTGCCCATAAAGTATTGACCCTGTCCAATGGAGCTTATCCTGGGATAAGGGTATGGTGGAAACCTTCCGCTAAACAGATTTCTTAGGGAATAAGTTCATATGGTACTTGCTTCTGAATAAACACACACAGGTTGCACTGATAGTCTGGCTGAAATCTGAGAATGAGGATGCAAAGAGGATTGTGTATGTCATGTCCAAGTCATCTCTGCCCTGGAGAAATGAAACCATGAGCCTGTGAAGGTGCCTTCCATATGATGGGAAACCAGATGACCCATGTTCTTCTTTCGCCTGGCCTTCCTAGCCATCTGGACTCAATGAGAAAGTTTGTATGATGTTTACTAATTTATATGTAAGGATTTGTCTTCAGGAACACAGAACCAGAACCAGAAATGAGAAAGAAATAGGACTATTCTGCTTTAGTGACAGGGAAATGGTTTAAGCTGCAAGCCTAAACTCACTCACTAGGAAGGAAAAGCAAGTTAGGCTGAGACATCCAAGACTTTGCCCAAGACTTCACAGAAAATTTCATAGCTCAACAAGGTTTTGAACATGAATTTCCCAAATCCAGCAGTCTAGCTACTGCACTGTTCTCAACACTTAGTTCTTCATTTTTGTGTGTGTACCTGATGCCGACAAGGCCAATGTATGAATATATGGATCTGTATATTTCTGATCGATGTAAGATACACATGTCCATTTTACACATGTCATGGGTCCATTTTCTCATTTTTGCAGGTTGCGTGCGCGCGCACACACACACACACACACACTGCATTGTACTTACCGTAAATTGCTCACTTTTTGTACACATTCTTCCCTTAAATGTTCCACATTTTTATACATTTTCCAGTGTGTTTTCTTCTAAAACAACAATTTTTGGTACACATTTTTAAAAATACATATATACATTTTTTTAACCAAAAGTGCACTGCAGAATTTGGAGACAGGCATAATCTTAATGGCGGCTGCATTCTGATCTGCATATAAGTCAAGAACTGGCAAGTTAGACCAGTTCATTTTAAAATGTGGACTGAACAAATTTCTGTATCCCTAGATGAATGCCAGCTGTTAGATACATTATTATATCATTTGTTGAAAGCCACTGAACAAAGCACAAGAAGCGCTAAGGATGCTTTTGGAATGTGCCAAATACCGTTGATGTGGCTTGCAGTACCGAAGAGGTCATTATAAAACTGAAAGCATCTTTTAGTTAACAAAGATTCTTCATTCCAGTTGAAAAAGTCTAGCCAGGAGAAAAAGCAATTTAAGTTATCTCTTTGAAAAAGGTCTCAGAATTTGTCGCTGTATGTTCTGTTCAGTAAAAATGCTTAAAATAAGTCTCTGGACCAAACTGGCTTCTGCAGCTGAAGTGCCAGAAGTAGAAATGGGCCCTGGGGGATACTAAGAATATACTTACAAGATTTACACTGACGGTTAAAATATTTATTTATTTTGACTGTGCGCTACAAGATAAACACATTACATAGTTGGCACAGGGCTGTAGTGCGGTTGTCATGATGCCAGGTTTCCATATATCCCTTTTCACCCAGGTAAGAAAATGTTAGGAGTAGTGTTTGCATCTGGGCTTGCAAGGTATGTAGAAGTGCACTATCCATTTGTAGAAATAGATGGAGAACTGCTATAGTTTTAACGGGAAGTTTGCCTGGACAAATTTGTAAAAAGGTCCTGTGTTGACCTTTGGGATCCCATTCTTTGTCACTGCTGATCCTGGAAATGCCTCATTACAAAAATCCCCTCAGAGAGGGCAGCTTGTGGGCAGGTGCTTTGATACAGAATACAGCAGCCTCAAATGTTATACTTGGAAGCTTCTCATGAAAAAAGGGCTTGCCACCCAAAGATGGGACTGTGTTCTATGTGTTCTATAACAACCACCTAATTTGGTTTCCATTGCCTTATTTATTTATTTTTTAAAAAGTATAGTACCACCACCTAAAATGAATCTTCGGCTTTACTAACATAGTGTTTCTCTTTCCTGTTGTTCTCTACCCCAAGGAACCTGTGTGTCTCAATTTAGACTGGAGACAGGTCTAGAGGAACTGCTAGATTTTGGATCTTTAGAAGTACGGGATCAGCCATTGTGTGTTTCTTCATGCTAGGATCACAACTGTAACCTGAAACCTACATAGTCCAAAGAGAGCCAATCTAGGAATGGCAAATCTGGGTTCTCCCGGTGTTGAACTCCAACTCCAACCACCCCTGGCTGATGGGAGTTGGAGCTCAACAGCAACTGGATTGCCACAGGTTCCTCATCCCAGGTCTAAAATTATTAAGTCTATGGCTTCTTCCTGCACTCCATCTTAAGACTGACTTCAGTGTAGCTGTTGCGGCCTTAACATTATGACACAATTTTCTCTTCCTTCTCCCACACCTTGTATAATATTCAGCCAAATGAAGAGTCCTGGAGAAATCAAAATCTTGCTCAATATTTTGTGACTTTTCAGTCAAGCTGCTAATTATTTTGCCCTATTGTGGATTTTAGAACTTTTCTTATGAACCAACGCAGTTACCTTTGCTTTCAGGGGGAAAAAACTACTGCGAGTTATATTCTGAAGCTCTCTCTCTCTGTGTGTGTGTTGGACTGATTACTTATGACTTTTGCAAAGAGGAGGAAGACGCTCCATTCAGATTCATGTTGTGGGAGTCTCAAAACCTTGTAACCATTTCACTATTGGCTAGAGCTATGGACATAATTCATGAGGGCTTCCATTCAGTCTTCTGAATGGCACCACCGGCATTCCTAGCTGTCTGGAGATACACTTAGGCAGTCTTCCTCTCTGAAGCTCAGCCGTGCCCACGCATTGAGATGCTATGAGACAATGCCTGATTTCAGATCTGGAATGTTTTAAGCATGCCACCCCACCCACTCCCACTCCAGACTTGTTTGGAGAAAGCACTTGTAGACCAAAGGGCCATTCCCCGCCTCTGATAAGCATGCAAGCTAATTGTTTCTGGCTAAAATATTCATGAGGTGGAATGCACCTTCCTTTCAACGGCTGATGATAATAATAAAATGCTGGGAGCATTGTTGGATGAAGGAATAGTGTTGCAAGGCTGTGCATAGCCTAGAACGCTTAGGAGGGTGCAGTTTCCATGCTCTTTTATAACAACACTGAAGCGGCTTTAAAATATTTATTAATAGAACACTGGATCCGGCTTGCAAAACCTCCCAGAGTTGAATGCCTTATTCATCCACATGCAATGTCCCGCAGAGCCTGAAGCTCAGCACTTTTAAACCACAGTTCCTATTTTGAAGGAGTCCACTGGAAAGAGTCTTCTTTTTCCTTTTCTTTTTGGTCTTTTCCTCCCTGTTGAGAGAAGCGATAAAGTCAGCAATATTCCCTGGAGGCTGTCAGGGACATTTGGCATGAGTCCAGAGACAAGAGCAGCAGGCAAGGATCTGGTCTTCTCGGACGAGTTGGCCGCCAAGGCAGCAGATGCTGAAAGTAATATGGTAGTGGCAGGAACAATGCAGTAAGGAAGGGGCAAGGATTGCCAGGGCAACTCTCTCTCTCTCTCTCTCTCTCTCTCTCTCTCTCTCTCTCTCTCTCAGCAGCACATGAGATTGCCCTTAGTCATGAGATCACAAGCCCATTTCTCAATAGCAGAGTATAAAGAACCTTTGGGCTGCAAGGCATATTGCTCTGTCACTTAGTGATAGAGCAATATGCCTTGCAGCCCAAAGGTCCTAGGTTCAGTCCAGGTAGAATCACGGCTAGTCAGCTGACAATACTGAGCTTCATTGACCAATGAGCCGACTTGGTGTTTATTATTTACTTATTTATTACAATTTGATTCCACCTTTCTTTCAAAGGAGCTGAAGGGTGGTGTACATGGTTTTCCTTCTCCTGATTTTATCCTCACAACAACTGTGGCGTAGGTTCAGCTGAGGGATGGTGATTTATCCCAAGGTCGCCCTGTAAGCTTCATGGCTGTGTGGGGATTCTAACCCAGGTCTCCTAGGTTTTAGTTCAACACTTTAACCATTACACTACACTGGTATATAAGGCAGCTTCCTAGGTTTCCATGCATGTTTTTGCATGCAGGACATCCCAGGCTTAATTCCTGGGACCTTCCGTTAGAAGGATCATCTCAGAAGTGTTGGGAAAGGCTTCTGAACAACCTTTGCCAACCAGAGTAGACCAAACCAAGGCAGATGGAATGATCAGACCTAGTATAAAACGGTTTCTTATGTACTGGAACCAGCTCTTTCCCTGTGCTCCTCTCTATGTCATTTGTCTACAGGTTAGATTAGAACTAGTGTAGATGGAAGTGAGAGCTGGACCATAAAGAAGGCTGATCACCGAAGAATTGATGCTTTTGAATTATGGTGCTGGAGGAGACTCTTGAGAGTCCCATGGACTGCAAGAAGATCAAACCTATCCATTCTGAAGGAAATCAGCCCTGAGCGCTCACTGGAAGGACAGATCATGAAGCTGAGGCTCCAATACTTTGGCCACCTCATGAGAAGAGAAGACTCCCTGGAGAAGACCCTGATGTTGGGAAAGATTGAGGGCACAAGGAGAAGGGAACGACAGAGGACGAGATGGTAGGACAGTGTTCTTGAAGCTACCAGCATGAGTTTGACCAAACTGCAGGAGGCAGAGGAAGACAGGAGTGCCTGGCGTGCTCTGGTCCATGGGGTCACAAAGAGTCGGAAACGAAGTGTAGATGGACCTTTCTTCAAATCAGTAATTCCTTCTGAGCTGGAGCACACGATTGTGCTGTGTGATCAATTGTTTATGCGTTCCAAGAAATCAATATATGATATACGGTAAGCAGGAAAGTCCTCTGTGCCCAAAACACCCACTGCTAGAGCTGTTTGCCAATCACATCTCCTAACAATTCACTGCTCACCCCCACTTTTCCCCCTGAGGTATCTCTACCTGAGGTGGGACTGCATAATCAGATCCCTGCTGATTCAGAGAAGCAGCCGCATTGCCTGCCCTCAGAGGGAATTCCTAGTTGTACTCTGCATAAGTCATTGTGGTGACCTTGCTTCCTCCTAATCAGGATGCTTAGGCAGAGCAACGATTCACACAGAACAATCCTTACTCTTGCACAATCTGACAGCAAATTTCTATGCTATCTTCTCAGAAGTAAATTTGCGCACGCTTTGCATTCCAACCTAAAAGTAAATATGGGTGGAATTCAATGTCTTTCTATGGTGTACATCACATCAGTACAACCTCTATAGCTTGCCAGCTGAACAATCCCCCCCACCCCATGTGTGCTGTTCTGGGGGATCTCCCAATACCCACAGAGCCAATAGGGTAGGGGGTGCAAGGAAAGGAGCTGGGGAAGCCCTGTTGTGCAAGCAGAAACCATCCCACAGGGCTTCCACAAATGAGACTTGTTAGATGAATCCCACCCAATGGATGGAAGCCAACACTAGTCCTACTCAGAGTAGACCCACAGAAATTAATGGGCATGGCGAACTTTAGCCCATTAATTTCAATACGTTGGCTGGGAATAAAACTTAGGTGAATGCCTGTGTGTTTGTGTGTGTGTGTGTCCGTGTCCCCGTCCTCCACAACAAAACGTTGCAGGCCGAGGTGCTTCTGTTTATGGCATGGGTAGGCAAACAAAGGCCCGGTCCAATCGCCTTCTAAATCTGGCCCATGGATGGTCCGGGAATCAGTGTGTTTATACATGAGTAGAATGTGTCCTTTTATTTAAAATGCATTTCTGGGTTATTTGTGGGGCCTGCCTGGTGTTTTTACATGAGTAGAATGTGTGCTTTGATTTAAAATGCATCTCTGGGTTATTTGTGGGGCATTGGAATTCGTTCATTTTTTTTTCAAAATATAGTCCAGCCCCCCACAAGGTCTGAGGGACAGTGGACCAGCCCCCTGCTGGAAAAAGTTTGCTGACCCCTGGTTTATGGTTTCGGCTACCCCAGCCCATTCCCCTTTAGCAGTTGTAGTGCACCTTCCTTTCTGCAACCGTTAGCACCACATACCCAATAAGCATGTTCAGTTTTCATGGGCTGTTTCACAGGATGAAAGTGTTGACCAGACACATTGAAATCTTAGATTTCCCCATTGATTTCTATGGGCTGCTCTCTCTCCCATCCCTGGGGACAAATCCTCATTTGCTCCATTCACTCCTCCACATCATTTTCCATAGCCACCTCTTAGTCAACATTCCATGGGCACTGAGCATGCTCAGTCCACACTGGGTTGTTGGGGGTAGTATATCCCCCACAAGGTTTCAAATCTTGGGGGAACCCGAAGTCTTCTGATACCTCCCGTGTGCATGTGATGCCATTTTGGCTGTCATATTTTCTTATCTCAATCCCCTATTGCAGAACCGGGCAGAGAACAGTTGATTCCTCAGAGAGGCCAGGGTCAGCAGCAGACCTCTGCATGCTGCTGAGACAACTGCATACTTTGGGTGACTTCCAGCCAGCATCTGCCACAGTGATCTGACCAGGGTCCTGACACACCCTGTCTTGCCTGTTGTGATCCCATGTATCGTATCTTGACTCTCCTGAACATGACTCTGCTCTGCCAGTGCTGGAAATCAGTCTCTCCAGGGTCCTCCAGCTGATTTAGGGAGGACGTAAACATGCAAAGTCTTGAACCTTTATTAGTATACAAAATAAAGAATGCAAAACACATTCATGTTATTAATTGCACTGTAGACTTTGCAACCCAGACATCTACTGCTTGAAAGGGCTTTCAAAAGAATTATAAGCATGCCATATGTTTATCTCCAAACACTGATAAAAGTTAGTGAAACTTTTCTTGGGGGTTTCCCCCCCCCATTTAACATTTGGCCAAGGACAGGATAAATGGGCTAATTCTTTTTGAAAATTAAGGTAGCTGCACACAGCAAATCAGATATATCAATGAATAATGCACAGGTTTGGCACATAGCTGTTTATGAAGTTTTCGGGATTGTCAATGAATTACTCTTGATTATAGTGATCTATTCCTCACACAGAAACTGAAAAGAAGATTGAAACTGGCCTTGGTGTTAATTCCAATAAAGCTTCAGATTTCAGAATTTCAGGGGACACTGTCTTTAAAAATCCCCTAGGAAGAGAAATCAGAAATGGTGGTGCTCCACATTTTAGGGACAAAGGAAGTTTCCTTATTTTATGCCAGACCGCTAGTCCATCTAACTCAGTATTGTTTACACTGACTGGCAATGGCTCCAGGGTTTCAGGCAGGAGACCCTGCCAGTCCTATCTGGAGATGCCAGGGATTGAACCTGTGAACTTCTGCAAAGAAAGCAAATTGTCTGCCACTGAACAATGGCCCTTCCCCACATCCTTAAAATGGCAGAAACTGTCCAAGCTGTGATATTGGGCCTTCCTACACTGATCCAATGGCTTAGGCTATGGTTCCTGTACTTAACGGACTTTCCGGAGCCATAAAAAATGCTTTGGAGTAGATTAGGAGAGTGGATTAAACTTTGAGGGCCTGAGAAAGGGCATGTTATTCAGGGGAGCACACGCATTAGTCTCTGCTGTATAATCTTGTTTTACGTACCAAATGCTTGACTTGGAGCCAAGCTTCAGCCACCTAAATGCCTTCCATGTTTCACATGCAGTGGTTTTCTTTTAGCTGCACAGATCAATCCAAAGTAAAACTATTTTCCTCAAGGGAAAGTTAGATATGAATGGAAATAATTCTGAAGGCAGTAACATTGTCATTTATCACTGAAATAATTACTTTACTTAAAAAAGGGGGGGCAAGAAGGCGTAGCTAAGTCAGTGAAAGTTTCTCACTGCATTGCTGGTAAAACTCCAGCAACAAACGAAAATACATTGGCCTTAAATGTGCAGAATTTGGAATTTAAAAGAAAGAGCAAGTATAACTCATAGGAATGTACTATATTTAATTACAAGGATGTGTCATTTGTTAATCAGTATGTTCTGGGGATTTAAAAGTCAAGTTTAGCTTCTTTATTTTCTGCTTTCAAATCTAGGCTGTGAGTCAAGAAAAGCATACCTTATATAGGTCTCCTTTCCCACTTTCCCCCCTTGAAATGGAGCCCCTTGCATACCCACACATTGCACATGGCTTTTGAAATGTAGCGGAATGATTTTCAAAGCAGCTTGCAATGCAGTGTGGAAGGGCAGCTTTCAGGGGGGAAATACGTCAGAAGCTGTAGCATGTGAACCCAAGTTTTTCCCTGCACACGAAGAGGTTCGCTGGAGTGGACACAAATCCTAAACTGCACCACTGCAGTTCCTCAGTTCACAGAAAGGAAAGGGAGAGAGGAAATAAAAAGAAAACAAAAGGGCAAAGTTCAAAATGTGGGAAAGAGAGCACAAAATGCAACATGCCCAATGCTTTTCAGCATATCTTCTTTTTCAGGGGAAATAGATTTTTGTTTAACTTTTTTTCAGTGATTCATTAACAGCATTTTGCTCATTTTATTGCCTTCCAGTTCCAGTATTCAGCCTCATAGAAATTATGCCTCAGCTCCTTAGATACTTCAGCAGCCGAACTCCTCTCTGTCTCCTGCCCCACCTTTTCTCCAGTCTCTGATTCTGGACCGCTCTCTGTCATAGCCTCTTCCTGCTCAATAAACCCTGTTGCCTCTTCAGCTTCCAACACCTCCTCCTTGTTTTCTGCTCCCTCTTCTCCCTCTGACCATTTATCTGTCAGTTTGCATTTCTTATTGCAAAAAGTATTGCTCTGATGTGTAGAGTCCCCCCCCCCCCGTTCTGATTAGTTCAAGAAAGTGCTAGAAGCTTCTCTGTGTGGAAGAGACAAGCAAGAAGGTTCCTGATGTTTGGATTATACCTTCTGGGAAGCTGAGTACAGCTGGTTTTAACTGGTTCTGTTATCTTTTTCTGTCAAGGTCATGCTGATTATAATAGTGAGGCCAGAAGGAGCCTAGGTTTCACACACTTTATGTTTCTGTCTCTCTTTTTGTTCTGGTGTAGTGTTCTGTACATGGTATGCTATAGTGTTAAAGTTTAGACTTATTATAAGTAATTGTAAGTTTATTAAGTCTGCTGCAACTGGATTTCTTATGGACAGTGCCAATCCTGATTGTATTGGATTTGTGACCATTATGATCATTTGCCTTCAGTAGCAGTAAAGCTCTGCTGGATGAAATACAATTGCCTCTGGTCTATTTTGGGGGGAATACTGCTAACTATACATTGGAATCTACTCTGGATCAATATTGAGTAGACTTCCAATTACATTATCATCATCCCACCACCGATCCCCTCTCTCTGAGACCTTTTCTCCTGGGGGTTCCCCAGCTGGTGCCACCCCTGCAGCCTGCCAGTCCATGACACTTGACTGGGGGGAAACTAGGGAATGCATCGTAATACCTCCTTCTTTACCCGACTTTCGTCCAGTCCTAAGAATGATGATGATTGAGCAACTGTGAGATTTGTATCGCCACCCTTCAGTTTAGCATCTGTTGACATGTACTAGCTATCTGCATCATTGGCTGGGTGTACAGTGACTGCATCATTGGCTGGGTGTACAGGGAAATCAGCCCTGAGTGCTCACTGGAAGGACAGATCGTGAAGCTGGGGCTCCAGTACTTTGGCCCCCTCATGAGAAGAGAAGACTGCCTGGAAAAGACCCTGATGTTGGGAAAGATGGAGGGCACAAGAAGAAGGGGACAACAGAGGACGAGATGGTTGGACAGTGTTCTCGAAGCTATCAGCATGAGTTTGACCAAACTGCGGGAGGCAGTGGGAGACAGGAGTGCCTGGCGTGCTCTGTTCCATGGGGTCTCCAAGAGTCGGACACGACTAAACGACTAAACAACAACACAGGGACTATAGTATTCTTTATATAACCCCTTGGTCTCATGAGCAACCTAGACAGGCCAGAGTGCTCCTTTGCCAGTTCAAAACAGTCTATTTTATGAGTTGATCTGTGCGAATATTCAGTCTAACTTGACACCGACAACTCGAGAAGTTTCTGAGAAGCAGGAAAACCCTTTCCAGTATTGGCTATGCAGAGAAGGCAAAGTAACTCCCTCTCTAACTTCTTGATCTGCTTATACCATGAAGTGTGAAATGTGATTACCATTCTCCAGGGCTGGAACTGAAAGGTTGATGTCAGCATTATAAGCTTGGGCTAAAATGTGAAGAGGAACAGACAGGAAACAGACGTGACCACAGTGTGCCGTCTCACAAGGGGTGTTCACATCCTACATTCAACCGGTATACAATTGGCCTTGATCACTACTTCATTTTCTTCTAATGTTGATGAAGTACTAATCAGGCTTAAGCACTGAACCAAAGCCACAAGAAGACAACTAGACAACACTAGACAACAAGAAACTAAAAATAACCACCTTAAAATTTGCATGGAATTCTGGTTATAATTTATAAAAGTTTCCATTTTGAAGTCATTTATAGAAGTAACTGTATTCACTTTTGCCCTCTCATGGACATGGACATCCATTAAACCAGCTCTGGGAGCTCTGCAGCCTCAAATTCTTTCCTTTGAACCTTAATGTCCATATCACCGCTAGATCTGGGATAACAATACACCATAAAAGGCCAAACCATGCAAAATTGCACTTGCTACAGAAAGAAGAAAACAGACCCAGCTGCACTGCAGTTGGTTTTCTCTAGACTTTTAATTGGCAAAGTCAAACTGATGCTTTGTAATGGAGTCAGGCTTCAGTGAAGTTCACAGCCATCAGAGTTAATTGGTGGCTGCTTAAAGAACAAAATAATTGAGCCAAGCGAAATAAAAATAGCTAAACAGTAAAATAAAATCCAGTGGAATCTACACGTTCTTCTTGGTTGCTCATATGGTGTGATGTGTTGATCATATTTGCCAAAATACAGCAACACATGCTCATATCAGCATCTAAACACTATAGATAATACCAGGAATTTGGTCGTAAAGTGTGTGTTTTATTTGCAGAAGGTCCTATATTTAATCCCTGGCATTTCCATCTTAAAAGGATCGTAAAGAGCTCACCTGAGACCCCGAGGACAATACTAGCCTAACAAACAAACAAAAATCTGATCTAATTAAAGGCAGATAGTGGGGAGAAACTATTGTCCTTAGCTTATGCAACTTTAAGACATTTGAAGGCAGCCCTTGAAATGGAGCCCCTTGCAGCTTTTAATGTTTGATGCATTACTGTATTTTAATATTTTGTTGGAAGCTGCCCAGAGTGGCTGGGGAAGCCCAGCCAGATGGGCGGGGTATAAATAATAAATTATTATTATTATTATTATTATTATTATTATTATTATTATTATTGCTACTATTATTACTATTATTATTAATGTATGCATTGTTCAAACATTCAGTGGGGAACTATCACTCTGCTGTAACTATTCCAGAACAAAAAATGAATGTCTGCATATCTTCTCAATCTTGCTCTTCTGCTTTCAGCTGACAAGCAATTGCCATTTCCCCCATAACTTCTCCCTGTACAAGCTGTGATCATCCAAACCCATGGCCTTCCAGGTTCTGTTGGACTCTAACTCCCATCAGCCTCAGTGAGCAGTGCCAATGGTCAGGGGTGACGGGAGTTGGAGGGCCACGGTTTCCCCATCTCTGTGCTAAACCAAGTGTAGGTCAACAGCCATGTGCCATCTACTGTATGTGCTCAGTAAGACTTCTGCTTTGGCAATCCAGTGCAGGCACCTAAATCAGTATGGTTGGCAAGCACCAGGGAGGTTGTCCTGTATGAGTAGAGAGTTATATATTTGGTCAGGAGGGTTCCAAGATGCAGCACAGTACATTTTTAAGCATCACAAAATTGCAAGGTCTGGGTAGAAAATTGAAGCTCTGTGCAATTTCCTGGCCAGTGATGAGGTGTGCGGCTGAGTCTATCTGTTGTTGGTCATAAAGATGAATATACCATAGCTCTTATTTTCACCACTAAAAACACTTTGGTCATGGAAATATGGCCAACTCTTTTTGGTTGGTAGTTAGGAATGAGAATTTCAAATGGATTGCATTCGATAGGAATTCCAATGCCTTTAGAGAACAAACCAGCAATGAAAGGTTTGGCATGTGTGGCTTCTGCCACTGTCTTGCTGGACAAAACTCTCCTAGCCAAATAGCAGTGAAAGTTGGATAAGCCCTCTTTGGGTCAAAGGTTGGCAAGATAGGTCAAAAACTCTATAACACTGCATTCATGACCTTGGAACTGTTTCAGTAGCAAATCTTCTCTCTTTTAGGGTAGAAGAAGAAGAGTTTGGATTTGATATCCCGCTTTATCACTACCCTAAGGAGTCTCAAAGCGGCTAACATTCTCCTTTCCCTTCCTCCCCCACAACAAACACTCTGTGAGGTGAGTGGGGCTGAGAGACTTCAGAGAAGTGTGACTAGCCCAAGGTCACCCAGCAGCTGCATGTGGAGGAGTGGGGAATCGAACCCAGTTCACCAGATTACGAGTCCACCACTCTAAACCACTACACCACACTGGCTCTTTGCTAAATGTTTGGCCCAAACGTTCCGGATGACAGCAGGCTTATTTATTTTATGGTTGTAAAAAAAATTGCTGTCTGTGTGACTTCAGATAATAAATCCCTTTGTAGGGGGGAAAATGTTCCTTTAGGGAAACTGGTTATTAACTTCAACCTTCCTAGAAGGTTTAATAATACACTGTGTACAACAGGACAGCTGTGGTTGGAACAGGAAGAGCCAATAGGAGAAATAGCATTCTGTGTTTGCGTATTAACCAACATCCCCCAAAGAGCGTATGAGGATGGTTGGAGCCCAGAGTTATTTGGCAAGCAAATGGGCCATGTAAATATGAGCTGCCTCTGGTAGGAACAAACATACAATATTCCATTGAGTAAAGCTTGATTTTCATACGAATATCAACAAGTTTTTTGTAACAGAATATATACATATATCTATAATATGTAACTGAGAGATTTGTCTCAAGACAGCCTCCAGGAATATCAGGGTGATATCAAATAGCCATATGTAGCATGGGAGATGCTTTAAAAGCTCCTCCATCAAGGCTCAAACACTGTAATCTTTCCTGAAATTCTTTAATATCAGATTGGTCCCCTCCATGCCTTCCAAAGGATGGAATCCATATGTGTTAATGCATCTCTTCTTTTCAGCAAGCAAGCAAGCACACACACACACACACACACACGCACACACACACACACACACACACACACACAGAGAGAAGTAATTGTTTCCACTCTTAGACTGTGACAAATGACTCATGCTTCCCAGCAGAGCATGGGGGACATTTAAACATCCCTCCCAATGATGTTATGTGGGCTGAGTCCTAAACACTTACAATTAAGGAGGTTTTCCCTCTTGCAAGCTTATCAGCAAAACATTTGTTTCTGAGCCTTGATAGCAGCAGGGGTGTGTAACCTGTGGTCCTCCAGATGGTGTTGGACTCTAATTTCCATCAGCCTCAGCCAGGAGGGCCAGTGGTTAAGGATGATGGAAACTGCAGTCTTCCAACAACTGGAAGGGAAATAAACAGAAAAACACGCACTATCAATTTTTAAGAGTAGTCATAAATAGTGGGTGGTATCTCATGCAACCTACTCAGAGTGAACCTATTGAAGTCAATGGATGCAACTAACTTAGGTGCATTAATTTCAATTATTATTGAGTTTTATTCAGTTCCCAATCATCGTCGTCGTCTTCTGCTGTTGTTAGCGTCCTCTCTTCTTATGTCTCACCAACTGTGGCTTTCCACAGATACGTGGCAAAAGCCATAATGTGAGTGTGCATGTATATATTTTGAAGATTTATACTATACCTTCCAGTCAAATCTTTCTCAATGTGACTTAGAAACAACAGGTTATTTTTACAACCCACTCCCTGAAAAAAGCCTCTCTCATGCATATGCACTCCCAGCAGCTATCCCTGATGGATCGGGCCAGAACATCTTCTCTGTCTGTTTTGCAGGCTGAGGAAAATGGGTAGTTGGAGGCAGAGTGTTCTATCTGGCAGGGAGGGGGGGAAGGAAGATCTCTGCAGCTGCTGCTTCTCTAACCAACACTTGGCCCAGGTTGATCTTCCCTTTGCCATGATGTTCTTCCTGGGAGGCAGGATGCACAGACTCCCAATGGTCCTTGGTCCCCTGACCGGCAAACTTCAGTAGCTCTACCCTATGTCTCTTTGAATAAGCTTACAATGCACACACATGTTTTATTTCAGTTTGACGCCATGCAGACTGAAACAGCTGGATTTCTCTAACATGCACTCCTCTTCCCAAGGGATGCTTACATTCAGTCAAGCAAACAATGGACCTTTTAGTTTTGATTTATATTTCCTTAATGGTTTGGCTTTGTTTTATTAAAAGCAGCGACCGAGCATAGCCATTCTAAGTAGAGTGACTCTTATTTGGAAAGCGCATTTAATATGTACATATCCCGAGCAGTGCACGCTTAAGTAATGTAGCTGAATATTTGAGGAACAACAGTGTAGTGTCTGTGGGAGAAGTGGGTGGAATCCCTAAGGAGAAGAGTCAAGCTTGTCTAACAGAGAAAGCCATTCTCCACCATGATATCCATCTCATTCGACCTTAAATGGAGAAATCAAACCATTATTCTAGCAAAATTCTCTGACCTAAATCCGCAGGCCCAGCAACCAGGGAGCAGTCAAACAAGAACCCAAATGGCTCGGAGCAAGGTTTCTGTGGCCTTAGGAGTGCAGGAAGCTGCCTCACACCAAATTAGGCTATTAATCCATCTCAATAAGGTTGACACAATATGGTTGATACTCTCAGAGTATCAAATAAGAGTCTTTCCTCCTTGCTCTCTCTGGAGATGCTAGGTTTTGGGTCCAGAACCTTTTGTATGAAAAGCATCAAACTATGGGTAGAGCTGGTGTATCGGTGCAACAGACACTTCGCAACGTAGTACCATGGAGGATGTTGACATTTTGAGCATTGTGTTTTGAAGTGTTTTCCCCACAAACCAGCTTCTATCTGCAACTTCTGTCCAGGTAATTTGTTCTATTTCTTCATGGGTATGCCCTTTAAGGATGAGGTGGTGTGTGTGTGTGCAGTTTGGTAACATGACTTATTAGCTTTGAATTTACTCTAGTTCCTTTATTTTGAGCCAGTTGGGTTACAGAGGCAGAAAGCAAGACATGTGTATAGCCTGTGGCCAAACAACTTTAATAGGCTTAAGGTTTATGCCACAAATGAGAAAGTCGAGTTATTATTGTCTGGTGATTGGAATAAATTCACCCCGGAGTGGAAAAACAGTGAAAAGAAGTAATGAGAAAAAGAGAGAGAGATTGGCAAGCAACAAGGTGTGTGTGCATGTAAGAAGCCCAAAGTTTTTTGTTTTTAGTTAGGAATATTGTCTTAATCCAGTATTCAGGGAATATTAAACTTCTTAGATCAAAGACATATATCCTGCTAAATTGCAACATGATCAAAGTCTCCCCCCTCCCTCTCTCCCCCTCCCCCACAGATATCTCGCCAGAAAAAACCTTTTAGAAATCCATGTTCTACATCCCTTCACTTTGTTCTGATCATTTTATAACTCTTGTGGTTACATCTGCAGAGTCTTGTGTGCCTCTTGTTAAGGAAAGACACGTCCATGAATAATCTATTTTTTAAAGTTACCCCCTCTAACTATGCAGCAAGAGGCCTTGAATTAACAGAGTAAAATAAGAAACATTTTGTGGCCCAGTGGGGCTCAATAACTCTGGAAGTAGTTATTTAAAACCGCAAGACATCTGTACACTTTATTGCTGTGTTTTGACCTTTTCTGCAAATGGTATCTGATACCAGAGAATGCTGGAAGTTGGAAGAGTGTTCCAATCTGATATGGATTAAGCATTCCTGTATAAAAGAGAAACTTGCTGTCTGGTTACTCATACTAATATTATTCGTTCAGTTCTATACCGTTTTATATTTTAAAGGAAAAAAATCTCAAAGCAGTTTACAACCTACATCAAATTAAAACATCAAATAAAACAATCCAGTATGAAACATAATACATAATCCAGTAGTCAAACATAAAAAGTATAACATTCAAAGAAACATGATGGCGTTCAAGGGATCTTAGGATCCAGGCTATTTAAAATGGTCTAATTGTTTCTTGTTTGCAACCCCCCCCCAAAAAAGACCTTACCCACCCTCATTTGTGTGCATTTTGTAATGGTAGTAAATACAAAACGGCTGGAAGACTTCCTGTTTCTAGTATTGCATTTAGTAGTACATGTATAAAATGTACTTTATATGCTCTTTGATTCCTTGCAGTGAAAGAGCGTTCTGATTGCCCTCTTGTATATTTGCTGTGGTTGCTGTTTAAACAGCAGTTATGATTGCAAATATAGATCTCAATGAAATTCTTTTTATTTCTTGCTTTCCTCACCTGTGTCTCGGAAATAGGTGACTGAGCACTCAGCAGGAAACAGAGCACCCAATTTAAATAACCATGTGGATCAATATTCTTCCCATGTTAAAAATGTGTTTCCTGAAGGTGCTCCAAGCTTGTGGGTTTGTGAAATGTTAATTATAGAGGCACTGACCTCATGCCAGAAGTGAAGTTTCTCTTCACTGCGTGAACCGGATTTCCCTTCTCGATTTATAAACTTTATAAATAGCACCTTATTCCCCTGGGAAAGTACTGTCAATGAAACAGGTCAGTTCAGATGTACTGTTTATAAGCAACCGTAAACCATCACAGTATAAAACAAGGAACCGAAATACTACTGTACTAAAAGTTCCAGTTTTAAAAAAATCAAGCCACATTTGGCAACCAGCTGCTTACTTTGCAACTCAGGATTTTGCACACTTGGACTACGTGAGGCATAATCACAGATTAAGAGCCCTGCTGGATTGGACTATCTAGCCCAGCATCCTATTTACTCAGAAATAAGTTTCAAGACCTCATCACAGAGAAACGCATACTCATTGTCTTCATGACCTCAGTTCAGGGCCTTATATATATGACGCAGGTGGTATTGTGGTCTAAACCACCGAGCCTCTTGCGCTTGCCGATCAGAAGGTTGGCAGTTTAAATCCCACCGACAGGGTGAGCTCCTGTTACTCTGTCCCAGTTCCTGCCAACCTAGCAGTTTGAAATCAGTAGATAAATGTGTGAGTAGATAAATAGGTACCACTGTGGTGGGAAGGTAAACGGTGTTTCTGTGTGCTCTGGTTTCCGTCACGGTGTTCTGTTGCACCAGAAGCGGCTTAGTCCTGCTGGCCACATGACCTGGAAAGCTGTCTGTGGACAAACGCCAGCTCCCTCGGCCTGAAAAGCGAGATGAGCGCTGCAACCCCATAGTCACCTTTGACTGGACTTGACCGTCCAGGGGTCCTTCACCTTTACCTTTTTACCTATATGTGACTATTTCATTTATTTTTCTCATAAAATACAATTGGGGAAATCAATATAAATTCATATAAAACAACAAAAACAATTTTCAAATAAGTATCCTTTTAAAGCTAAAAGAAAACAGGCAAAAGCTATATATGACAGATAAAACTGAGCAGGGCAGAAAAAAGAAAACAATATTAGGAATTAGGAGTCAGAGGCAGAGATATATGTCTTTAAAAAGCTGTTTAAAGCTTCAGTTTATGAGCAGGATGTGCCTGCCTCCCCTCTTCATTACAACTCTGGCTCTTAAGAATGCAGAACACTTTGAAGTTCTGATCGCACCACCTCTCCAGTTCAACAGTTTGTCCTTCCCTTTGTCACATTCCCAAGTCTTTTTGTGAGAGAGGGTGAAGCGGTCACTTCCTGGAAAGAGTTTTCACCACCACCCCAAATATGGAACTTTGTACTGAAGACATCTAACGATTCAAACCCCACCTTCCCCAAAGTGATGACTTCTTCAGAATCGCCTTCAGAAGTTTCTGCCATCAAGAGATGAGCTAAAAGTATTGATGCATATATGAATAACGATGTTGGCTTTATTTCTACCTTCCTGTAAACTGTTGGGCTACAATGCAGTCTGATGCCGGTAACCCAAGAAAGTCATGTGTATCATATATCTCGGGGAAGGTCTTATTACTTGTTCCATGATTGCTGTTTGAATCTCAGTTTGTTTTGAGCAGAGCTGAGTGTGACAACTGTAGAGGATAAAGAAAAAGCCCTAATGTGAGAGGCAGTAATACAGAAAGTAGCAGATCAAACCAGAACTGATGAGAAAGCTGGCATCTTTCCCTTTATGTACAAACAACACCTTAAATGGAGCTCACAAAAGAATTGGCACATCTCTGGGACATTTTTTGTCTGCAGTTTAAAAATCTGTTGACTCAAACAGCAAGGATGCTTCCAGTCCACTGCTATTTGGGGGTGGGATTCAGTCATACACCTGCAAACTTAGGTTGTTCAGTTAAAGCTGCTTTGGAGTTGTTGCAGAACAAAGCCACACACACACACACACACACTGCAGCTTTCACCCCCCTGCCTGAGCTTTTGAGATAATACAGTCTGTATATGATGTTTGTTTGTTAATGTGAGGTGTGATATGCCTAATAAAGGATTTTGAATTTTTTGAGATAATTCATATAATGGGAAATGCACAGAAAAGTGTGTGATAACTTTTGCTGGAGGCAACATTGTCTAACCTCTCTGCAAACAAATTGGACTGAATAAAAGTAAGATAGCTCAGTTGGTAGACCATGAGACTCTTAATCTCAGGGTTTGAGCCCCTCATTGGGCAAAAGTTTCCCAATTTACTAGATGACCCTCGTGGTCCCTTCAAACTCTACAAGTCTATGATTCTATGAAGTCAACATGGTTTTTAATATTGTAACACACAGAGAAATAAGCACACCCCACCTTTTCTAATAGACGTAATTTAGATGTACAGAATTTGGGGACCTTAATGCCATAACTCACTGTTCTTCGCAAATTTGTTAGTCACCATAGCATAAAATACTGGTCATATTTAAAAAAACCTCTCAACTGACATTCAATATTAATACCCAAACCTGGCAGCTCAATCAGTGACTCCAGAAACCTTAAGGCATCATTTCACAGACTATTATTAAAAATCATAAAATTAAAAGTCGCAGCACATTGCCTTATATCAGGTCTGACCATTGGTCCATTTAGCCAGTGCTCTTTATCTAGAAAAAGAGGTGCTGGAGCTCACCATGAACTTTTCCCTTGTTCTCTTAGAACGGCAATGGCACCCACCTGAGAAGTGCTGAGCTCTGCTGAGCTCTGGCTGAAAAAAAGCCTTGCATTCAGCTCAGGTTTGTCAATTAATGGCAATGGCTCTCTAGGATTCCAGACACAGAATTTTCCCTTTACCTGGAGATGCCAAGAACTATTGCTAGAACTTTTTTTCATGCAAATCGTGTGCTCTGTCACCGAGCTACAGACTTCCTTCCAAAAGTGGAAAAGACAGTATAACAAATCCCTATTAATGGGGCAAAACTCACAGTTTTTTTCAGTCACTGCAAACTGTAGAAGGCAATATCTTTTACTTTCATGTTTGTGTGCGTGTGTAGATTTGAAATATGAGTTTCTCTGCTTAGAAACAGAAACTTTGGAAGCCGTACTTGCCTTGCAGCGTTCCAAGATCTGCCTTGGCCAATGTAGAATAAATTGCCTGGAGCTGTTGCTGATTCACTTTTGACTTGAATCGAGTGCTGTCATCGTACCATAGGAAGGAATTGAGAAAATCTGCATGGGAACCTGTCAGTTATTCTTTCAATGCTTTCGCCGAGGCCAAGTTTCCAATTTATATATATTCAGCATGACTCCATTTTGTTTGGAATTCAGCACCAAGCATATGCCATTTCAATTTTGACTTTACAAGTCTAATCATGTTTTGGTACACATTTTTACCTAGATAAAGTACCATATTTTTTGCTCTATAGGACTCACTTTTTCCCTCCTAAAAAGTAAGGGGAAATGTGTGTGCGTTGTATGGAGCGAATTCAGGTTGCACAGCTATCCCAGAAGCCAGAACAGCAAGAGGGATTGCTGCTTTCACTGCGCAGCGATGCGATCCCTCTTGCTGTTCTGGCTTCTGAGATTCAGATTTTTTTCTTCTTCTTGTTTTCCTCCTCCAAAAACTAGGTGCGTCTTGTGGTCTGGTGCGTCTTATAGAGCGAAAAATATGGGTATGTCTTAAAGAAAGTAGCAGAAATGTTATGGGTATCATATGTTCATGCAGGTATATGGCTATCATATGCTCCTGCAGGCACACACACACAAAATTAAGTGATTTGGAATTTTGTATTTGCATTACATACAAGTTAATACTCATTTGCAGGAGTGGGGGGAACCAGTGTAGCGCAAAAAACAACGACAACTTAAGTAAAGTTATGTTTTCTGAAAGCGTTTCCTTATAGTTTGTTCCTGAGAAACACAAACTAGTATTTCTATCTTGCTTTCCACAACAGTGAAGTCCCATAGATAACTGCCACCATATACAGTATGAATTTTCTACTTTCTGTTTTCATATGTTCATAAAATCACTTTGAAAAAATTCAGCCTGACATTGTAGAGCATTGTTGAAGGCCCTATGCATCAATTCAGTTATAGCACCTAAGCCCTCCTCTTGTACTGTTTGTGTGGTGAGGTGTTGACAGAGATTTTGACACAGTGTATTTAGCTCCTCCCCCAAGGCTATGCTCCACCTCCTGCCCCTGTTGCTCTCATCAGGTTCAGCATTACAGTGGTACCTTGGTTCTCAAACTTAATCCGTTCCAGAAGTCCATTCCAAAACCAAAGCATTCCAAAACTAAGGTGCGCTTTCCCATAAGAAAGTAATGCAAAATGGAGTAATCCGTTCCAGACTTTAAAAAACAACCCCTAACACAGCAATTTAGCATGAATTTTACTATCTAACGAGACCACTGATCCATAAAATGAAAGCAATAATCAATGTACTGTACTATAAAATAAGTAAGATAGTATTGTAGATGATAAAAAAAATAAAAAAAATTCTTAACTGCACTGATGATAATCATTGTTTGGATGGGGTTTTATTTATCCATTTTGACAGTCACACAATCAATCAATCAATCAATCAATCAGTAGCTGAACTGAGTTCCACACAGTCACAAAAACAAATTAACCAAAAAAGCTTCAAAAAACAAAAATGCAAAATAAATAGCAAATAAATAGCAATATCCGTTCCAGAAGTCCATTTGAAATGTTTGAAAACCAAGGCGCAGCTTCTGATTGGTGCAGGCGCCCCGGAAACAATAGCTGACAACCGCATCAGACATTCGGCTTCCAAAAATCGTAACACTTACTTCCAGGTTTTCGGCTTTTGAGAACCAAGGTTTTTGAGAACCAAGGTACCACTGTACATCAGCAGTGGGAGGCCTTCACAGTGACTACAGGCTCCCTCTGTGATTTTGAACCCTGGCCAATCAGGATTAGGCTTCACACTGCAGACAAGCTAAACATTAGAGCAATGGTGGGGGCGAGTGGAGAAGCATTAATTCTGGATAAGCACACAGGCTCTAGTTTGTGACCATGTGCATGGAAAATTTGCAGAACAAAGTAATTATAGAAGTACAGTGGTACCTCGGGTTAAGAACTTAATTCGTTCTGGAGGTCCGTTCTTAACCTGAAACTGTTCTTAACCTGAGGTACCACTTTAGCTAATGGGGCCTCCCGCTGCTGCCGCAGCTTCTCATCCTGAAGCATATTTGCTTCTCATCCTGAAGCAAAGTTCTTAACCCGAGGTACTATTTCTGGGTTAGCTGAGTCTGTAACCTGAAGCATCTGTAACCTGAAGCTTCTGTAACCTGAGGTACCACTGTAGCTGTGTCACCAGGCATCCTACATGGTTAAATAATCTAATAGCAGCCTGAAGAACAATGCTTGTGTGATAGAGAACTCTGTATTTTGGACCAATCCTGTAAATGTATTCTCCCAGGTAAGTGGATATGAGATAGCAGCCTTAATACCTCTTCATGTAGAGGAATACTTTACTTAATGACGTGGTAACTGCATTCTTCATGTTAAAAAATAAATTTAAAAAGCACTGACAACTGTATCTAAACAAGTTTCTGTCTTTATTTTGAATGGAAAAACTCCAGAATTCCTGCCAAATGTGTGTTCCAAGTTTCAGAAACTCCAACAAGTTTGTCATGCCAACTGGGTCACTGAAAGGCTGCCTCCACTGTGGTCCAGGATTGTATCTGGCCTGTCCTTTTGGGTGTATTTTTTCTTGCAGAACTTTAGATAAATATAAAGGTTGTTTGTTTGTTACATTTTTGACAATGCTCCATATGTTGAGAGAGAGAGAGACAAGACCGCACTCTTCAGCTTTAGGAAATGTTTGACAAAGCTGGGCTGGTGTTTGGGGGAATCAGTTTGAAATACATTCTTTTTTGTCATAAACAAGTTCATAAAGAAGTGACTTTTATTTTAAAAATCAACAGTATGGTTTTTGGAAAGGGGAGGAAATGTATACAATTATTTCCCATTTCTGTGGTCTCTCTATACAAAGAACAATGGACCAATTCACATTATTGGACTAGCATGGGACATTGTTGTGTTCAGAGCATATTATGTGGTAAAGAGATTAGCTCATTTCAGACCCTTATGCTGTTCCTCTTAAGCACACATACAGTGTGGGATGTGACCCTAGTCCTGATATAGACCCTGATATAAATATGTTCCCATTTGCAACATATCCATGCATGTGCACACACCACAGAAATGTGAGAAACATGCATTCATTTCACTTTGCCACTGTTAGCCAGTTCCTTGCTTGACTTGCTATTTAAATGCTAAGTATTATTGTTATGACAATTGTATTATTATTATAATCTTGGAGACTGTGGTTTATTAAGTGTGCTGGGAATTGTAGCTCTGTAAAATGTAAACTACAGCTCTCAGATTCTTTGGGAGAAGCTAAGTGCTTTAAATGTAGGGTGTGGGTGTGTTTGAGGGGGGGAAGACACTTGGAATAGCTGAAATCTTTTGTTTTTTTGTGGTGGACAGTCTATGATTGTGCTCAGGTTTGAAAAAGGAATCAGTGGTAGTGTTGTTCTGCTGTCACTTGCATGATGTTGTGTTTTAATTCCATCTCCTGCTGGCACGTTTTCGTGTGGCCCTAGACCAGCAAGGCTGATGAGTATAAGCTCCTACCAGCATCTGCCCTGCAGGGCTGGTTTAAGATGGGTAATTACAAAACAACCACAAAATCAAAGATTGAGTAATGGCATAAAGAACATACGGTAAGTAAATAACTGCAATTTGAGGGGGTTCTTTTAAAAAGAAGCCTCAAAGATATCTTTCTCAGCAACAAAAAGGCTGCAAAACTAGGGCCTCAGATGTTTCTTCACTTAGATGTGCTACCCAGTTTCCTCAGTCAGATCAGAAAGCATTCTGCCGACCTAAATAAACTTACCCAAAATGCCCTTTCTCTGCACATAGAGTCTTCTGTAGTTCCAGGACATCAATCGCAGTTTCGGAATCCCCAAAAGAGAATTGTTGAAAGAAAAATAACGTATCTATCCAATTTCTGGTTACTGTCAGGCCCAACTGTAATATTGCAATTGCATTGAGGACAAATTTAAAGCAGACAACTAAAGATTAAATCCAGACGTGGTAGTGATAGAGAATTTCTTCAAGAGATTTCAGATATTTATACCCTATCTGTACTCCAAATGGGTTTGAGTGAAATTCATGTTCCATTGTGGTCAACAGCAAGATTTTTAGATGTTGCTCACAACCTTTGTATCTGCTGCAGCAAATATTTAAATTATGTCTTTTGCATATCCAAAATGAGCTGAAGTCACAGACTTCCAAGTCAGTGGGAGGATGTGAACTGCGGGCTCCTGCATGTTTATTCAACATCCATTCTGATTTTCTGGCATAAAGCCTATGCAGTGATTAGACTATGTCTGATCTTCACTGAGTGTTCATTCTGATTTGTTTACAGGGAGGTTATATGAGAGTGCACCCTGCATCTGTCCGGATTTGCTTGTGAGGCGTTTACACATCTTCCCATGAAATGTTCATTTGGCACAAACTTTTCAATGCATTTCCCCATCACGTTCCAAACTGCAAAAACCTCCAAAGAGCTGAAGACTAACATAAAACTTAAACTAAAGGATCACACAATGGTGAGACAGCAGGTAGCATACTACCCTAGCATATGCATTTTTGTACATAATACATGGCTGGGGAACTGCATTGCAAAATTCAGAGAAATACGAATTTCAACAGTGTTTGCATATTGGTTTTGAATGTGTGAATTGGTTACGTTCACCTTTAAATGAATCCTAGCTGAATCTTACTTAATTGTTCCAGTCCTGAATAAACAGACTCTGTTTTTCAATACATGCAAATCTCCCAGACTTTTAACTAGTTACTAATCTAGAGGAAGACATGTGACATTTTCCTAGTTTTGGCATATTAACATTATGGGAGCTGCTAACAAATAAGTTATCATTTCCATTCACTCTGGATCTTGTTGATGATGGTAACCCAGTATTTATTGCTGCTGCTGCTGTTGTCATCGTCATCATCATCCTCACCACCATCACTATTTCTGATATAACTAAATTCCAGATTACTTGAATATTAGTGTGTGCCACATAATATGAATTACATTAGCTCCTGGCATGTTGATTCTACAACAGTGGTCCTTATTGTTGCTCACCATCCCAATCTCCGAGCAGTGTGAGATTTCAAGGGTTCCAGGTACGCTCACCTAATGTTCCTTTTTCCTTTGGAATGAGGGACAGCAGAGAATGTGGTCTTTAGGCTATATGGTTTATTTACATACACATATATATAACCGGAACTTGTGATGGAGAGGTTTTTGGTTGTTCCAGGAATTGAATCTGTACTGAATTCAAGAATTAGAAGGGGGCTCATACTGCCTACCCACCCTCCAAACTCACAATAGTATATTCTTGGTATATATTTTTCAATCTAACTGGATTAGCAACTTGTAAAAATTTCCTTAACTTTCATCCGTATAAACATGAAACATTATTTTTAAATATTTTGTTGGGTCTAAGTTTTATTTCCTTTTTAAAACCCTACTTTCATCCATGAGATTCTTTTAAAAATCGAGTGCCATAGTAGCTAAGAACTATGATTAAATAAACACAAAACAATATCAACATCAAAACAAAGTGTACAAATAGCCATAGAAATGATGATGATGCCTAGAGGGGAGTGCAAGATGGCAAACATCCCATTTCATCCTCAGAACTCTATGATGTAGTTATCCTGAAAGATCATGGTGCACGTTTAACCAGTGAGCTTCATGGGCAAGAACTGAAGTCTTCCTTGTTCATGCCCTTATACTGCCTCACATATTGGCTCTTTGTGGGCTTCAAAAATGCTCCACAACAGAAGCGCAGCAAGAAAGATGTGAGGAGTCTGCACAATAAATGAGAAACAAATGTGCACTTAATATGCTATAAACCTGATTATGTGAAGAGGCCCTTAATCTTGAACTGATAAATTGAAAAACAGCAATGTGCATTAATGTTCTACTTATGTAAAACTAAATGTAATTTAAAGCATATGTGCTATTTTCTCTTTCTGTGCGTCAGCATATAAGAATCTTGGCTATAGGATAACATGACATGATTGAAACCATATGTTCTCTCACAAACAGGTGGGGGAAAGCTGATTAAAAATGTGTGAGAAAAAGGATGGAATTGTTATTTCTTCCGAAAAGGTGAAGAACCGTGGGCCGGCACTGGATTCCAATTAATTCTTTTAAATTATTTAATTTAAAGAATGGTTTACTTACCACTTACAAGAGCAAAAAGCTGGACAGGAGGTTTATTATTCTGATGCATTTTTGGACCATACTGGTTGGTCCTTCTTCAGGGCAACAGCATGAAAAAAAGAGAGACAGACAGCACACCTAAATGTTTAAGCTTCAATTCTCTGAATTTCCCTGAAGAAGGACTAGCACTGTGTTGACATATTGGAACACTGAAAACAAAGCAGGTACTCCAGATGGATGGAAAGGGCAGGCACTCTCACTTCACACCTTAAATATTGGCTGGATCAGAACTATCCAACCCAGAGCCATCTCCAAAGCACAATAGAGATGAAGCCTAAGGCACACTCATTTGTGGAGAAGCCCATTTAATTCAGTACGCAGTGTAGTTGATGTATCATGCTTTCCTGGGATTGTGACCCAGCAAAAAGTCTAATGGTCATAGTCTGTGTGCACATTATTGTTCAGGGATTAGGGCTTTGCGCAGATGCTAGAGCTGACGTTTGAGGCAGTAGCCAGCTGTTGCTGAGTTTAATTGTCACCTGTTGTTGGTGACAGCGTGACTGCCTAAGTTCCTGCTCACCCGCTTTTCATCACCATTGCATTACCCATTGCACCATTATTTTAAATCTCATATGTATGCATAGACATGTGCATACCAAAAAGGTAGACAAATGCAGAAGTGCTCCTGCCTCCTAGGAACTGATAGTAAAGGAATTATATATCCTATCCTTGCATGTTGATATGCCACATAGCTTTTTACTGGGCCCACATGAGGTCTCTGACATAGGATTTATGTCATGTGGCGGATCTGAAGGAAATTTCTGGAGCCATTTTTTTCAAAACCACACCCCTATAGGAGAAAGTGAAGAGAGAGAAAAGATTTGTTTTGCTTCCTGTTGAGTGTGTTCCATTTGTAAATTGAGTCCCCTGCTGCTATGGGAAAGCACGCCTTGGTTCAAGACTGCTTTGGTTTAAGAACGGACTTCTGGAACGGATTAAGTTCGTAAACCAAGGTACCACTGTAATGAGTTTTAGCACATCAAAGGAGAGACCTTCCCCTGAGTTATAAAAGAGACCAGAACTTTGGGTAAGGGAGAGGAATGGGGTTAGAGTTGGGAGTGATGTAACCAGGAAGCAGAGAGAGGAGCTGCTATGCTGCTTTGCTTCTGCTATAGAGTAAGCTAGCACTTTTTGGGGTGCTGCTGCCGTGAGCCCCTCCACTAAAAGCTCCAGTAATAAACCATATATCATAAAGACACTAGCCTCTGCTGAGCCTCATTCCCAAAGAAAACACTAACCCTGGGTAAACGCTAACCCCAACTCGGCAATAGATTGGGGTGGTATGTAACAATGTATTGCAAGGACCATGAAATGGCTGTGGCAGTGACTCCTAGCGGTGGCCTGTCATGTTTCGCCATCTGAGGTAAACAGGAGGTGCCGCTTCTTCTCTGCTACTGCCCCACTGCTGGACCCTCGGTTGTGTGGCAGTGGCAGCATCCGGATTCTGGTGAGATCTTGTGAGAGAACCCAGAAACTGATGCCACTTCTGCCCTGGTGGGGTGACTGCCTCAGTCTATCTCTTGAATAACCCAGTCCTGGTGATTTCTGTTAGCTGCGGTGACATGTAGAAGTAAACCACCAATAGGAACTTAATCTGGAGATAAGCTGAAATCAGAAAGGACTATAGCTTATTGCAATAATTTCTCCCCTTCTGTGCAGTTCATGTTATATTTTGCTTAGGTTTCCAAAGTCATATTTTAATGTGCAGATGGAGGAAGTGGGTGGGTCCTATCCTATTATTTCCCCCCTTGTTTTATGATACTGCCTATGGAAGATACAGTTGCTAAATAATCTTGAATAATCTTGAGTAAAACAAATTTTGAAACAGCAACAAAAACAAAACAAAAGCCCACAGATAATCATTAGACAAAACTAGCATACTGTTAAGTGTGGCCTTTTAATTTTTATTTTTTTACCATTAGATGTTGGTTTTGTAATTTTGCTTCATAAATGAAGTCCATGATCCATTTCCAGAAGTTAGTTCTGCTTGGCGACTGTGCGGGACTGAATATGCCTTTTGTCTGACAGAGAAGAACTTGTCTTACAGTCTTGATGCTCTCAACAGTACTGGTAGGCATGTAATCAGCCTGTGTGTTTGTGATGGGAGTAAAATAACAAATATCCGTAGCTGGTAACATTTGCAGTTGCAGACACGTGCAAGGCTGCATACACCACCAATTTTGTTTTTTTGTTTTTAATACTTTCTGAAATGTAAATTGGTGATAAATACATCCAGTTATTTTTCAAGCATTGTACATTAATAACTCCTGCTAAATATTTTGTAGAGGTAAGTTGTGGGTTCAACATGGGAGTGTTTTTGAATTCAAGGCTGGTTCCGTGTAAGGCAGTTGCTGTGAAATGGTCATGCTTTGTTCATTCATTTTATTAAGGGTGTGGAGAATTAAGTGGCCTTAAAATATTCACATGAACTAGCATAAAATAGAGCAGATAGAAAGAAGGAAAGCAAATAAAATAACCCACTGTTTTTCTCAACGTTGGAGCTTATCCCACATTGAACAATGCCCTTTTCAATACACGACCCCAACACAAAAATGGTATTGCAGTCACAAAATGTGTGCTGGGTTCACTTTACTACAAATAAACTTCTCCAAATAATTTGATAGTATTTATATTCATTTGTCAACAAGGGTTCTCTGCTTAAAATATTTATTTAAGGTTTTGTGGAGGAAGGAAGGAAGGGGGAATATAAATATTACAACGTGGAGCACCAATTATGTTGACTGTCTCTTGGGCAATGCAAATTTTTGAGGGAATATGTCCTGAGATCTTTTGTGGGAACTGTTGGAGGTCCTGGCAGGAACACCATCGGCTGTAGGTGCCATATTGGTGACACCTGACCTTACCTCTGAGCCATACAGCAGCAGCAAACATGAAAGACACATGTTGTGGAACATTTGTCTTGCCACCCAGCTGCTAGACTTAGCCATAGATGCCATGTCAAGGGAAGAAGAAGAAGAAGAAGAAGAAGAAGAAGAAGAAGAAGAAGAGTAGTAGTAGTAGTAGTAGTAGTTTGGATTTGATATCCCGCTTTATCACTACCCAAAGGAGTCTCAAAGTAGCTAACATTCTCCTTTCTCTTCCTCCCTCACAACAAACACTCTGTGAGGTGAGTGGGGCTGAGAGACTTCAAAGAAGTGTGACTAGCCCAAGGTCACCCAGCAGCTGCATGTGGAGGAGCGGAGACGCAAACCCGGTTCCCCAGATTACAAGTCTACTGCTCTTAACCACTACACCACACTGGCCCTCAGTGTGTCTTAACTGCCTATTTGTCACTTCCAGGGAGAGGTTAGAAGTTCAAAGCAATGCTTCTGAATACCAAGAGCTGGAAACCACAGGAGATGAGAGTGCTCTTGTGCTTGAATCCTGCTTGCGGGTCTCGCACAGGCATCTGGTTGGCCACAGTGAGAACAGGATGCTGGACTAGATGGGCCACTGGCCTGATCCAGCAGGCTCTTTTATGTTCTTAATGCTAGGAGAACAGTGGCCTCAGGAGGAGCTCTAGCTGCCTGGAATCGTTCTGCCAGTATATCTTTTGTGCTGGTCTCATATCGTAAATTCCCCTGGCAAGGTGTGGCTTCTACCAAATCCTTTAGTCCTTCAGCCAACACACTCTAAATAAAGATTGACGTGTGACTTGATGAATCACCTTTTCAGTCTAATATGTTTTTGTGTGGGCTAGTTTGGGTATATCTTTAGGATGTTTTTGCACAGCTTGTATAAAGCACCTTCACTTACCTAGAATAGTTTTAATATTTGGTTTAGGAGACAGGAAAAAATATTTTTATTTCTGTGGAACAGCCTCTGTCCACTTATATATTAAAGAAACCACACCAAAAACTTGTCAACATTGGCAAAGGTTCTCTCTTGTTTGGGTTGTCTCAAATTTATGTTTTGAGGAAGAAGAAAAACGGTACCTCAAGGTCAGAAATGAAGGTTTGCAGGCTACCAGGCTAATATGTTTTACAACCACATTATTTATATATTCAATATTTATGCATAACAAATATTATAACATTCTTTTATATTGTAAACTGCTCAGTGATGTTTGAATGAAGGGTGGTATATAAAATGAATGAATGATGATAAGATAAGCATTGTCTCAAATTGAGCCGTAACCATATCGGGTAAGTGGTTGGTGATGGAATACTAGCTATTTGGGGACAATTGTACATATTAAATGTGCATCTGTAAGAATAGTTTTATTGTTTTTAGAGTTTGTATTTTATTTCATTTTTATTGGCCTTTTGTTCTATAGGCCTTTGGTCTGATCCTCTTACACTTTAATCTCCTCTTTAAGGCATTTTGCACATGCTCAATGGTCTGTTTTCCCCCTGGTTACTTCACATGAACCAAGCAAAGTTTGGGTAAGCCTTGGCCCCAAATAATCCTTGATTTTACAGTTGCAGACCAGGCTGACATAAGGAATTCAGAACAGATCTAAATCAGCTGCACCCCTAGAATGGAATGTTATGCTAGGAAAGTATTTTATAAATGTCAAGGACCCCACACTCCACCCCTTCTCAACTGTAAGTGGCTACATCCAGTAGAAGCAACTTGTAAAACACAAGCATCAGAAATTCAATGCAAAAACTTTTCTCTTACTGGTTAGGCAAGGACAACCACTGGTGTCTGATACAATGTAGAATGGCCTTTCAGTGTTTGGTGCTAATGAACATCACCTACTATTCTAAATAGTTTTTTTAAAAAACCATCCTAAGTCAGTGACATATTTTTCTTCTGAGTCAACATGTTTAGCACCAGGTAGTTGGTCATTTACATTAATCAGGAGTCTGATTAAGGGAATGTTTTGACTATTTTCAGGAAGCTCTTAGCGGCTTAAGTGAATGGAAAACACATACGATTGCTGTAGCAACAAAGACAACAATTTTGTTGTGGCTGCAGACTGGCTTATGCACTAGCCTACTTAAGCAGTTTCAAGTTATCAGTTACTATGTTCCTTGTCTCACACAACCCCCTCTTTTTCATCCCTTCTCTTTACACACACACACACACACACACACACACACACACACACACACTGTCATTGTTGATCACTCTCATTTTAATATTTTATGTATTTGTTTGCTTGGCACATTTATGGCCCATCCCTCATTACTGGAGATCTCAGGGCAGGTTACAACACACAGAGTGCTTATTAACTAAGTTTTACTCTGAGGAAACTCATTGGCATAAATTAACATTGCAAAGTTAGGTCATGTTATTAATTTCAGTGGGTTTTTGATGAGTAAAACTTTGTTGAGTATCATTCACAGTTACAAGCTAAAAATAGCATCACTCGGTGATATTGGGCTAGTCACTACCTTTCACCCTAATGCATAAAGGTAAAGGTACCCCTGACCATTAGGTCCAGTCGTGACCGACTGGGGTTGCGGCACTCATCTAGCTTTATTGGCCAAGGGAGCCGGCATACAGCTTCCGGGTCATGTGGCCAGCATGACTAAGCCGCTTCTGGCGAACCAGAGCAGCACACGGAAACACCATTTACCTTCCCGCCGGAGTGGTACCTATTTATCTACTTGCACTTTGACGTGCTTTCGAACTGCTAGGTGGGCAGGAGCTGGGAGAGAGCAATGGGAGCTCACCCCGTCACAGGGATTCAAACCGCCCACCGCAAGCCCTAGGCTCTGTGGTTTAACCCACAGCACCACCTGCGTCCACCCTAACGCATACCACAGGATAAAATGGGGAAGGAAATTCCTACCTTGAGATTTGTAGAGGGAAAGTGAGATGCAAATGTTTTTCTTATGCTGTTTTAAACAGTTATGGCTTCCCCCAAAGAATCCTGGTGTAAACAGTCTTCACGAAGGCTTCACTCAACTTTATTGAAGTTGGCGCTTGCCTTGTCAGGTCGTAACCATCACACCATGAAAGTATATGTGAGGCACATCAAACTCTCTCAAATCCTACAAGCTAGTAGCACATTCGTAATTTGAACGTGGATCCTTACGTAAAGAAAATGGCGCCATCTAGGAATTAAAAGGAAGTATCAGCTGGCATGAAGGAGCCCCAAAATTGACAGAAGCCCAATATCTCTTCAGAGGAAAATACTAAAGGGGAAACCCAACACAGCTCAGTGAAGATTAAACGTGTTAAGTAAGTAAGGAATGATGACACTGTGTTGATGGGGGGATCAAATGGAATGGACACTGACATGCTTGGCTTCAGCACAATTGTCCTGTCATCATCGCTACCATGCTGATGAAATGCCAGCTGGCTAATAGATCTGCCATTTTAAAAATAGTTCTGGGGGGGGGACACACACAGAGAGAGAGAGTTTTCAAAGAGTATTAACATCAGAATCCTATACATGTGAACTCAGAAGTAAGCCGCATTGTGTTCAATGGGACGTACTCTGAGCTGCAGCCCAAGTGAAGTTATACATGCCTTGGTAAATGTGGCATCTATACAGAATAAAGTTTGGAGTGTACATAATCTGGCATATTTCACCCTAGTTTCTTTGTTGGAGTTCTAAGAGCTGGCAAGACTATACTGATGCTTCAGGATTTGCATCATAGCCAAAACCTATTTCCTTCTGAGTATGCTTTTATTTTATTTTAAAAAGATGAAAAAAAGCAGTAGAGAAGGGCATGACAAAGTATTTCTTTTTGTTCAGCAATGTAACAACAGTACTTTTAAATATACTAGAGGTGTTGTTGTTCTTTAAAAAAAGAATAAATGTTTGTTTTGTTCTTGTGGATATTAAATAGGTATGCCTCTGTGGAATTGCTATAAAAGAACAAGATATGTGGGCTTTTGCCAGTTAACATTCCATGTCAGGGATCTTTTATAATCTTATTTATATAATTTACAGTAAATATTATGATAACTGTGGTTCTTTTGACTTTTGTCTAGACATTAGGAATTTTATGACTAGTTTTAAACTGCCATGCTACACCATGTTGTTTTGTAGCCACATGAGATATCATCTTGAATTAACAAGTCACTAACTAACAACTAGACACGATTTACAAGACACTTACCAGAAAATGAAACCTAATTTCCCAGCAGTTACTGGACCTCTTTGCTGGATTCTGCATTTTGCACGCAGCACTCAATGGCTTCTGATAAACAGTAATCAGAGTATTGCTTGCATGGCAGATGTTGTTGGTGTGTGGACTAGAATGGGAAATGGGGAGAGAGGAAGCGAAGAGAGTGTATCCGTTGTCCTTGACAAAGCAGGCATTTTGAGCCGATGCTCTTGCTGTGTTCAAAACGCCAGATGGCCACCATGTGGGGCAAGAGGCACAATAACGGTGGGCATAAGACCACTTTCTGGGTGAGAGCCAGGATGGGGTGTCTACAGTGCCCTAGTTGAAAGTTGGAGTGGAATCTATGGATGTTTGAAGATGGAGTCTTGGATCCAAACTACAGATACATCATCTGGACCATGGTGGTGCCTTTGTGTAACAATTCTACTTTCATATTGGCATCATTTTCTCCTGTTTAAACTATATATTGATTTTATATTTATTGATAAGATTGTTTATAATTGTTTCTATTTTTTAAAGCTATTGTTCATTTTATATGTTGTGAGTGAGTCGCTTTGGGCACAATTTGTGGGAGGAAAGCTGCATCTACAGCGATGGTACTTTTCTGAAAACAAAGGGATTTTGTCAAAGCCAGAGGTTGCAGAATGCACCCAAAGCAATAAAACAGCAGCCTGGAGCAGAAGCAAGAGCTACAGGCAACCTCTTGCCTTAGTAATAGAGGAAACTCTGGCCAATGTAGGCACAGACTTAAAAGGATTATGTTGAACTCAACACAACATTGTCTGGGCCAACTAAATGAATAATGACAAAACAGAAAAGGCCCTCAGCGTTTCCTGTGTAAGGTCACACATGACCAAAACAAACCCTCTTTTTTTGTGTGGGGTTGCTATAACCGTTTTGCAAGCAATTCAGAATGGCTCTCCGGAGCTCCTTTAGAGAGCAAGAGTTTCAAGGAGGCGAACTTATCCCAATCTTTTTTCTAAGGAAGTGATATTGAAGGGTTGCTGCTTAAGCAGTCCAAAGGGTGGATGCTAAGCAGTCCCCCTCCGAAATGTCCTCAAGTCTCTGTGCAAGAGGGGAGAATAAACACAGCTGGATTCCTGTGAGAGTCTGGCTGCAGACATCCTTTTCCTGCGAGTCTGACTCCAGTCCAGTCTCTGGACAGGAGGATGGGGAGTCTTCTGATACTAGACTCCTTTCCCTTCCCTCCCCTCTTTCTGGCTCTCCTCCTATTTTTCTTGCTGATGTCACAGATAGGAAGCTGACTCATGATGAATAACTATTTGTTGTTCCCCGACAGCCTGCCCTTTTGCAGAAAATCTGTGCAAAGTTTTACAAGAGATTTCTCAACCAGCTCCCCTAAAGCGCTCCAGGCACATTGCTCCTAGCATGATGTCACGGGGAGTAGTCCTGGAAAGGGGGAATTGTATTGCCGCAATCCAGGACTTTAGCCTGCAAAGGCTCTATCTGCAATGTGCTCTCCAGCAGCAGTGAGGAACTTGCGCCCTACAAGTCAGCCAAAGGAGAGAGTAGGAAGTGTGGCACCAGTAGTGTAATGACATAATTTTGCACTCCAAAGCAAATGCTTTTATGTGGCCTCCCTCTTTAGATGGTAATAGGTCAGATTCAGATTTACACTGCAAGCCTAACCATGCCAATGGCCATTCTTAAAGGTAAAGGTAAAAGGACCCTTGACCATTAGGTTCAGTCGTGACCAACTCTGGGGTTGCGGCACTCATCTCGCTTTATTGGCTGAGGGAGCCGGCGTACAGCTTCCAGGTCATGTGGCCAGCATGACCAAGCCACTTCTGGAGAACCAGAGCAGCACACGGAAACGCCGTTTACCTTCCCGCCGGAGCAGTACCTATTTATTTACTTGCACTTTGATGTGCTTTCGAACTTCTAGGTGGACAGGAGCAGGGGCCGAGCAATGGGAGCTCACCCCGTCGCGGGGATTCGAACTGCTGACCTTCTGATCGGCAAGTCCTAGGCTCTGTGGTTTAACCCACAGCGCCACCCGCGTCCCAATGGGCATTTTTACTCCCAGGTAATTGGGGTTAGAATTGCAGCCTCGTTCGCGTTAAGTATGTTTAGGACAGCAGACACACTTTCTTGGAAGTAAACCCCACTAATTTAAGCCCCAATGATTTTAATTGGGCTACTCCAAATATGAATAGGTCTGGATCCAACCCTGGTTTTTAAAAAATCTGAAATCTACTTCCCAAGAGCCTCAAGGGAGGATTTCACCTTGTTCCCCAAAGACAAGCTTTCTTCTCCAGAACTGGATTCTAGAAGGCCAACCTGAATTTCTTCTCCAAACAGAGTCTTGTAAAGACATAACGGATTTACAACCGCAGCCAATAAATGTCCACTCAGAAGAAAATCCCACTGACTTCAACGGCCTCCTTCCTAAGTAAGTGTGACCAGCACTGCAGTTTATTACTCGTATTGCATCTTTATTCCAACTTTTCTCCAAGGAGCTCAAGATAGTGCAGGTGGTTGTTCCCTCTCCGCTTTATCCTCCCAACAACCCTGCCAGGTAGGATAAGGCTGAGAGACAGTCACTGACCCTAAACCTTCGGGGGCCAAAGTGCAATCAGATGCAGAGCGAAGTATTTGGAAGTATCCCTCCCCCCCTTCCCCTTTCTCCCAGCTCGTTAGCTTTCCAGTGCTCGGAAAAATCCCCTTTCTTCCTGACTCTGCGCGCGTCTCCCACACCCCTCCTCTTTCGATCCTTCCCTCTCCCTGTTATCCCGGAGGGAACGAACCATTGTAGCGGGGAGGGGTGTGTGTGAGTTTGTGTGGCGGCGCTCTTTGGCTGGAGCTTGGATACCCTAATGGGCGGGACTGGCTTCGGCTGCGCGGGGAGGAATAGGAGCAGCAGCAGGAGGAGCAGCAGCAGGAGGAGGATCCTGTCGGGCTGAGGAAGGAGGCGGGAGGGGGGGGTGTCTCTCTTGGTAAGGCGCCTGCGATGGGAGTCTCCGGAGTGGCTGGGGAAGGCGAAGGATGCACAAAAGGCAGCAGCGCCAGAAGGTGAGTGAGGCGCTGCCTGGAGCAACTGCTTTTGTCCCGCGCGCGTTTTGGGTATCTGCGCGCCCGCGCGCGCAACGTGCGGGGAGAAGGAGCGCAGAAAGCGCGCAGCAGGCAGCTTGTGTGCGGGGCAGGGAGCGCTGCTTGAGAAAGGCAAGTCCGTCTCTCCGTCCGGAAGCTAAACAAAACCCAGGAGAGGATTGTAAACTTTGCCCTGAAGTTTTGTTTTTGTTTTTGGAGGGAATGAATTTTGGAGGGCATCTCCGGAAAAAGCACTTACTTAACAACCCAAAACCTGTCTCTGTTGCACACCAGGACTCCCTCTCTTTTATGCTCCGTGGCAGACAGATTTGTTTTGTCTTTCATGGGGGAAGATTTACTGGTCGCTTTGCATGCATTTTAATCTTGCTGGGCTTTTTGCTTTTGCAAACTGTGGCGCGTTTGTTTTTCAACTTCTACAAATTTCTGCTAATGGGCTTGCTTAGATTAGGCTAAAAGCCTCTGCTGAGAAGAAACGGGGACAACACAGCATTTGTTTTGTTTTTTTGAAAGTCCAGGGCACTGTTGACTTAATGTAAACTGTTCCCTTCCGCTGAGAATCATTCAGCAGAGCTTTGGTTAGGAACCCGCTGTAGCTGAAGGATTAGTGCTTGCCTTGAAAGAGACTTTGTACAAACACAGCTAGGCAGTTTCCTCTCACCCACTTGCCGTTTCCTCCTGTAGGGTTTCCCTCTTTTGTATGTTATCCCAGATGATTGTTGCCCTTTAAAAATGTCTCTTAAAGGAAGCTTTTTGTGTTCTGTTCTCTCTCTCTTTCTCTTCATAAGCCCAAAGACTTCATCTGTGCATTCACAAATAGGATCTGTTTGGTGATGCTCTCCTCAGTTTTGCGTAGAGTTTTTCTAAGCAAATGAAGATGTGATTTTATTGCTCTTATTCAAGCAAAGTTCATTGGTTGTTGTCAGGAGAGCACAGGACAGAAGTGGAAACATGTGCTTCAGATCACATAATCCAGAATTTGAGCCTGGAAAATGATAGCTGTGTTTGTCTGTTACAGCAAACACACACACACACAGAGAGAGAGAGAGAGAGAGAGAGAGGGAGGGAGAGAGACGTCTTGTGGAGTTGTGTCAAAAACGCAGAATGTCTTTGGATAATACAATCAGTGCTACCCTTATGTCAGGCATGGGGAACCTCTGGCCCACTGGATGTTGTTGAACTCCAGGTAGCATAGCCAATGTTCTGGGAGGGGAAGAGCTGTGTCCCCATCTCTGCCTTAAGTGAGTGCACTGATTCCTTTCACTGGCATTTTTGCTCTTCCACTGCAACTTGTGCAAAATTGGAGGTCATTCATACAGCTTGCACATCTCTGTGCAAGTACTGTATAGAGAATGTGAGCACAGAGAGTTCATTCACTTGCTAGTTAGCACTTCTAGTATCATCCAAAGTTGCCATAGTGTGTGGTAAATCTCTGATCATCTTTTAAGCAGAAATAATGGAAACCCACTTCAAAGCTATTGTGAAGACAAGAAAGACTGCTAAATTCTTTACAGAACATAAAGGCTACGTGCATAGGTTGTATAGATGTAAGCAGTAACTTTCCTTAAGTTATACTCTAGTAGCAGTCTTCTGCAGGTGATGGATTCGGTGAAGTGCGTCACCTTCACTGAGTAGACCTTGGAATTCAAACATAATCACTGACTGACGTGAGAGAACTGGTTGGGACTGGTTGACTATTATGGGAAGCAAGTTACAGAGTAGCGCCACCATCAAGATTCTGGTTCTTATGATGATTAGCTACATGGGAGGTTAAGACTGTGCCTGCACCTTGGAATATTCTAAAGCTCATAATATAGCAGTTTCTTCTTCATAAAATTAGGGAACTGAATTAATGTTTTCAAGTTCGGAAAAACATCAAGGTATGAATAGCTTTTTCAACTGGAGGGGTAGAATGCTGACTATATTATAGACAATTTCAGAGGTGAGCAGAAGGAAAGGAGGCTGTGTGAATCTGAATTTATATTCCAAGACCAGCAGGGATAAAATAATGGGTGGCAGACTCATTGGTTTAGCATAGGATCCCCTATTTCTTTAAGCCTCAACAGTCTGCTGAAACAAAGATACTTTTGCAGGCTTTCAACCTGTGAAATAGACTTAATGTTTGCATGCTTTCAACTTCCTTTGCTGTACTTCTTCCTTCTTGATAGTTATGAGACATAATTAATTCTAATTAGTTTACACTGATGCATCGTCTGTTTGATAAGGGATCTTGTTTTCCCTTGTGGTACAGGCTCCTATACAGTTTAGTTTCACTGGTCTTGCTGTGGTTCCCTGAACCACAAAACCACTGTGGAATGAAACCTCTTGGTGGTGGTTGGCCTCTGTACAGTGCAGCCTAATGCATTTATGACAATGTCACTCAAAAATCAAGGGGGAAAGAAAGCATATTCAGCTTGCATTGCTTTTAAAATTGATTTAACTTTAGAAAAAAGCAAAGGGATCACTGACCTTACAAAGAAGGGCAATGTCTGCTGTTGGCAAAGGTGTTTTCACAGCTCACTGTGAGGTTTGGGAGATTCCAGGAAATCTAATGAGAATGAAAAATGCATTTGGTGTGAACACTTAGGAACTTACGCATATTTTCACTGGAAATTCTAACCTGGGAACAGGTTGCCTGAAATTGAAAAAGGTAATATAGAAGGTAATATAGAACCCATAAAGATCCAGATGTTGCGGCTCTAAACCTCTGTTGAAGTGATATACAGTTGTACCTTGGTTTTTGAACAGCTTAGTTCTCAAATGTTTTGGTTCCTGAACGTCGCAAACCCGGAAGTGACTGTTTCAGTTTGCAAAGTCTTTTTGGAAGCCAAACGTCTGATGGGACTCCACGGCTTCCGATTGGCTGCAGGAGCTTCCTGCAGCCAATCAGAAGCCACACTTGGGTTTCCGAACATTTTGTAAGTCGAATGGAGTTCCGGAATGGATTCCATTCGACTTCCAAGGTACTAGGTTTCCAGAGCTCTCTTAAGGTTTTCTCCTACCACAGGGGTGGAAGATATGTTGACTTGTATTATCTCTGAAGCAAGGGAGCTATGGACTCTTATCTCCTTCTGCCACTGAAACAGCAGTGGATCTTCCTATGGTAAATGGAAGCCCTGAAGTACAAAATAAATGTCAAAAGCTAAGGTTGCAGAAGACTTCTACCCAATTTGGCATAAAGTTCTTTAGAAGGACCATGTGATGACAGTGGAACGATCTTCATCACCACCATTGCATAGTATCATACTTCAGTCATTGGCTGTAATAAAGAGATTGATAATATTACTTTGGCTTGTACTGTGTGGACTTCTTTCTTCCCATCTGGGTGTCAAATTATCTATCGTTTCTGCAACAGATTTGGAAGGCACTTTACAGATAAAATTCGCTAATCTCCAGTCTGACTTTGATAACATATTTGAACTAAAGTCCTGGGATTATTTTCAATTTGTTTCCCCTTTGACAGATTGCTTGGTAAGAGCATCCATGCTAAATTCGTGCCCTTCCTGGGTGGTTAAAATACATGGGAAAGGCTGGACCTCTTATAACAAGAGTGATTTTTAGTTCATGAAGAGAATGGAAGTTTGCAACTGCTGAACACAGGGTTCATTTGGCTACCATGTAAGAAATATTTACTTTATGTCAAAAAGCTCATTTTCATTCTGCCTCCTCCTTTGTGGGAAAATTGGGGAAATCGTTACAGCATGTAGTTGGCGTACAGTTCTAGGCATCTAGGCATTGTGCCTTGTCCTTTTTTCAATCCTGCTTCTAGCTTTGGGACACAGTTTGCTTCAGTTGTTTCGAGATCAAGTTAGGAAGTTTCTGTCCACTCTGGACCATCTCACACTATGGATGTCCAGATATTGATGAACCAAAATCTTTATTTTGTGAGCATACAGGGGTTATCCTTCAATGCATGTGTGAGTTTCCTGGTTGATAACCTGTGGGATTCTTTAGTGATCATATCTGCACTTGTTGTTACCAGCTTTGTTTGTTGAAAGATAGCAAGCAGCCAAAGGTTCAGAGTAAAGTGTGTGATGCCACTCCTCTCATTCTCCACTGCTCTAGGGGCAGAAACCTCTCTTCTGAATCACTGTCTAGGGTCAAGGTCAAATTATGACCTTGGAACTGAAGCCATACAATACAGCGGTGGTGGCACTGGGGATTTTAATTACTCATTTAACGTATGGCAAAGATGTGACCTAACACAGCTATCCTTCTAGATGAGTGGGACATGGGTGGTGCTGTGGCCTAAACCACTGAACCTCTTGGGCTTGCAGATCAGAAGGTTGGCGGTTCAAATCCCCCCAATGGAGTGAGCTCCCATTGCTCTGTCCCAGCTCCTGCCAACCTAGCAGTTTGAAAGCATGTGAGTGCAAGTAGATAAATAGGTACCACTGTGGCAGGAAAGGTAAACAGTGTTCCCATGCACTCTGGTTTCTGTCACGGTGTTGCGTTGCACCAGAAGTGGTTTAGTCATGCTGGCCACATGACCCATAAAGCTTTCTGTGGACAAACGCTGGCTCCCTCAACCTGAAAGTGAGATGTGCGCCGCAACCCTATAGTCACCTTTGACTGGACTTAACCGTCCAGGAGTCCTTTACCTTTACCTTACCTTCTAGATACTGTAAGCACTGTAGGAGGACCTTATTATTTGGGTTGGCTTATATCACTGGAACTATTTGTAGCGGTGGAATTTACCTTAAAGCTTTATATGCTTGGTAGATAATACCTGTGTGCTGGTTTTAGATGTGCTCTAAGCCTCTGAGATAGGACGGAATACAAGTCATGATTAATAAGAATAAATGTTCTTCAGCTTTAGAAAATGGGTGTGAGTTTGAAAACTGAAGGGAAACTATTTTATAGAAATATATGGCTACTGTCTGCTAAGAGCAATTTGTACTGGGATTGTCTTATTAACATTCTGTAGCTCTCAGACATTCTTGAGTAAGTACCTTGATAATTACAGTATGTTATGTTAACTGCTGCTTGCCACTTCCATTGCTGATGAGGTTTACTTCACATTTGGCAACACTGATGCTGTAGTTCTTGCTCTTATTAAAATGCTTTGACCATATGGAGCTATGAAGCAGTCAAACATGTTTTAGTTGTTACCTCGAATACATTGTCAGCATATGACATTAGGGAGAGAAAAACGAAGAGGAGGTGCTAGTTGGATCCAAGTATAGATAACTGTTGGGACACGGGTGGCGCTGTGGGTTAAACCAGGGTTAAACCACAGAACCTAGGACTTGCTGATCAGAAGGTCGGCGGTTCGAATCCCTGTGATGGGGTGAGCTCCCATTGCTTGGTCCCTGATCCTGCCCACCTAGCAGTTCGAAAGCACGTCAAAGTGCAAGTAGATAAGTAGGTACCGCTCCGTCGGGAAGGTAAACGGCATTTCCGTGCGCTGCTCTGGTTCTCCAGAAGTGGCTTAGTCATGCTGGCCACATGACCCGGAAGTTGTACGCCGGCTCCCTTAGCCAATAAAGCGAGATGATTGCCGCAACCCCAGAGTCTGCCACGACTGGACCTAATGGTCAGGGGTCCATTTACCTTTACCTTTTATAGATAACTATTATGAGTTAAAAACAAGATGGAATAAGGCTGCAGTCGTAGGCACACTTACATGGATGAACTGAGCGGGGTTTGCTGGGGAACTGTGTAGGATCAGGCTGCATGTTTTGAACAGGTTCTTCAGAGAAAACCAATTACTGAATGTTTTGTGTAGGGAAAGAATAAATTGATAATCATACTAGCATTCAAAACAGGATTGTTTTTAAAACAAGGTGGCAAAAGTAAAAAAGAGGAGATGAGGACGAAGATGTAATAGTTACAAGGACTAAAAGAGCAAGAGCAATTAGAAGCCCCAAATGCATTTTGTTATGCTCTTATTCTTCCTGTATGATTTATTTCCATTGTTGTGCCAGTGAAGTAAATACAGAACCGCATGTGAGTGCCGGTTGTCTCTTTTCTGAGGATCCTGCAGTGACTACTCTCTGGTACTTCATGTGTTCTTTCAGGGATCAAGAATCTTAATCCTGCTTCTGGACAGCTTTAATACAGTTCTGTCTGCTTCCCAACATCCAGAGTTACTTTGCCTTAAGCCAAAAACAACACTTTTATAATGTTCATTGCATGGGCACAGGGTCCACTCATTGAGGTTTGAGGTTTCTTGGACTGAAAGGTCATTGTTCTAAATTTCACTCAAAATGAAATGATTTCCTTGCCATATGGTCAGAGCGTATGGTTTTTAAGCCTCCCCTCCTCCGATATTATTAACCTTTTAAATGAGGTCCCAGCACTGTGATTCAGTGGTAGTGCATCGGCTTTGCTTGCAGAAGATGCCAGGTTCTTCAGAATATCCTGGTAAGGCTGGGAAGGATTCCATCTGAAAACCAGGAGAAAATGAACAAAATGAGAATATAAAAGCTAGGTTGATTGGCTTATACAATCTTGAATTCATTTGTTTCATTTTGTTGGAAGCTCCCATTCATCCTCATGCACCCATGAGATCTACAGCTTTGCCTACAAAGCCAGCAAAGTGAAAGACTAGCACATTTGCTTTGCGACACACTCATATGTATGAAGTATTGTCCTTAGTTAGCATAAACATATATGCATAGATTTAGACAGATGATAGTCAGTGGGTGAAGGATGTTATGCAAACGATAGGTGTGTCCTGTTGCAATTGACAGTCAAATGCAAACAAGGTGATGCGAAAAGGGGAAATGGCAAATGAGTAGGAAGCCCTCTCGACTTGTAAGGAACCTTCAAAACAAGATGAGTCATTGACATAAACACTGGGTAAGGAAGAATTCCTTTCTGGAGGGAGCTTTCTGCTCTCAGGCTCTGTTCACTCCCCGTTTGATAGGTGTCAGGTCTGCAAATGAATTCCAGCTCAGCAGTGGCTGGTAGGTGGAAGCCGACTAACGCAGGGGTAGAGAGCCTCAGGGCCACCAAGCCTCTCTTATCTGGCCCTTGGAATCCTCCCCAGGCCACATCCCCTATTGGTCCTGCTTTGTGTCCTGGTTTTGCCTGGTTGGAACGTGTCCTTGAATTCTGATAAAAACCCTGTGATTCCCTAAATGGAGAACAGAGAGGAGTGTGTGAAACTCGGTCTCCTGTACAAAGGTAAAATCTGCAACAGTTGCTCAGCTGCATTTGTCACCTGCTGCTGGCATTTGGCCCTAGAAGGGAATGTGGCCGCCAAGCTGAAGAAGGCCATATCCCTCGGTTTCTCTGTTGAAAATAAACTAAAAATCAATTCATCTCATCACACCCATGTTGTTGTTGTTTAGTTGTTTAGTCGTGTCCGACTCTTCGTGAGCCCATGGACCAGAGCACGCCAGGCACTCCTGTCTTCCACTGCCTCCCGCAGTTTGGTCAAACTCATGCTGGTAGCTTCAAGAACACTGTCCAACCATCTCATCCTCTGTCGTCCCCTTCTCCTTGTGCCCTCCATCTTTCCCAACATCAGGGTCTTTCCCAGGGAGTCTTCTCTTCTCATGAGGTGGCCAAAGTATTGGAGCCTCAGCTTCAGGATCTGTCCTTCCAGTGGGCACTCAGGGCTGATTTCCTTAAGAATGGATAGGTTTGTTCTTCTTGCAGTCCATGGGACTCTCAAGAGTCTCCTCCAGCACCATAATTCAAACGCATCAATTCTTCGGCGATCAGCCTTCTTTATGATCCAGCTCTCACTTCCATACATCACTACTGGGAAAACCATGGCTTTAACTATACGGACCTTTGTTGGCAAAGGTCACCCATACCCTTCAATAAAGTGTTGGATATAGGCTGCAATTTTAAACACTCATCCAAGTGAGATACATTTTATTGGATTATATATTACTCTTGTATAAACTGCCCTGGGATTGAAAATGTCCTATAACTACCTTAATTAAAATCAAATCAAATCTTTCCATTAAATAGAGGGAGGCTTACTTCCACGAATGATCTGCATGAAATGCAGTGCAACTTATTTGCAAGTAAGCATAACAATGATAAATCAGACTGTATGGACTTTGCATTTCAGATGTATGAGCTTCTTGAAAAGGAGAATGTGAGCACTAACCTCAGCTGTGGAACTTCTAATTTTTCTCCCAATAATACTAATAGTAGATTTCTAAACAGACTTAACATCATAGCTATCTGATGATGACTGTAAACCAAACCAAACAAGGATACCCTTCCTTTCAACGTAGAATTGGTTGGGTTTTGTATCAAGCCAGCAAAACCTTTCTCATCTGTACATGTGTATTCTACCTATGTACATCCTGAAGATAGCCTTAAAAAATATTTTTCCAATAGATGTGGTCACCAAAAGTGTAGATTATCTAGCAAACTACTGTAATACTACCCGTTTGTTAAAAGATGCTGCTCTTGCAGTGTTCCACATGATTTCCTCTGAGGAAAAGAAAAAGTCATAAGAGCTTCCTCTGCCAGTCTTTTCCCACATTTGTAGGGTTACAAGGGCAGTACTTTCCAGTGATAAATTGTGGTTTATATGTCAGATTCTTTCTATAACTCTTCTGTGACACTAACCCCTACCAGAAAGTTTAACATGCAACAGTCTGATAGACACCAATATCATCTTACTTCATTAATACATATACCCCAAATGTAGCTGAAATACAACCTCAATGAATATTCAGGTTTATTGGATGATACCAATTTCTAGTCTAGTGAGAGAAGAAGAGAAATGTCTTTCTATCCACCTTCTCTGCACCATGTCTGATTATATATAGCTGTACATGTCCCCCCCCTACTTGCCTTTAAACTGAAAAGCTCCAGGTTTTTTAATGTCCCCTCACCTCACTACGTGAGTTGCTGCAGGCCATTGTTCATTGTTGAATATTACTTCATTTGATATAAGTTGCTTATTTTAAAGTTATGTTTTATTATCACATTTTTGTATTGGATTAGATTGTTATAAGGTGTACATTCTTTGTTTTGGATGCCCTTTCCTGCCCCTTTTCCATCTCTACAATACCCTCTTTGAGGTGCAGTATTCCAAGTGTTCTCACAGCATATATTTGTATAATGGCATTATGGCAATGGCAGTTTTATTTATTTTCAATTCCTTGCCTAATGATCCATGACATGGAAATCTCCATTTTCATAGCAGCTTCCCAGTGGGTCAACACTTTAATCAAACTATCCATCATTGGCCCTAAAATCTCATTTGTGGTTAGCCACTGCCAGTTCAGGCCCCAAGAACATATATAGCCATACCTCGGGTTACATTTGCTTCACACTGCGGCTTTTCAGGTTACGAACATGGCAAACCCGGAAGTGTTTACTTCTGGGTTCGCCGCACGCATAGAAGTGATCTGCACGCTTTGCTCATGCACAGAAGCACTCTATCGCGCTTCGCGCATGCGCAATAGCAGCACTCTACTTATAGACTTTTTGGGGTGTGAATGGCACCCCAAAACAGATCACGTTCGTAAGTAGAGGTACCACTGTATGTGAAATTAGAAATTTTTACCCCAATGTGTATTCCTTGACACTTCTTTCATTGAGTTTGCCATTTTCATACACCTTAATGCAGTTTGGATACATCCTTTGGAAACTCCCCATGACCCAACGCTCCTTTAACCACCTCAAATAATGTGGTATAATCAGCAAACTTGGCCAGCTTACTTCTGACTCCAGGTCTTTTTATGAACAAGTTAAAAAGCACAGATCTCAGTCCTGATCCTGGGGGGACTCTGTTTTTTTTTTAATTTTTCCATTGTGAGAACAGTTCATTTCTTCTTCTGCCTCCTTATATCATGACTGCTCTAGCAGTCTTTGGTGTCGTAGTGTACCAAAAGCTTTTTGAAAGTCCAGATAACTTCATCCACATGCTTACTGAAAAAGCTAACTCCAAGAGGTTAGTTAGAAATGACAAATTTGTGGAGGCCATGCTGGCTCTTCATCAATATTTCTTCTTCTGTGTGCTTTCCTACCAGTGTTCCTAGAACATACATTAAGTTAAGATAATTTCCCATATCCTCCCTGAATCCCTTATTTAAAATTGGTGTTACATTGAACACTTCCTGGTGCTCAGATAAAGAAACCTCTCTTAGGGACCAGTTACAGGGGGTCGGGAATTATTTTTGTTTCTTTTTTAAAAAGAGCAGCAATCACATATTTAAGTTCTTTAAGAGCTGTTGGGTGGATGCCATCTGGACCCTGCGATGTGTTCATTTCAAATCTGTGATGTGGCTGCTGTTTGCCTCAGTTCCTCAGACTCCCTCAGAAAGTCCCTTCAGCCACAGGATCTGCCCTCCATCTTCCAAAGTAGAATAAGACCTTAAATGGTAATAGTAGCTTTCAAATATTTGTGTGTCTCGGACAGCTTTATTTTCACGTGGAATGGTTTTGAAAAGAATAACGGTATTGGGACAATTAAGAAAAAAAATGCAGTGTTTTAATAATAAATTGTTTGGCCATGAGAGAAATCCATAAAACAATGTCCACACAGATTTGATGCATTGCTTTGACTTTTTAAATGGCTCTGACAATGTTGTAAGTGTACTTCTCTGGGGGAAGGGTTAATCTGAAACATCTGGATCACCAAGGTTTTTCTTCTTCTTTTTTTTGCTGAAATACATATTGCTGGATGTGTCCTTAAACTCTCTCACTGCCAAATTCTCTCTTAGTTCAGGATTTCAGAACTTAGTAGCTGTCGAATGTGTCAAAACACAGCCTCTTAGTAAGTGATCTGTAGAACAGATGCCACAAATCGGCAGTCCTGAATCAGATTACAGATTTTCTAGTTGCAAATTTGGGACTCTCACCTTTCCCCCGCAACTTTAGAAAAGGGACCTTTGTTCTGCGTTATCATTCTGATCACATGATTTGATTTTGATGGTAAATATGTGAAAACATTGCGTGACATTTCTGTGATCATAGATTTCATTTTGGGAGGCAGAAATGCATATTGCAATTAGACTTGTGAAATGTTCAGATGTGTGCCATATGGGGAATTTTTGGCCTTTCTATCATCGTCAGCTCTTTCTGGCATCACACTTGCATTTACTATGTTCTTCACTTCTAAGGTATAAAACTCGGCTTTCTGCTGTTCGGGTGTGAATATGCAATATTTTGCTTATTAAGTGAAGATAACGTTCCTAAGAAAAAGAAGTATAATGAACTAAAAGTTTTGCAGAATACAGTATCAAATACACCACGATTCAAGGACGGGCAGTATATAGAACTGCATTGACACAACTGTTATTTTCATAGAGAAGTTCATTTCCCTTAAGTTCTGTTTTATAAAGCAGGGAGGGAAAACTTTCGGCCCTGCAGAAGTTGTTGGACTCTAAATCCCATCAGCCCCAGCCAGCATGGCCAACAGTCAGAGATGGGAGGAGCTGTTCAACAACATCAGAAGGGTCATACTTTACCATCCCTGTCATGAAATGTTTAGTTTCTCATTGAGGAAGGGATTTTTTTGTGTTGTAATTTTTGAGTCCAAGATCTAAAAGAAAAAGCGAAGAAGGCCCTTCAACATGATTTGTTGCTGCTTGCTTCCTCCAACCAAATTGTTGTCCTTTCCCTCTTGACTGCATCTCCTACTCTTGAAAGAGAATAACTTCGCAGCTACATATCACTGTCAGAGTAACATGAATTAAGAGTACAACTTAATGGCTTGGATCCTGAATTCCTTTCCATGGACCTAACAGGGCTCTGTTAACAGACTCTATGCATTTCTCTGTGTACCCTGAAAACATGAAACAGGGTTGGGGGAAATCTTCTGAACAGAATGTCATCATGTTATGGGGGTGCTTCAACAGAAATAGGTAACGGGGAGCATTCTCCTTTCACAAACAGAACTACTTTCCACTTGCCCAACACTGAACTTCTGATCCTATGATGCTAGTAATAACGTGAATTTTAAAGTTTTAATTTTGATTAATCGATATTATTTTTCTCTCAGTCTGCGAAGTATTTGTAACGAAACCCTTTCTTTCCAAACAATTCCTTTCCTTTCAGTGCATGAAGGAAACGGGTCGAGTTATGTTAGTTTTGTTCTCAGAGTGTTCTTACTGTACTCACAGGTGTGAAGAGTGGGGAAGCTGAGGAGAGAAAATATGGATTTAACTTTTTAAAAATATTTTAAGCGTAGCTAAACCTTTAATTTAGCATAGCTAAACCTTGAATTATGGTGCTGGAGGAGACTCTTGAGAGTCCCATGGACTGCAAGAAGATCAAACCTATCCATTCTTAAGGAAATCGGCCCTGAGTGCTCATTGGAAGGACAGATCCTGAAGCTGAGGGTCCAGTACTTTAGCCTCCTCATGAGAAGAGAAGACTCCCTGGAAAAGACCCTGATGCTGGGAAAGATGGAGGGCACAAGGAGAAGGGGACGACAGAGGACAAGATGGTTGGACAGTGTTCTTGAAGCTACCAATATGAGTTTGACCAAACTGCGGGAGGCAGTGGAAGACAGGAGTGGCTGGCATGCCCTGGTCCATGGGGTCATGAAGAGTTGGACACGACTAAACATCAACAACATACCTTTAATGAGACTTTAAATTCAGGTTAAAAGCTAGTGTTGATCTGATACTGCAATCCAGACCCGGCTTTACACTCCCGTTGGTGTCTGCCTACGACTCTGTTTGTGTGGAGCTCTCTATTCTGCATTGCTGTGGCAGGTAGAAGTGTCGTGGGTGGCATCTCACAGATGTGGTGAAATGTGGTCCTGAACAGACAGGCAGTGTCTTATACGGCACGGCGTGGGAAGTCAAACTAGGACTGAAGCACAAGTAAGGTCTGCATTAGTGCGTTTTGCTAGGGCTGCTGTATAATCAGTTTCACAAAATAAAGGAGTTAACATTAATCCAGGACAGTCCTTGGCATTCATGAAACAGCTGCTGCTGGTGGCCCTGACAGAGGGCATTCCCAGGCAGAGAGAGGCTGTGTTGGCCCAGGATCACATGACTGCATAGGCCCAGTGTGGGTCCAGTTCTTGAGCCTGCTCTGGAATGGTGCATCAATTTGCCTGCCCCTGAGCTGTGTGAGTTGATGGGCTGCTAAGTTCTGCTGCCACTTGTCGAAATGTGCCCTAAGCAGCTGCTTTTTCTTTCAGACAAATTCTTAGTGAAGCTAAACTACTTCACAGATTTTCTACATTGTACATTTACCTTCCGATTTTTAGACATGACGTATTAAGTCTTCTTTTTTCCCTCATCTCATGCACAGTTAATTTATTATGTGATTGGAATGATTTTGGTTTACTCAGCATGTTAGCATACTTGTCCAAATATAATGATGATTGTCCTTTTCCCTCTCAGATGAAAATGTTAGGGTAGAAAGCTGTCAAATTCTGTGAGGTAAACTGGTGCAGAAGCGATTTTTTAATTTTTTTTTTTTTAAGAGTATTTTGTGGAGAGAACCTTGTCAGTCAGAGGAAACATTGATACAAAATGGCAAGAGAGTACAAATAATAAAACCGTTGTATGGAGTTTTCTGCATTTGATTTTTAGAGGGCTCCATTTGGAGAAATATCCAACAATAAATGCTATACAAAATAAGATCCTGCATTTTTAACAGAGGGATGAGTAACATTTGATATCTTGCCTGTTTTCAGCAATATTTCTTTATTTTTTTCATAATAAAATGTTTCAAGAGTAACACATGAAATGATTTAAACAGAAAATGTTACCAGCAGGAGCTAAAACAAAACAAAAAAAGGATAATAAAATGTTCCACAAATCTATTGACAAGCTGGAATGTGTTCAGAAGAGGGTGACCAAGATGATCAAGGGTTTGGAAACTAAGCCTTATGAGGAACGGTTGAGAGAGTTGGGTACGTTTAGTGGGCTAAGAGAAGACTGAGAGGACATACTTGAAGACCACAGGAGTGATGGGGGGACATTTCTGCCTAAGAGCAATGACACAATTATCAAGTCCTGTCACTCTGTGGAAGTGGAAGGGTGGAAGGTGGAAGGAACTCCCCAAGTTGGCCATTGTGTGGTATTCAGTATTATTCGGTGTAGATGCAATGAAATTAATGAACATGACTAAGTTAGATACATTGATTTCAGTGAGTCAACTCTTAAGAAAAAACTTAGCTGAAGGTATTTTGAAATACCTTTTCAAAAAGGTAGAGAGAGGGGGGCACCACTGCAGTCCTTTGGCCACCTTATGTATATTTATTTTATTTTTAAAAAACAATTTTTGCTTTTGTGTTTCCCTACGTATTTTAAGCATATGCCATTAGAAATCTGCACAGAAGCAGGAAGAGGCACACTGGACTTTAATGGGTCCATTTATTTCTAGTGCTCAGTGACCACCACCCCCCTTTTTAGCGGGTGGAGAGCGTTCCACTGAAGCTTTCATACTGGAAACAGTTCCATTGGGCCTCATTGGCTTACTTGTCTGACCCTAAACTCCCTATTTTTGCATGCCACATTTTGAGATTCCTAAATAAGAACACAAGAACTTGATATTACCTTATAGAGAGCTAGGCCTTCAGTCCATGCAGCTCAATCCATGGTCTACCCTGACTTGTAGCAGCTATTCAGGGTTTCAGACAAGGAAACTGATGAATCTGGGATCTTGAGTTATGGCACTTCCCTATACAGTAGTACCTCAGGTTAAGAACTTAATTTGTTCTGGAGGCCTGTTCTTAACCTGAAATTGTTCTTAACCTGAAGCACCACTTTAAGTAATGGGGCCTCCTGCTGCTGCCATGACGCCGGAGCACAATTTCTGTTCTCATCCTGAAGCAAAGTTCTTAACCTGAAGCACTATTTCTGGGTTAGCGGAGTCTGTAACCTGAAGCGTCTGTAACCTGAAGTGTATGTAACTCAAGATATCACCGTATTAACCTTCTACCAGATTTTTCTCACCTATCAGCTCTCTATAGCAAGCATAATACAGTCGTACCTTGGAAGTCAAACAGAATCAGTTCCAGAAGTCCGTTCGACTTCCAAAACGTTCGGAAACCAAAGCGCCACTTCTGATTGGCTGCAGCCAATCGGAAGCTGCAGAAGCCTCATCAGACGTTCGGCTTCCAAAATAACATTTACAAACTGAACCATCATTTCCGAGTTTGTGGCATTCAGGAGCCAAAATGTCCAAGTTCCAGGGCATTCGGGATCCAAGGTATATATATGAAAAGCAAAAACAAATGTTAAACCTTCAGGGTTTATCCAGAAAGTTACTTGCTGTTTCTAAACCCTTTACTGCTCGCTTGTGGGTTAAAATATTTTATTTATTTTATTTATTTTATTTATTTATATATTTTATTTATTTATTTTTGCTCATAGAAGGCAATAGAAACTGTAAGCTTGGATTTTTAAAAAAATATCTTTCTTTTCTTTTCTTTTGGTATTATTTCCTTAGACGCTTCAAAAGTGAATCATTCTCCCACTGTGTTTTCGACAACTTGGCTCATGGCTTCATTTTGATGGAAGATTGTTTGTGAAGGCAGAGCCGTTGGAATTAAAGTTCGTTCCCATTTTCTTATACCAATAATATTTGTGCGGCACCTTTGATCTTTCTTGAATGTTCTTCAAACATCCATGTCTTAAGAACCTGCATACAAGGCTGCTTGCCGAGATCAAAATATTTTTTATGCATGTCCTCAAATAGCTTGCCTGTGTGTGGTATGCCAGCGAAACGCAGTGAAGAAAATAAATGAGCTCTTCCTCATTATGATCCTTTCTGATTTTAATAAATATTTTCTTCCCACTCTTCTGCTTAATGATGAAGTACAAATTACCTTATTTGTGTCAGTTTTAAAGAAGTTATCTCCTGTGTGCCTTTTGGATGGGGCAGACTAAACGTGAATAAATATATGTTAAAAAAGAGATCACTTAATGATCTTTGGTGGAAAACGTGCTTAGGCAGTAGCTACATGAGTTGTGTCTGAGAACCACATTCCCTTTTGGAGCCAGTGTGGTGTTGTGGTTAAGAGCGGTGGACTCGTAATCTGATGAACCGGGTTCGCTTCCCCGCTCCTCCACATGCAGCTGCTGGGTGACCTTGGGCTAGTCACACTTCTCTGAAGTCTCTCAGCCTCACTCACCTCACAGTGTTTGTTGTGGTGCAGGAAGGGAAAGGAGAATGTTAGCCACTTTGAGACTCCTTAGGGTAGTGATAAAGCGGGATATCAAATCCAAACTCTTCTTCAGTCACCCGAGGTCCACATGCCAAGGGTAGGAGGGCCAGAGGAAAAAGGGAGCAGAGCAGTGCAAACAACTTTTACCTTTCTACAGTTGCCTAGTTTCTGCAAAACATAGGGTCATAGAATCTTAGAGTTGGAAGGGATCCAAAAGTCATTTAGTCCAGGAATCTCAGCTAAAGCATCCATGACAGTTGACCATCCAACCTCTGCTTAAAAATGTCCAAGGAAGTTAGTTAGTTAGTTAAAAAAAAAAAAAAGAGGTTGCACACCCCTCTCTAGCCTCCATCCAGGCAAGTATTATCATAGTTCAAAGACACATTTCTACCAGACAAAAACAATTCAGTGGAAAACAGAGCTAGTTCTGGTCTGGAGGTAGGAATGTGGCCTGAGAAGAATTTCAAGGGTGTGTGAGAGAGAAAGACCTTGGAGGGCTGCTTTTGGCCCCTCAGCCTGAGGTTCCCCACCCCTGGTATAACTGAGTAGAAAGCATTGTTGGCATCCATCTGTCTCTGATGGATGCATTGTTGGCATCCATCTGTCGAGAGCCAGTGTGCTGTAGTGGTTAAGAGCGGTAGACTCGTAATCTGGTGAACTGGGTTCGATTCCCCGCTCCTCCACATGCAGCTACTGGGTTACCTTGGGCCAGTCACACTTCTCTGAAGTCTCTCAGCCCCACTCACCTCACAGAGTGTTTGTTGTGGGGGAGGAAGGGAAAGGAGAATGTTAGCCGCTTTGAGACTCCTTCGGGTAGTGATAAAGCGGGATATCAAATCCAAACTCTTCTTCTTCTTCTTCTAGAGACAATGGAGGGTGCTTCTGGGGGTGAAGTCAAACTGCTGTGTTAGCAGCACCGAAGTGACCTCCCTGGATGCACAGACCTGTGTATGGAAGTCCTGGGCTGCCCAAATGACAGGATCCCCTCCTCTCGGACTCACTGATGTGGTCCAAAGGAAAGCACAGCAGTTGGTTTGGCACCAGCTTGGGTGTGGCCACTGTCACATGCTGACAGCTTCTAAGAGCCCCAGGTCAGAGCCCCTCCTTTTATGTCACTGAAGGGGACCAAACAGCATATGCAAGAGGAATGACTATGTGGATTGACTCTTTCTATCATCATGAATGTGACTGGTGACACATATGTGTCCTCTGAATGCAGATTGGAAAGAATGGGGTACTTTGGAGGACATTGTTTGAATGTTAAAATCTTTGACACATATCAGTGAAATGTCTGTCCAGGGCGTGTGTTTATCCTTTGACCCCACAGAGCTAATCTTTTTCTTGATTTGGCTGTTGCTTTGGGGTCTCTTTCTTTCTGTTCTGTCCCCAGCCCACTCCCAGCTTCTGTTTCTGTCTTACTCAGATTTTTTATTTGTAACTTGTTTTGGGATTTTACGCTTATCAGTTGTGCTGCAGATCTGCTTAGTTTCAAATGGCAGGTATAATGCTTCAATAAGTAAATCAGTTTATGTTTTCAAAGCATTTGTGACCGTTACAATGATCGGTTTATTAAAGTAACACTCTTTGTTTTATTTACAGGTGTCAATATTTACATGGCTCAGCCTGACCGCCTGCTCCTTCTGGCAAATGATATGATGTCAGATAGAAATAATCTCACTTACCAGAATCTTGGGACAGGTATGAGTTGTGTCATTTATATTTAGAGGGATGTTTACTTAACTCAGGGGAGGAAGCGCTGCAGTGAATGGGTTCTTTTTTGGCAGTGTGTGTACCCATGTTTTTTGAATGTGAGAGTCAGAGAGAAAGAGAGAGAATGGGAGGATGAGTGAGATGTGCTTATGTGTGAGTGGAAATGAATTGATGTACACTTCAGACTCTAGCCAAGCTCAGTTTTGGCTTCAGACCCACCTGCCGCTGGCATATGCTTCTGTGACCAAAATGTTTCCCACCCTGGTCATAACATTTAATGGTTCTGGTACTATTTAAATGTTGATGCCCAACTCTGCTGTACAGTTCTGTCTCCACCCCCATAATTCAGCCTAGACACTGAGGTCCAGCTCCGAGAGCCTTCTGGTGGTTCCCTCCCTACGAGAAATGAGGTTGCAGGGAACCAGGCAGAAGGCCTTCTCGGTGGTGGCACCCGCCCTGTGGAACACCCTCCCATCTGATGTCAAGGAAATAAACAACTATCTGATTTTTAGAAGACATCTGAAGGCAGCCCTCTTTAGGGAAGTTTTTAATGTTTGATGTTTTAATATTCTCTTGCGAGCCGCCCATAGTGGCTGGGGAAAACCAGCCAGATGAGCGGGGTAGAAATAATAAATTCTTCTTCCTCCTCTTCTTCTTCTTCTTCTTCTTCTTCTTCTTCTTCTTCTTCTTCAGGTTACTTCAGTAATTCACAAAATAAACCTGCACATGCTTTTTCAAAAGTGAGTCCTGTATACTCTGTGAGGCTTATTCCTCAGTAGATGTGTTTAGTATTGCAACCTCACGTATGCAACTGTGGTCTGCTATAGGAAAACAAGCTTCATTTGGTTAGTCTTTCTGTTCAATAATGCTGAGTCTCCCAATTAGCTACCTATTTTAAGAAACTGGACAAGTAGGAAAAAGACAATGTATCCGTATAGCTTTAACTAGCAAATCCAGCCTATACAGATGAGACAGGCACTCTGTAATGAAAGCTAATCAATTTCAACTCTGGCTGACCTTCAGCTGGAAAAGGTTCTTCTTGCACCTATGAAAACAAACTGTTTTATCTGTGCTACGTTGGGAGTGCCAATAAAACCATCTCAGAAGTCATACTTCAGCAGGGAACTCCATATCAGAAACAGCTTAAATGGAGTCTAAATTTAAAAATAAATGCGGATATGTGATCAGTGTGGTAAGGAGAAATGTGCACTTATTAACAGGAAATATTGCATTAACTTTCTGTGTTCCTAAATCGTCTTGAAAAATCCATAGTGTTCAGCTGGAACCAAATCTCAGTCCCATAAACCTGCTTTGGCTACCTTAGTTCAGCTCTGGAACAAATGATGTGCTTTTCTGAACATATATTTTACCATCTACCACATTTGAGGTTAAGTGGGAGAGTTTTCCATTTCAGGGCAATTTTCCAGATCCTTATGGGTTTGCTGGCATGTTTGTCAAAGTTAAGTCTGCGGTTGGTCAAGAAGGGAAGTAGCAGAAACTTTCTTAGGCAATGGGCATCTGGTTGTGGATTGCTGGGATATTAAACATCCAGGCTCCAGTCCTTAGGTGGCTGGTATGTGAAGCTGCACATAATAACTCTAGCAGTTGAATGAAATTGTTCTTGTGCGTGTTGGGTGGAGTAATGGAAGATACTTGCCAATGAATAAATTTTTCCATGTGCTTTGACTCCCTTTCACAGATGGATAGTCTTTTGTATCACCACTGATAAATCTAAACTGTGTTTGACAAAAACTTTCAGGGGTTCAGGGGAAAATGCTGTGTGTTTTGTTAACTTGAAAACCTGGGTCCTTCCATCTAAGATTACAGGCCATGCTTAGGCAAAACAAACAGGTTCCTTTATATTTGGAAAACAGAAATAAAGAGAAACAAAGAAATTTTATACAAACCGAACTGGAGATCAGTTTTAGGTTGTTTATTAGGTTAAAAAAAAAGTAATAAGCTTCAGCTATGTTTATACAGAAACTTCATATACCAAGGAACCTGTCTGCTTTTGCTATTGATGGAGACAGAGACCTGGGGAATAGGAATTTTAAAATATATATTCAAAATATGTAAAATCGTATACAGTGGTACCTTGGTTCTCAAACTTTAACCGTTCAGGAAGTCCGTTCCAAAACCAAAGCGTTCCAAAACCAAGGCACACTTTCCCATAGACAGTAATGCAAAATGGATTAATCCATTCCAGACTTTTAAAAACAACCCCTAAAACATCAATTTAACATGAATTTTACTATCTAAGGAGACCATTGATTCATAAAATGGAAACAATAAACAATGTACTGCAGACGCACAATCAATCAATCAGTAGCTGAACTGGGTTCCACACAGTCACAAAAACAAACAAAAAAGAGCCGCAAAAACAAAAGCTCAAAATAAATAGCAAGAACAGACAGACCTCAGCTTAACACTCAAAACAGAAGTGTGGTACTCAAAAAGGAAGTGTGGCACTCAAAATGGAGCATGTTTGGCTTCCGAAAAAAGTTCACAAACTGGAACACTTACTTCCGGGTTTGCAGTGTTTGGGTTCCAAGTTGTTTGCGTACCAAGGTGTTTGAGAACCAAGTTACCACTGTATGCATATTTGTCCCTGCAGTACTTTGAGGCAGTCCTAGATGCATCTGAAATGTGCAAAGCACCTAATCTAAGCCTGTTGCCTCCTCACACAGCACATTTAAAACCAAGATGTGTGTCCATCAAATCTGCTGTGAGTTTTTCCACACATACATCCAAGCAGATTTGGGGGTGGTGTGATGGGGGAAGAGAGGGAGGGGAATTCAATCCCTGTGTGGATTTAGTTGGAAAGAGCCCTATATTTTAAAATTAATCTCATGGCTTCCATCAGGATTCTAGACATGAGACTCCTGCCCAGGTAAATGTACTTAGGATCTTAGTCTTAGCCTAATGTGTCTCCTAGAATTGTCTGGGATTCTAACCCTTCTCAGGCATAACTAATTCTGTGTTTTTCGAGAACTAGCTGCTGGCATCCCTGATAAAGGCAGGATTGCACTACGTAGTTCCTATTGTACCGTTTATTAGAAATGACATCCCATTAAGTATGAGAAACTTGGGAGACTTCAGGCTGGATTGTGCTTCTTGGCAGGCAGGTGCAAAATAAAATATTTCTCCATGATAGTGTTTTGATTGGAACTGTATTCATATTATAAAACATGAGTTTTTGTTCGAAGTCAGTTTGCCAGCTTACTAAAACTGCCAGCTGAATCCAGAGAGCTTTGGAAAAGGAACAGCATAGATTGCCAATCATGCTACTATGACCTTTGCCAGTAATCCCATATAATTCCGCTATCTCAGCAAGATGAGGGACCTCACTAGGGGAGGGTATAAAGTGATTAGAGTGTTGGATTAAAACCTGGAAGACAAGGGTTCAAATCTCACCTCGGCCAGGAAGCTTGCTGGACCAGTCACTTTTTCTCAATCTGACCTCCTTTTCAGGGGTGTTGTGAGGATAAAATGGAAGCTGGAAGAACCCATGCACGCTCCCTTTTGCTTTTTGGAGGAAAAGTGGAATATGAATGTAATAAATTTAATAATGTGGTCTGATCACCAAAGAAATTCTGGGTAATCTGGAAGATTTAGACAGGCCAATGGTACCTGTGACCCAGCAAAGCCTAATGAAACTTACCACCCATATACAGTAGCCAGTCAGATCTTTAACCATCCAGCCCTTGTACCCCATTTAGGCAGGCAGGCAGGCAGGCAGGCAGCTAAAACAGGTGGGTCCCTGGTGGGTCATTGTACATTGCTGATTTGGTAGAAACACATGCTGGGCAAGTCTGGTGTAGTTATTGCTTCCACTACATTGAGATAACCCTCTTCTCCACCTTGATTTTTCTTACAAGATGGTTATTTGAAACCTCCCCGAATTTTTATAAAGTATTTTGGAACACATTTCCTGAAAGTAACAATCATTATTGGATTATATGACCATATTTACTAGAAAGGCATTATGGATTTCATGCGATGTGAGTTTCTGCACATGAATTGTAATCTGATTGCAGGTTTAATGCCAAATAATTCACTTGCTGAAACTTTTTTCTTTTCCTTCTCTTCCTCCCTCTTTCAGATGCCAGTAAAATGATGGAAGAGTATGGTCACGTGCAAAACCAGGTGGAATTACAAAATCCCAATTTAGGAAAGGAGGGAGTGATGAATTCCCTTGAAAATGATCTCCAGGATATAATGGACAGGCTTAACCAGAAAAAGAATTCGCAGAGTCTGAGGTTCAAGGCAAACGGTGATTGTGCCGGTTCTTACTTAACACTCTCACAGCCGCTGCCACCCAAATCCAGCCCTGCGTCTAGCGTTAAGAGTATGCCGTCTGTTTCCAAGCTCCAAGGAAGCAAGCCATTGGCTTGTGAGAGCTCTTACCTTTCAGAAAAGAACATCTCTGGGAAACATCTGGGCTCCATTTCAGGCACGTCTCCATCCTTAAGTGGGTACAGCCTAGGGAAGAGAGACTTTGATATTTACGTTGCCAGAGAAAATGAGAAACAGTTTGGACATCTGGATAAGTTTCCCTACTCAAAGTATAGTCAGAAGAATAAATCTTACGATAACGTCTACTTCCCAGGAGTGCTAGATGGGCGGAAAAACGCTGCGTCTCTTCTTGCCATGTGGAATGGAAGCTCAGGGAATGAGATAATTCTTTCGCCACTCGGATGCTCAGGAGCCGCTAGTATGCCCTCCAGCCCAAAGCAAGGCAGGAGGATGAACATTCAAGATCTCCTTTCACTTCAGACCAGATCAGCTAAACAGAAGGACCCAACCGTGGACATGTTGGGGTCTAGAACCAGGAAGTATTCTGGAGGCTCCCTGAGCCATATGGGAGTTTATAGCCGTTCGTTACCCAGGCTTTACAAATCGTCAGAAAGCCAGCTGGTGCCGCTAAGTTTACCCCCAAGGAGCTCCCTTGGGAACACCAAAAGAAAAAAGATTGTGGAAAAAGATCTTCTACCTCAGAGTATACTGGATGCTGACAATTACCTTAACTTTTCTTCCTACACCTCAGGGGTTTTGCCGCATGCGAACTTTGCATCTGAAACCAATTCCTATGTGAGTTCAACTCTCAGTGTTCCTGCCAGCCCCCGCATAGCTCGGAAAATGCTCCTGGCTCCTTCTTCTCCGTACGCGCCCGACGACTTTGACAGACTTGGACTCTCAGGGACCAGCCCGATCAATTCTTTCACCCCTGTGGATCCCGAGAGAGCGTTCCCTATCAGAAGGAAAGTTTCCAGCAGTTCCATGGAGTTCGAGGAAATGGAGCTGGAAAGCCTCAGGCAGACCCCTTCCGTCCGGGAGCGAAAGAATAGCATTAGTTCTGTTTCCGGAAGGGATGACCTCATGGATTACCACAGGAGGCAGAGGGAAGAAAGGCTGAAAGAACAGGAGATGGAACGACTGGTAATGATACTTTCTGGTTAATTTTTAACAAGACGTTCTGCTTCCAAGGCTTGGCCCAAGTTAAAATTATTAAGTTGTGTGTGTGTGTGTGTGCGCGCGCGCACTCGCACACTGCTGTTGTGTTTTCAGATTTGGGTGTCTGACCTTGTACATGGGTGAGACAGTGTTTACTCTGTCAACCTCTGAAGTCAATTGGCCATGTAGTGTCCTGCCTTGAAATCTGGGCGGTCTAATGAAATCATATGTATGATGTAGGAAATTGATAGGAATTTCAGCCATTCATCCTGCGCGTTCTGCCAAAATGACCATATACTTAAAAGCCACAAATTATAGGCTGCAAGGATACAGCACTTAAAGAAAAAAAGTTGATGTCATTGTTTTGTGGTGGCTGGGTAAGTAACTCATGTCTCCAGCCTAAGCTGTTTGGAGGCATTCTTGTGTGCATTTTGTCGAAGGGAGCAAACTGGAAAATTTTGTGACAGCGTGCAGACCAGAGTATGGTCTGAAGGCATGTGATGGCACCACCTTGTGGGTGGCACTGTGGTCTAAACCACTGAGCCTCTTGGGCTTGTTGATCAGAAGGTCAACGGTTCAAATCCCCATGATGGGGTGAGCTCCTGTTGCTCTGTCCCAGCTCCTGCCAACCTAGCCATTCAAAAACACACCAGTGCAAGTAGATAAATAGGTACCACTGTGGCGGAAAGGTAAATGGCATTTCCTTGTGCTCTGGCTTACATCAAGGTGTTTTGTTGTGCCAGAAGCGGTTTAGTCCTACTGGCCACATGACCTGGAAAGCTGTCTGTGGACAAACACCTGAAAGTGAGATGAGCGCCGCAACCCCATAGTCGCCTTTGACTGGGTTTAACCGTCAGGGGGTCCTTTACTTTTTACCTGCTGAAGCTAAACAGGTCTGGGTGGGTGGCCACCTGGGAACCAAATGTACGCTGCCTCAGGTTCTATATCAGAAGAAAGGCTGAATGTACCGGTAATTGCAAGAAAATAAATAAATAGATTGTTCAGTCGGAGCATATTTCCATTTGGGGGCATCATAGCTTGTGCCAGGCAGTTTTTAAAAATGGTGAGATAGCACAGGACTAACCTTCAAAGCGCTTTTTTTCCAGGGAGAGTTCACACATGCATGTAAATCACTGCACGACTTGCAGTAAGTATCAAGTGGTGACTTGAATGTGTGAACGAGCCATTCCATAGAAAACAGAATACCTCAAATAACAGTGGGCTTCATACATGCAACTGTAAGTCATCAAGCCCGTAAGTGATGAGAAATCTAACAATGTGTGTGCATTCTGCACTGGCTCTAAGCCTCTTGTCATTGGTTTGCAACAGTCAGCAAGTATTCTGGTGGTTCCTGTTCCTAGTGCGTTCTGCTTGAAGGATGGAATGTGCAGAGAAACATGTTTCAGAGGCCTAGTGGGACATTAGAGAGTCATACTAGGTGCTCTGTGGCCCCACATGATAGAGGATACTTCAGTGCTGATGTGAGTATATAGAGCAAAAAAGAGAAATCTCTTAATGAGAGATTTGGAGGAATCGGTATACCCTTGTGAAAGCTTGAGGAATAGTACTTATCATAAAGATAAAATGACAAAATATTTGTTTCTGATTTTGTTTGGCTGTTGTTTCCCTTACAGCAGCACTTTCTTCTCCCTTTTAACAGCTTTCATCCTGTAATAGGATGTCGGCCTGCTGGTTTGTGACATGTGGAAAGAGCCTCGGTGTTTACATATGAAGGAATTTCCTCCCACTTAATTTAGTTTTCCATTTTTAGCATTCTAGAAGGGTAATTGTCTTTCAAGTTGGCCACTCAGAGGGCTGGGATTGAGGACTTTGTGTTCAAACCTTTGAAGGGCGTTAAGAACCAACAATAACAGCTCTGGAAGGAAGCGTGTATTTGTCGGGCAGACCCCTTCCATCCTTGGCTTAATGCTTTTTTCAAAAGGTCAGCTGTTCTGCAGCTTTAATTGTACTATCCTTCAAAGGAGCCTCTTGGTGTTGTGCTTAGTTACAGGGCAAGCTGTGACGCCAGACTCGCTCTGCGTTTCTGCCCTGTGTGTGGAGAATCAAGCAAAGAACAATCTAGATCCATTTCCAGTGGATAAATATGAAGCTAGTTTTAGCATCTTCTCCTCCTTACTTAAAAAAAAAAAGTGTTCAGCATTAATTATTCTCAGATCACAATAATTTATTCTGTTTTCTTGAGAACTCATTCAAATGCACAAGTAGGGATGTTACATTTCCAGGAACCTTGTAAGTATGCCATGGAGGATTCCCTGCCTCTTCAGGGAAAACAATGAAATAATATGCAATATTAGTGTCTCACTTTGAGGCTACAATCTTAGGTCCAATTTATGTGGGAGTAAGCCCCATTGAAGCAAATGGGAAATACTTCTGAGTTGGTATGTATAAGATTTCTCTGCAAGAACATAAAATGTCCAACGTCTGGATATAATTCAGGGCTGTTTATTTGATAGTGACAGTGTGGGGTTGCTGGCTTTCTGGGTGGTGCTGTGGTCTAAACCACAGAACCTAGGGCTTGCCAATCAGAAAGTTGGTGGTTCGAATTCCTGTGACGGGGTGAGCTCCCGTTGTTTGGTCCCAGCTCCTGCCTGCCTAGCAGTTCGAAAGCACATCAAAGTGCAAGTAGATAAATAGGTATCGCTCTGGCGGGAAGGTAAACGGCATTTCCGTGCGCTGCTCTGGTTCGCCAGAAGCGGCTTAGTCCTGCTGGCCACATGACCCAGAAGCTGTACGCCGGCTCCCTCGGCCAGTAAAGGGAGATGAGCGCCGCAACCCCAGAGTCATCCGCGACTAGACCTAACGGTCAGGGGTACCTTTACCTTTACTTTTACAGCACCAGAGGAGGAATTGTTTGACTCTTTCTCCTGCTCTATATTCCTGATCCAACTTACCCCCAATGCAGTACTAGGCCCCTGTGAGTTCCACTTCCAATGAGGCAGATAAATGACTAGCAAGCAGAGAAAATTCCAGCTTCTGGAATTGTGCATAGATCCTTTGTTTACCAAGCATAGATAAAACATAGATTTAACTCATAAAAACCGAAGTTCCTTCCATTTTCATAGCATGACTAGTTCCTTTTGAGAGCCAGTGTGGTGTAGTGGTTAAGAGCGGTGGACTTGTAATCTGGTGAACCTGGTTCTATTCCCTGCTCCTCCACATGCAGCTGCTGGGTGACCTTGGGCTACTCACACTTATCTGAAGTCTCTCAGCCCCACTTACCTCACAGAGTGTTTGTTGTGGGGGAGGAAGGGAAAGGAGATTGTGAGCCGCTTTGAGACTCCTCAGGGTAGTGATAAGCGGGATATCAAATCCAAACTCTTCTTCTTCTTCTTCCTTGTTGGCACATCAATTCAGGAACAGTAGTCAATATCAGAACATGATGCTTGATCGTGATACTGACCCCTTTAGCAAGTTAGCATATTTTTAGTAACATGGTTCTTCTGCGTGTCTGACAAGAGGCAGTGCTGAATCTTCTGGGATCTTTCAGCGACACGTGGCCAAATGATTTGGCCCAGTTGGTTAGCCTTTGCTTCTCTGTGTTCAAGCATTGGACTGTGGGATAGCTCAGCTAGTAAAGCGAAAGACTCTGAAAATCAGGGTCATGGGTTTGAGCCCCACGTCAGGCAAAAAGATTCCCACATTGCAGGGAAGTTAGACTAGATGACTCTCGTGGTGCCTTTCAACTCTACAATTGTCTGGTTCTATTATTCTGTTTTGCTTTCATGGCTCAGGCTGCTGACATGTTGAAGTTAGGGAATGGACTGCTGAAGAGAAATGGACAGCTCTGCCTCTGGTGTCCAAATTGAGTAAAACCAGTCTGCAGTTTAAGGACGTGCACAGTTTTGCCTCTAGATGGTGCTACTTAATAAAAAATTCTGTAACAGATACGCAAAAGCACACATAGGGTTGGTTTCAGTTGTTTCACATCCCATCTCAGTGATTAAAATAGCAAAAAAGGTTATTTATGTATGCCACTACTGCGGCCCGTGTTTTGTTAGCCCCAAAATGGAAAACAAGCGAGGTCTCAACCAAAGAAGAATGGCAACTTAAGTTGACAGAATATGCGCGGCTTGCAGACTTAACATATAGAATAAGAGAACAAGAACATACATTTAGAGAAAATTGGAAAATGTTTATTGAATATATGGGGGGAAATTGTGTACACTTGAATACATTGGCAACATTAAGATAAATTCAAGAGCGCAAATAAGTTTTGATAGATGTAACAATGGAATACAGAATGGTTTAGTTTATGTTAAATATGCAGGGGTTTATGGTATGCAAAATGAACCATGGAAAGAGAAGAAGGGAAGTCATTGGTATTTTAAGGATGTTTAAATGAGCATTCAAAATTGTAAAACAGAAAATTTAATAAAAATTTAATATATACATTCCAGTCCAAATGATCAGGATATGAAGTTCTCTGTCTGATGTTTAGAGAGCAGTCCGGATCCTGGAGATCTGGAGATGAAATCCACTGCAGCACCAAGATCAGAACATAAATCAGGCATAGGCAAACTCCGGCCCTCCAGATGTTTTGAGACTACAGTTCCCATCATCCCTGACCACTGGTCCTGTTAGCTAGGGATGATGGCAATTGTAGTTCCAAAACATCTGGAGGGTCAGAGTTTGCCTATGCCTGACATAAATCTTTTAACTAAAGAGCAGCCAGAAGGATCTCAGTGCTCAGCACCGCAGCACTGAGAGGAGAGATAAAGCCCTCTGCCTGCTCTTTAACAGCAAAGAGTCAGTATTTCATCTGTACCTCAGGGCTGAAGTGGAGGATGTGTGGACATGTTCATTTCATGTTGCACGTAGCTTTCTGTGCAGAGTAAAAGGCACGCTCCCCAAGCATTAGAGTGGAAAGGGTTGGAAATGCTGATTATGTGTGTATTCATCTGCATGTGTGAATGAAGCGGTGCTGTGTCCCTGCATGTTTGGTGAGTGTGCTGTGTTGTGTACATGTGCTAGTTCATGTGGCCCACAGAGAGGCGTGTGGCCGTCAGTGTGACCTTTGGGCTGAAAAAGGTTCATCGCCCTATCACAGAATCATAGAGTTGGAAGATATAGTGTTAATATTAATTTATTCATGTTATATAAGGAGTATGTTCTGATCTGTGCAACATCTTGATTAGACCCTTGAAGCAAAGCAAAGAGAATAGTAAGGTTTGCTCATCTCCTTGTATCACAAAGTTCTCAGGGCTACTTGCAACAAGACAAAAAAGGGGGAAATATAGGAATTCGCACACACCAGGATGTAAGTGGTCACACACAAACAGGTAAAAAGCCTCATTCCCCAAGAACATCAGAAGGATCACTGTTAAAGCAACTACCATCAAGCAGCCAGAGAAAAAAATTAAAATCCAATCTCTGGGAGTAGATAAAAGTCTTGGCTGCTGGAGAGGCTGTTTCTTCATGCAAAATGGGGTTCTTATTTTGCTCTTTCTAGTGCAGTTTATCACTTTTCCTGCTTGCAAAAGGTCCAATAAAAAAAGTGACAGAAAATTGCACTGGAAAGTGCAGGAGAACAGCTGTTGTCTCCCAGTGCCTCCCAGATACCTTTGCACGAATATATCGGGATGAATGCTCAGTAATCTTTGTATGAACGTGTTAGCATGAATGCTCAGTTGAAAAGCTGGTTAGGAAGCTCCCTAGTCCTGGCACTAAAAAAGGAAGTAATGCTGCCACCTGGTGGTTTTTTCTGGGGAGAGCACTCCATAGTCAGGGACCTACAATTGAAAAGGTTCTCTTGTTGCCACCTTACTGCCAGAGAGGGTACTCTGAAGAGGGCCTCTCTGCTGATGACCTAAGGGTCATATGGGAAGAGAGTTTCCTTAGGGTGCTGAGCCACTGAAGTCTTCATAGGTCAAAGCCAGTGCTTCTCAAGGAGACATTGATCACATTACTCTTCTTATTATTGTGCTATTTTCAATTCAATTCAATTCAAAATCCTTTATTAGGCATATCACACCTCACATTAACAAACAAACATCATATACAGACTGTATAAAATACGGGCTCAGCGAACACAATTTATCCCAGTCCTATTCTTAACTCCAAAAAATAAATCAATGTACATAAATAATATAATACAACACAGCAACATCACCTACCATTAAAACCACTAAGTCTCTTTATCATGGCCCATTCTTTCTTCATGGACAGCACTTAAAAATTCAGCCGCTATTAAAGTAATTTGATCATCGCTGTCCGCCAGCAGGTCCTGAGCAGTTGGTTGTGTAAAAAACTGTCTATTAAATTTTAGGGCCTCAAATAATTGTCTTCTGGCATAGCTGCCAAAATCACAGGAAAAGAATATATGCTCTAGAGTATCGGGTTCCTGTTTTTGTGCTATTCAGGATGATCTCAGGGGCCATTGGTTCTGCTGCTAGAGTGTGAATAATAATAATAATTTATAAATTAAAATCTTATTGCCATTTCACATAGCAGATGTGGGATTTGCTACCTTTGGGGTGATAGTGGTGAAATATAATAGGCAAAACAATGACACATTACCTAAATGGCCTCTGTCCAATATACCTGAAGGAGCGTCTCCACCCCCATCGTTCTGCCCAGTCACTGAGGTCCAGCTCCGAGGGCCTTCTGGCAGTTCCCTCACTGCAAGAAGTGAGGTTACAGGGAACCAGGCAGAAGCATAGCTGTCAACGTTTCCCTTTTTTAAGGGAAATTCCCTCATTCCGAATAGGATTCCTGGCAAGAAAAGGGAAAAGTTGACAGCTATGGGCAGAGGACCTTCTCAGTAGTGGTACCCACCCTATGGAACGCCCTCCCATCAGATGTCAAGGAAATAAACAACTATCTGACTTTTAGAAGACATCTGAAGGCAGCCCTGTTGGGGAAATTTTTAATGTTTGATGTTTTATTGTTTTTATTAATATTCATATTCTGTTGGGAGCCAACCAGAGTGGCTGGGGAAACCCAGACAGATGGGTGGGGTATTATTATTATTAATAATAATAATAATAATAATAATAATACTCTTAAATTAAATCTATATATTGAAATGCTCAATTATGAATGTGCCAAAAGCCTGGTTGATCTTAATATCCCCATATTTCCTATTGCGGGTTGAGGTTGAGAAGTAGTGACACCTTAAAGGCAGCAAGTGAGTTCATGCCTGAGGTGAGATTTGACACAAAGATTCCTAGTTCACGCGTCACTACACTTGCTCCAGCTCTTACCTGTAGACTAGAAAACTCAGGAGGTAGGGAAGCTCCAGTTTACATTTGCAATAACATATTGAATCTATGTAACACCCTAGAGCGTAAGAGACAGCAGTACAAATGAAACAGGTGGAACTTGTAAGGGCTGGAGATCTGCAAGTCTGCTTTGCACTCTGTTCCACCTTAGCAGAACCATAGATTTCACCACAGATTTCTTTTGTGTGAAAAGGTGGTTGTGACCCTATTGTTGAACTATGAGGCAGAGGAGTTGCTAGAGCCAAGGACACAGAACATCTTCTGTGGCCAGCCATGGACTAATAGTGTCAAACCATAGGACCAGAATCCATTTCCTCACCTGAAGGTAGATCAATCGCAGAAAATACAGCATGCATAAAGTTTCACAGTCTAATGGGAAGTATTTGGACCCTACTGAGACACTTTAACATCTTGGGTGGTTGGTATTCAACTGCGTTTTACTCAGCTTAGATCTGTTGAAATTAATGAACCTCATTTAGTCATGTTCATTCATTTTAATGGGCCTACACTGAGTTATGCTTAGTTGAATACCACCCTCTCTAATAATCTCATTGTGTTTTTTCTGCTCTATCTAACTTCATGTTGGATTGTGCCCTTTGAATCTCCATAGAATAGGCAGTTGTCTATAATGTGATGAGTGTCATATTTTGTGAAATATGCTATGGTAATAAAAAGAAACTTGTGACTACATGTGCGCTGTTAATTCCTGCGAGTCTCTTGGTTGCCTCTCTGTTTTCCTGAGTTGCAAAAAGAAATTAAATTTATGGCATGAACAGAATGCAGGTGCAATGAAACCACGACTAGCTGGCAGCCAATAGGACGATGTGAACAGACAGCACAGAATAGCAGCCGACAGAACTTCCTGTGCATAAGCTTTCTCATACCACGTTGTGCAAGTCAAAATAGAAATGAAGCAACGCAACATAGTCTCCTATTACCTCTGTAGCGAAAGGAAGCTATGTTTGTTATTTAGGCACAGAGGCGTTCTTTCTTGCAAATATAGGCATTTAGGGGCTTGTAGTTTCTCGCTGAACCTACCTGTTTTCAGCTTTTCCAGATTTAAAATCCACATCTTGAGTTGTATGTTTGAAGTATCAGCAGTTGCATTCAGAAAGAAGATTTTCTCTGCATTCTCAGTGGTTGAGAATCAGTTCTTAAAATTGTGATATCCTCGAGATTTTTTTCTGCATTTTTTAAATATAAAAAACACCCGTTCACCCTAAAGTTTGGTGCATTCTAGACTGTCTTGTCAGTTCTGGGTTGAGAGCAAAACTCAGCCCGTTGCATTTGAGAAAGGCTAAGGTGAACGGCAGCCACGCAGGCTTCCATTTGATATGTCCTGTCTTCCAAAGAGTGGGTGAGGAGAGACGCCAGTACAGACACATCCTGTCGCTCTGTGTGGGGGTGGAGTTTTGTTTATCCCAACCGTTGCCGTGAAGGTGTAGCAAAAGTGCCAGCACAGTAGCCTGTTGCAGCATCAAGGGATGGATAAATGTTCCTGGCCAGCAGTTAGACGATGCTTTCAGAAATGGGTTGGCTACTCAAAGAATACGGGTTTAAGAGGAAGAGAGAAAATACGGGCTAAGCAAATGAAGAGGGAGCTGGAGGCTTGTGGAGAAAATGCATGGAGGGAACAAAGGAGTTTTGAGGTGCAAGGATTTTGTTGTCATTTTGTCTTTTCAGTTTACTGTCTTGAGAGAGGAGAAGAGGGGAAGTCAGGTTACAAGATAATTCAAGAATGCATTTGACTAGCTATGCTAGCTCAACTATACTGATATTTTCTCCATGACTAGAAGGTAGAATTCAGAAGCAAGTACAGAATTTTCTCATAATCTTATCTTTTTCGGGATAGCATTGGGCTCTTTTTTTCATATACTTGCATGTTTTTCATGGATATGCAGAAAATCTTGATTTCACAAACTCTACTTGCCTTTCCCCCAAGATTTAAAAAAAAGGGGGAGGAGGAATGAGTCCTTTCTATAACATTGTTAAGCATTCTTATTTATTTTTAAAACTATCTGTATACAACCCGCTTGCAAATCATCTAGGGGGTGCAGACACACTTATCCTGGAATAAATCCTATATAGACATGCATCAGATTGTGCTGTAACATTGCAACCCTGTGCACATTTACTTGGGAGTAAGCTCCCTTGGACTCAGCTGGCCTTACAATCATAGGCTTGGACTGGATCTTATTTTTTGTGGCTATTCTTATGTTCAGTTTGCAGACAGATTGAAGTTGAGTACTCGGAATAAGGTTAAGGTTAAAGGAGCACTTCTGAATGCTGAAAATTAGGTAGCTGGCAGCTGAGACTCCAGTTGCCCTAGTTGTCATGTACAGTGCTTTTGAATGCAAGGTTAAGGCTACTGTAACATGTTTAACTTGCATCCTGAAGAACCACCCTTTAAAACTGCCTTTATACTGTACCTGGAGGTATGGAAAGCTATGTGTTGGTGACAGCTTTCTCAAGCCTTTAGTGGTGTAATTCGGCCAAACCCTCAGCCTTGCAGTCACATGAACTGCACAAGTACAGAGTACTCATATGTTGAAATGCAAGCATGAAGTGTGGTTTGCAGCATTTCTCAAGAGGAGATTCAGCAATCACTGATGTTGATGTAGTCGTAATCCTTCATAGTCTGCTTAGATCCTAACGTTTGCATTACTACGAATGTTCATTTAGAAGATTTGCCCTTCTGAAGTCCATTGTTTTCTGTGAGTGTTCATAATTTACTAAAAGTTTATGCCTTGCAGGACCTTTGCATGTTGCTTGCTTAAATTTATAAAGTATGCATGCATTGCTTGCTAATTAGAAGAATGTTAGATTGAAATCCATGAGGTCTACATTCCAGGATATAGGATTCAGGATCAATGTGCCAGTTTTTAAGTACCTTTTTCATTCAGTTTGATGCTAATATTAATTTCTGCATGTATCCTAGCCCTCACCTTTAATGGTTTTCATTGCTTCTTTCAAATATTAGGAGCGTCAGCGGCTGGAGACCATTCTTAACCTGTGTGCAGAATATTCCAAGCCAGACAGTGATCCTGCCACTGTCACAACTGTAGCCGATGTTCAGAAAATCAATAAAGAACTTGAAAAGCTTCAGGTATCTGAAGAAGATTCTGTCTTTGATGATTCTCAGATGACTCCCGAAACGAGATTCAGAAATCACTTGCAGATGCCAACTGGAGATTCCGACTTCTCTGAATTCAGTGATCTAGGTCAAAATGCTATGGGATTCTTTACCTCCCGAGGGATGAGAACAAATAAACATTTAGGTGACAACAGGACAACATCACCCTTACCTTCTTCTCCCTTCTTGAAGAGGGCCAATGAATCGTCATACCTGAGCATCATGTCCAAGGTAATGGCAAATACTTTATAAGACAAACTGGCTGGGGATCCCGTTCTGTGTTAGATCAGTTACCATGAGAAATAGTTAAAATCCACAAGTTTCAATCACAAACCTGCGTTTATATATATGTTTAGCTTAGAAATGCCAGTTTTGAGGCCACAGTCCAGATAAGTGCAAACTAACACCTTGTAACTTCTTTTCTGAACAGCACCAACTTCCTCTTCACGGACAGGTCCCAATGCTGTTTGTTAGTGACTGACTGCCACTGCCAAGGGGAGGGTCTACTTGATTTTCAGCTGCCATCACTGTTGGACAACCAAAGAAAGAGAGCCCAGTTCATATAGCAGTGCAGGCTACATTCAAGGCTGCCACACTGTGGGAGCATTCAGGAAGTGCACAGTCCCCTTGGCACCAATCAGTGCAACGGATGGGAAGTGCAGCCTTTGCAAAATACGCAACCAGATCAATATTCAAAAATCAAAGCTGGTGACTTTTTTTCTTTTCACTGCTGACATATGGTCCAAATGAAACAACAAGTAGCTGTCAGTTAGACCTTTCTTATGCCTCTGGACGTTACTTTTTTCTAGAGAGAGAGAGAAAAAGGGGGGAATAAGTACTTTTGTCTCTCTCAAAGTGGTCTTCGTTGAACTGTCCACAAGTGTGGTGTGATGCTATTCAAAAGAGAGGATTCATGATGTCCAGGCGTGCTCAGTTGCCTCCAGGAAACACAGAATGTTGAATGTCAGCCGGTAAAGGAAAACTAGGATGAGAAAAGTGAATTCGCATCCTCAAGCCCTTTAGACCTTATAGTATCCTGTACTAGAGAATGGCATGGTGCCTGGAACTGTCAATGCAAGCACTGCACATCCCACTGAGCTATGATTAGCAGACTGCTAATGGTTTGGGGAGGGCAGAAAGAGAGGGGAATCCAGGCTGCAGTTTTTTCGACACCCCAAAGAGATCGGAATTGACTTTTTAGAAAAATTGAACCCTGAATCTTCAGGTCTTAGTAGAAGTGTTGTGCTATCATGGGATCAGCATAATAATTTTTCAGAAGTTAAAACGCTCTGCACAGAGCTCCCAGGAGGCAGATGCTGCTGTGTATTGTTGGTGAACAGGGAATCATATAAGAAAAAATGTATTCTTGTTGCAGCAGTGACCAACTGGGTTAGGCTGACGATGAGGGACAGTCCTGTTAGTTTCTCCCTTTTGGAACATTCTTCATATATCATAAGGAGAGAGAAATGTGTGGAATTGTTCCATGTCACCTTTATACTTCTTTCCCTCTCAAAGCACATAGTTCTGTTCCTGGGGTGATGGGCTGTACTGCTCACTATACTGCTATATGAACTGACCCACACCCTGCAGTAATCATCTAGTCCCTTATTCATGTGCCCCCTTTGCTTGTTTATAATGTGCCCCCCTTTGTCTTTACAGGATTGTGGTCTTGCATCTCTTCCTTGTGATTATACTTTGCCTCCTATAAGTGAGGAGCCCTGTTGTTAATTCTCTGCTAGGAAGATGAAACCCAAGCTGCAGTGTTAGAAATAGCTGAGCAGGGATTCTTGTGAAAAGGGGGCTTTCCTGTTAGGATTACTAGTGCTAGTAAGGAGTACATTTCATAAAAAAAGAAATCTGTTATATTACGTTAATAGCAATAGCAGTGATCACTTGAATGCAATTCATTATTTGTTCTAAAATGCCAGAGTTGCAGCTCCAAAACTGTATTGCTTAATAGGCGTCTGAGAGAAGGACATATGGTTTAGTAATATAAGGCAAAGGACGGAGAATAGGTACTGAGTCCTGGGTGTAGTTCTGATACTGAGAAACACTCTTGTGATCTTATGCAAGTAACTTGCCCTCTGAAGACTAACCAGCCCCCTTTGGAACACAAAAGCCATAGTCAGGACACCAGGGATGCAGTCCTAAGCACAGGCAATGTGTGAATAAACCTGAATAGATTGTTGTACTATCAGTCTCTGCCTGTGCTAGGGTTTAAAGCAGTTTGATGCAGGCAGCGCTTTTCTGTCTATTAAAAAAAAATGTTTAGGGGTACTCTCATTTTGACTCAAGAAAATCACCATTTTATAATTCAAATCGGGGGAAATAAATACAGTAAGTGGACAAAAGTACAAAGATTCACAAACTGTTTAGGAGTATGTGTACCCCTGCATCCCCCCAGGAAAAAAGCACAGGATGCAGAAAATAGTTGCTCAGAAAATAGCCTTGACACTAGTTTTTGTATCTTTCCGTATTGTCCAATACTGTAGATAAACGGGTAGGAGTTTTGAAACAGCACCTTTGAGGAATATGAGAAAACAGTATTAACAAAGGAGGGGGGAAATCTGATTTATGCAGTGCAATTCTGCTGCTGTTGTTCTTAAAAATCTGCTGGCCTAAGCAATGTTTTGGGCCTGGTATTTTTAGGTAATACTAAGAGCAGTTGTTGGGGTGGGGTTGGAGCAATGAGTAAACGTACATTTTGGGAACTTGTATTTTAAAAAAGTAACAACACTTCCTTGTTGTTTTTTCAGACACCAGAGTGCATAAGTGATGAACAAAGATCACTGGAGCTTAATCAGATGGAAGAACAGCGCATTATAATACTGAATAACTTGGAAGAACTTGAACAGAAGGTCAAAGATTTAAATGATCAGATGGATGAGTCCTCTAGGGAGGTATAAAAAGTATTTTCTTTGTTTTTATCTGATTAGATTTGAAGAAGCTGCAGGTATACATAAAACAAATTCATCTGATTACTGAAATGTTGGTTAATATGAAACTAGGCTGGACAGCCGCTAGCCTATGGATCAAACCTGGTCTTTTGGTGGGTCCAAATTGGCCCCCCATTTCCCCCCAAGCCATGCTCACCTGCCTATCAGCTGATGATTGACAGGTGGCTCTGCCCACCTGTCAAAGTTGGCCTATGGCTAGGTGGGGAGATAACGATCTGTTCAGCTGGGCCAAAAGGGTACCCTGCCCGGTGGTACAATGGTCATCATGCCACCACATGTATTTTGTGAACACATGAAGGCACCATAGTTGTCAACTTTCCCCCTTTTTTAAGGCAAATTCCCTTATTCCGAATAGGATTCCTTGCATGAAAAGAGAAAAGTTGACAGCTATGGAAGGCACAGCAAGAATGTGCCTTTTACAACAGCTGTACTCATGATGCTGATATACCTACTGGCCACACTCCTTAGGACCAGCACATTGGGTGTTAGCATTTATTTTTGGTCCCATGTGAATGACAGCCCAATAGCACATCCCAGCGAAGGGTGCTATAGCAGCTTGGGGTGGGGGTTGGTGATCCTCATTGGGACAACAGCTTGGATCTTGGTGCCTAATCTATAAACCGCACTATATTCAAGGGGGCTTACCCTCTAGAAAGTGTGTTTAGGATTGCAGAGTCATGTAAGTAATGAATACTACAAAATTTGCAAATGTGAACTGCAAAGTATTACTTGGGAGTACTGCAGAGGTATCTGCCATAGCCAAAGCGTAAGGAAATGAATGGCACCATTAAATTATAAATCCCTTCTGAATTCTGCTTTACTTGGGATCTCACATTGCCAAAAACAACCTGCAAATGACTCAGTTCCTAGTGAATAACCTTAGTAAAGGGGGAGCAGCTGTTGCAAAAGGGATCAACATAACAACTGTGCCATGAGGAAGTGAAAATACTACAAGCAGACAGAAGCAGAAGCACTAGAAAGTTCTTGAAAAATTGCCAACTTTGGATTCCGTTTTCAATAGCATGCTGTTTTTGTACATGTCTTAAACTATCTCAAGAGAAGGTAATGTGGCTTTGCATCACAGTGTGTTTTAAAATATGCAGCATGCATGAATAGGCCTTCAAAAAGTGTGTGTCAGTATTTCTTTGTGAGCTGGCTTGAGGCTGAGAATTTTTTTTCATGTTCTTAGATGGATATGGAATGTGCCCTATTGGATGGGGAGCAGAAATCTGAAACAGCTGAACTTCTCAAGGAGAAGGAAATACTGGATCATTTAAACAGGAAGATAGCCGAGCTGGAGAGAAATGCCATTGGTGAAAAGACCAAGGTAAATAAAGTTATGGTATCCCAGTTTTAATTATATTTTTGTACAGAACTGGAATTTCAGTAACTGGTATTTTCAAAATAGTGTGTCATGGTGCATTGTTTTAAGATGAAATAACAAATTATGTGAACTAATTTAGAAGCCACTTGCTGGCTGCTGGCTAGAGTTGTGGAAATTAAAAAAGAAAGATAACTTGAACTTAGTATGGGTTTTTTGGGCATTGATGCTATAATTAGTTACTTATTGAAGAAACACACAGTTATTAAGAGAACACACGTGTTGAATTAGGAAGAATGAGAACGAACGCTGCAATCATTTGCAGTTACCTGGGAGTAAGTCAAATTAAATTCAGTGAGATTTTCTCTGCACTTTAATGTGGTGTCTACAGTCTTTTTCTTACTGTGCATGTTCAGCAATTTTAATAATGTCATCTGCAATGGGTTTCCTTCATAGTAGTGAAAATCTTGAGAATTTTATTTACCTCTCATGGCTACATATTTTTAGCTTAAGTACATTAAATTTTGCACGCCTGTAATTTGCTCTCCTAAACATAATGTTTTGATAACCCGCTACAGAATACTGAAGGGACAAAAGGAAACAAAAATCAAAATTGCAAAAGAGCATTGAACATGGAATTACATTAAATCATTTTTTGTGTAATGTGGAAGCCAATGTGCAAATACTGTAACATTTTAATGAAATGTTGTCACATTCCAGAAATTCAAGATTATGTAAAAATGAGAATCTACATAATCACTAAATTAGGTCCAAAGTTGTGTGCCAGTAAAAAAAAATACCCCATGGCCATAGCTTTTAGGAATGCGAGAAGTGATGTGCATATGTGTATATTCTTTACCCTTTCAGCAGTCCTCCTACATCGGTCCTCCCATTGGGAACTCTTGTATGGAACTTGCCTCAATGGAGCAGGCATTTGGCATCAAATTTAAAAGCTGCTGAATGCAAGCTCTGCTTGCAGAGAAACCATCTAGAGCACATTGCGAGGCTTCTGCTTGTTCATTTGCAGCTGCAGCGTTAGCCGTCCCACATCTGTCCTGATGTTCTATGAGGTTCAGTGTGTATGGCCGTGAAAAGACAGTTTCATGGGCCAAATTAGGGTGCCTGTAACTAAAATTCACCCAACAGAGAGAAGATTTACACTGCCTTCACAACCGTTAGCAGTTATAAAAATAATAATGTAATTTTATTATATATACATTATTTATACATTATTATATATATTATTGTATTATATTATAGTATATATTTAGAGTTTGACCAAACTGCGGGAGGCAGTGGAAGACAGGAGTGCCTCATGTGCTCTGGTCCATGGGATCACGAAGAGTCAGACACAACTAAATGACTAAACAACAACAACAACATATTTAGATTGCAGCTTAATGTATGTAGGAGATGCACTTGTTAGGATTGCTCTGTGAGTTCTGTTTTTTAACACGCTGTTCCTGAAAGAACCATTGGAATAAATGGTTTTGTAGCTTCTAGTTTCTAGTGGTTTACAAATGGTTTGATGATAGCGTATTGATGTGAATCTCATGTGCCATTGAATCTAATGCGCACCTAAGTTTTCAAAACCTGTGAACCCCAAAAGTATTTGCTGCATCAGCGGTGCTTTTCAAGCTTGTGATTGAATCTAATGTGCTATCAAACCTAATGCACACCCTAATTTTCGTGACATAATTTGGCCAAAAAAGGTGTGCCTTACACTCGAGTAAATACGGTAGTTGTAAGGAGCAGCTGTAGTTCACACCTGCATCCTTCCCCTGTATCATTTTGACTCCTTCAGTATCTTCCTTCAGCCTTAAAGCCCATGTGGTATCATTTCCCCACTCGTATTCCGTTTTCTGGTATTGCTGTTCACTTCTGAACAGCTGTTCTGATCTCTTCCACCAGTGACTGGACTGGAGATTTGTGAATAGTGAAATGATATCTGTGTACAACTTATGAAAGACAAAACCATTTCATTCATAAAAATATATCGCACAAATGATGGCAGGTCTGTTTTGCGGTGGTGATAGCTTGATGTTTATGGAAAGAGTTAAGACTGGAATTAATTGTTGATCTAGGCACCTGTTTGACAGGAAGTCTTATGCAAAGTCATCTGAGCGTTTAAGGGCACCTGCTTCAGAAGCTTGTGAAATTCTTAAGAGATATCATGAATGAAAACATAATCAGCTTTCCATCTGCTTGCTTAAAATAGACTAAAGGGAGAATTTTCATATTACTTGTAATCTTACTCATCTACTTCAAAGACCATAGACACGATACAACATGCTGCAGAATATTGAACCACTTAGGCTTTCACAGTAATTTACTGCAAAGCAAATCCCATTGTTCTGCAGCAAATGAAAAGGAAACTGCACATTCACAACCACCTGAGTAGGTTATATTAAGTTAAAATGTTTTGAATAAAATTGAACCTAGTTTACTTGATTCCTTAATTTGCAGGAAGACTAAATACAGCATCAGTAAAAAAATGCCAGCATTATGAGACTACTGCTGAATTTAGGCTGTGTACTATTTGCTAATGTGGAATAAAAGATGAAGGATCAGTGGAGCTTGGATAAATTTTCGTAGGACAGACAATTAGTACAAAAGAAGAGCTTCGCTGCATTAAGCCAAAGGTCCATAGAGCCAACACAGTGCCTCTGGGATGCTTCTGGCAAGTCCACATTCAAGGCATGAAAGCAACATACATTCCCTGAACATGGAGGTGCTTCACAGCCATATAGACAGGCATATCCTCTTCCATGACTTTCTCTAAACTAGTAGCCATCATCACTGTGGCACCTGTGGCAATGAGTTGCATAAGGTGGGTGGTGGGGCTATATGCACTTTGCTCTGTCTGCCTAGAATCTGTCGTTAATCTATTTCTTTGGATGACCTTGAGTGTTTAAATCTTCACATTATGGATAATTTTATAATATTTTATCCTAGGTGTGGGGAACCTTTTCCAGGCTGTGGACTGTATTCCTTCATGGGGCAGAGTTCCCACATGCTAGTGGTGGGAAGGGGCCAGAGCAATAGATGTGAATCTTACTTTTGCACATTCTAGCCATGCAAAAGTTGGAAGTTTCTACACAGAGAGATGCGTCTCTGCATCCTGACAAACAAGATGCAGTAATCTCAGATCAAGAACACATTCCAGCTAGGCCGAAGCACTCTAGGAAGGGTGCCGAGCAGTGTTTGTGAAAGGTGTGGCCTGGGAGGAATCTTGAAGGCCAGATGGAGGATCCTGGAGGGCTTCACATGGGGCCTAAGTTAAGCTTATTCTCCTGGTTTGTTACCCGTAATTAAGGTACAGTTTCCCATTTCAAATGCACAGGGAACTCTGGCTTAATGTAAGCCAGTACAGTGGTACCTCTAGTTACGAACTTAATTCGTTCCGGAGGTCCGTTCTTAACCTGAAACTGTTCTTAACTAGAGGTGTGCTTTCGCTAATGGGGCCTCTTGCTGCCACTGCGCCGCCGGCACACGATTTCCGTTCTCATCCGGGGGCAAAGTTCTCAACTCAAGGTAACTCTTCCAGCTTAGTGGAGTTTGTAACCTGAAGCGTCTGTAACCTGAGGTGTTTGTAACTCGAGGTACCACTGTATTTTGATGCTGAAAGGAGGGGTGAGGGAGGAGCATACGTCTATGGTGCTCATCCTGGCTTTATAAACCATGGTTTATAAACCAGCTTATAAGCCATGGTTTATAAAGTCTTGGCCAACCATCTGACAATGCCAATGTGTAGTAAGCTTATTGAGTGCTTCTGTTATAAATTTAATATCAGTTTATAGAATCATATTGCTAATGGGAATGTAAAACATTAGACCTGAACTTCACGTGATCCAGCCCTAAGGCAGGAGACAGAATGCATTACTTAGCCCAGCCATCTCAGTTATAGCTTATTTGGGGTGACATTTTTTTTGCAGTTCAGAACCGGCTTTCATATTTCCAGAACTTTCTTAAAATTATATTTAGGCTGTATGCAATCATACAGGTTGTATTTCTTAGACATGTATAAAATGCCCTTTTCCCATAGTGGAATTATCTTCCCAATGGAAAATGGCTTTGATATAAGATGAGACTGGTGAAAACAGGTGTACTCAGTGGAATTTCCCCTGTAGGAAAGAAGTTCCTTGCCTTGTTTGTGCATGTGTAGGGAACAGATAGGATACACAGCTTCCAGCTACAGCTGGGAATCCAAGCAGCGACTCTTGACGGTGATATTTGACACGGTCACAGCTGCCAGAGAGGAAGGGAAGGGTATCCAGGATGGGCTGTGGCTCTTAACTTCCCCCTGCCGCTGGACCTCTGCCGCTTCCATTTCTCTGTTGCTGCTTATCTCCTGATCAGGATCTCCCAGCTCTTCCTAATAGCAAAGATCTAGTGGAAAGGAAAACAGTGAGCGCAATCTCTATCATGCATGTTCACCTGGGTGGAAAAAGACCTCTCGTGACTAGGGGAAGGAAATGGAGGATGGTGGCAGCAGCACTAAGAAACAGGAGTTTGCTCTGGGCCAGTTCCCAGCTGGATTCTTGGCTAAGCTTGTGGGTTCCTTTCCAGCATCAAAGGGTATGTAGTCAGTATGGGATTGGCTGCTCCACGAGATCCTCTAAACTGCGCATGTGCATGCATTCTAGGACTTCCTAACTGCCAGAGAAAAATTCTGATTCTTTACTAGCATCACAAACTGCTGTTCAGGGTTTTGTAACTGTCTCGTTTACAACTTCCCGTGTTACTTGTTTATAGCTGCGTGGTGTGTCCCATTAAATCTGAGTCTTTTCCTGCCAGTAACAAAATGCCTAAGTTGTGCAAAGGACTGCAGATGTAGTTTTCAGTAAAAAAAACAAAACAAAACCTTGCATAACATAAAGAGAAGATAAAGGAAACTATTGTTCTCTGGTTGAACGCTGGACAAATGTATTAAAGAGGTGTGAAGATTCACCCCTGCTTTAAACAAAAATATTGCAAAAGTCCTAGCATCCTGTCGAGATCTAATTTGACAGGCTGGGGGATATGAATCATTTTGTTGCTTGTTCCATGTGATAATCATGAAACTGGACATCAGCCCAGATCATAGCTTACCATGCAGAAGCGGTATGCTAGTCTGCCTCATTGCATCAGTTTTGCACCTTAGCTTGCATGATCACGAGCAACAGGCCAGGAAGACGGACACTCAGGAAGCCAAGAACAAACCTTGGCTTCGTGATCATGGTTTGATCAGGAAAAAGTAAAGCATGATTCTGAATTTGTGCATAGTGATAAGCCAAGCTTCATGGCTTGCTCTCCATCCCAGAAGAGGAGCAAAGTGGCAGCAATTTGGATAGTGTGCACTAGCCTACTACTTGCTCGTGGTAAGCCACGAACCACAGTTTACTGTGATGTGCAAAGTTGGAACATTATATAGTTCTCTGTCTGGAAATTGTGAAAGGTTTTGGAGGTAAAGGATAGAGCCAGCTGCTGATTATTCATATGTCTTCCACTTGCACTTTTTTGTTCTATAAAACATAGTTCTTGCACATATCAACATGCATCACACTCATAACTGAATAGCACAAAACACATTCAGTAGAAATGTTTGCGCTAGTGAATATTTTAATAGAGAGGATTCAAATTATTTTGTGCTTGGTGGTGTTTTTTTAAGAGTCCATAGGAGATGCTGCTTTGGCTTTAAGAAAAAGCATTCCTCTTTTTATTGAGACACCGCATCCTAACAAGAAAAAGGAAATGGCTCTTCCACTTAGTCTCAGGTTTCCTTCTCCATCCGTAGCATGCAGCTGTTAGCCTCCCAAATTAACTGCTTCCCTTGTAAGATGAGCTCAATAACAGCCTTGTATTTAGCACCACTGTGCAATAAACTATGCTAGCTTTTCTCTGTAGCTTCCCTGTTATCCCAGCAAAGAAGAGTGTTTGAAATAGAAGTTCTGGAAATGCAGAAAAAGTGTTTAAGGCTATACGTAAGGCAGAATAGACAGTAGCTGTTCAGAGAGTGGTATTTAGCTCTGCCATTGCCTATGGTACATGTGTTCATCTTTCCTGCCCCATCGCAGTCTTTGTTCAAACCATTTCCCAGGTATTTTAAGCCATAACATATAAAGAACTACCTTCTAGCTTCAGAACTGGCAGAGCTCTCTAATATATATGGGCACCTATTGGACAGTGACATCTCTGGTGACATAACCCTTATCCCAGATTTCATTGCAAAGGCATAAAATCTTGTATTTTCTTTTCCAGCATATTCAAGAATCTTTATTATATTTTCTAGTTTCCTTTGGGAGTACAACTGTCCAGATCAGGAGCTGCAGGAAATCCAATCCAATCAATTTTATCATTCCATTGATTTGCATAATGTAATGGAAATAGCTGCATATAGCAAACAGAAAAGGTTGCCTACACTTGGCTTTCCCTTATTGTATATGCACAGCTGTCAACCTGCTACTGATAGACCAGAGCTGGAAAGTCACTCCTATTGCTGCTATAAACTACTGCTAATATTTAACATCAGCTGGCATTAGAGGAATGCTAGGTAGAAGTGTTTTTATCATGAGTGGTGCTCAGTCCTTTTAATGGAATAGCAAAGCTTAGGTTTGAGAAGCTGTTGACTTGCAAGACTTGTTGCACCAATCTAGTAAATACAGGCGCCTTCACTGTACTGTTTTTGATACCCGCTAAAAGCATTTTTGTTCAGACAAGCCTAGTTAGACATGTAATTTGATTATGTATGTATGTATGTTTTTAAAACTGATAACTTTAGCTACAATTTGATAACTCCTTTATGTCTATATGTGTTTTATGTGTTGACTTTATTGGGATTTTCTTATGAATATGTTATATAAACCGCTTAGAGTTTTTTGTTTATTTAAGCAGTATATAAATATAGTTAAATAAATTGGAGAACCCATTTTGCACTAAAAAGTTTGTTGACAAAAGTGGCTATACATTACATAAAAATAGATCAATTTCGTTGATCGCTAAATCAGATTTGCGTTTGTAATGTATATTTGTCTGGCTGCCTTTGAAAACTTGCTCCAGAATTGCTTTTTCCTTGTGGGTAAGTATGCTATTGCAATTTAAGGATAGGACCCAGAAGAGTCCCCACTGACAGTTTAGACAATTCAGCTGCTCAGCAGTTTAGTTTTTGTGCTTCAGTCATCTGTGGGATTGCAGTAATCCAGTTTATAAGGTTATTGGTCTTGTAAATGTAAGCCATGCTTCCATGGACCTTTATGATCTCAGATACAAGCTTACTGGAGATCAAAAATAATGCATCTATCTTGTGTAATTGTTGTCCTAGGCACCAAACCAACATGTAGCAAATAGCACTGGTCAAGGTCACTTGACTGTTTGCAGAACGCTTGTCAGCGATAAATGCTTAATATATCAATTCCTGCTGTGGTTAAAAGAGTACTGGTTGTCTTAGATAGCCTCAGTTCCCATGCAGTGAATAGCAAACTGTGGACATCTTGTCACTTTGAGTGATAAATAGTTTGCTTCTTTCTTGAAATAAGCCATATTCTCTCTGTTGTCTTTTTCAGTGGGGCAGTTTTGCACTGTGATTGCTGAAGGAGTATCCTCATACTCTCCCTGGCTCCTTTTTAAAATTATCAAATATGCTAAGCTATTTGTTGGCTGAAAATATCCTTAGAAACCCATTGGCAATCTCAATAAGGATGCTGCAGTAAAAGTCTGAAATAGTTCTTCCTTGCTTTGGATTATTCATCTCAGCCAGGAATTATACTGCTCAGGACATCTGATATAAATCAGTATGGGGAACAGTGTGTGCTTATTTATGAACCATGTTCAAATGCCACTCAGTAAGGAAAGTTCTCCAGTTGGCTTACAAAAGCAGTATAGATGTAGACTTGTGAAACTTTCAGAACGTAAGAGCCTGTACTCATTGTGGCCGCCAGCCAGATGCCTATGAGAAGCCCGGCAGCGGGACTTCAAAACACAACAGCCCTTTTCCCACTAGTGATTTCCAGCAAGTGGTGTCTGACTGTGGAGATGTAACATAGTTGTTGTGGCTGGTACCATTGCTAGCCTCTTCACTGACAGCCTGAACATTAAAACCTTATGCGGACTTTCAGCATGAACATAGGGAGAATGGTGCTTGTGTCTCCCTTGGCACATAGGGAACAACAGCAGCCCAGAGGGCCCTACACATCCATATGAAAATTGTGTAATTGGAACATCGTGTAAAAATGTAGCATACCAAATACGTGGTTCACATCTATGTGTGTGGAATGCCTATCCCTGTGTGGAATGCCTAGACTTTGGGGGTTGTGAGGGGGGCTGGAACTGGCATGATCCAACCCCCCCCCCCGCCCCCCACCCTGACCCTGTATAGGGCTGGCTTCAGTGCCAGGAATAGCACATTCATGGGAAGAAGCAGAATGTGAAGAGGCGTTGAGCTATTGGTATTTACCTTCTTTTTTGGTCATACACTACTTTCCTTATCTATTTTTTTTTTCTTTGCTGAAACTGTTGTTTGCCCTATAGGACAAACATATAGGTTCCTATATAATGCCTGCATGTTTCCTCCTTTGGGACAAAAAGCACCCAGGTGGGATTTAGTCAGAGTGGGGCAAATGCAGGAGGAATGCACAGAGCATCTTTGTCAATGTTGGATCTAACAAGTAAAGAAAAGAGGGCATCAAGGTTAAAGCAGGATAAGTAAGATGGCAGCTTTTAATTGTGAAGTGCCTTCTGTGCTTGTCATGGCAGAATGCTAGACTACTAATCTGAAAAATAAAGGAGTCAATACAGATAGGTAATACCTAGAATTCTTTAAATTATAGAAATCTTGGTGCAAAAAAGAGAGATATCAAGTGGAGAGTGATTCCTGCATGATCATACAGAACTACTGAAGTGTGTGACTTTCCTTCATCTTGTTATGAATTTTTACATGCACCCATGTGCTAGTGGGAGCTGGGGCTGAATAAGCTAGAATGGTCTGTTGGGAAGAGATGGGACCTAAACCCAAAACAATGTTATGTGCACTGGAAAATCTTAACTGTTCTTACTAGTCCAAGAAATACTTTCCCCGCATGAAACTGCAGTTGTTTGCAGCCGAAAGTACGTGTGACAAAGTATCCTATTGTTGGTTCCTGCTTCCAACTCCTATAAAGTTTCCAGGACACCTGTAGTTTAACAGGATGGATATACCCCTTAATATACAAACACAGTAAGTGAATGAAAAGAGTGGAATCCAGCTGGATGTGCTACGAAGATTGATGTTGCAGCTGTATGAAGCCCAGCAGTCGTTGCAGCAAAACAATGAACAATTAGGTTAATTTTGAACTAATGTGAAAGATTACTGTGCACATTGTATTGTCCACCACAAGTGGAACAGTGTGCCTTTTGTTGTTTCAGAGGAGGCGCTCAGGATAAGAACATGTCCTTCTATATATGTGTATATCAATTTTGAACCAGTCATCGTTTAGGCACTGCATGAGGCAATCTGGGCTAGTGGTGCAGCAATAAAACCGCTAGCATATTTACAAGGGGTTGGACGAGATGATCCTCACAGTCCCTTTCCATCTCTGCAATTCTATGATTCCATGAACCATAAGTATAGGAATTAAACAGCTGGCAGAGCACATGTAAGCAGATACAGCTTGCTTATTGGCAACTTGAGTCATATCTGCAATTCTTTCCTTGGTGTGTTTAAAAGCCTTGAAAAATTGCAGAACTTTGGTGACTGTACTATTTTCCCAACAAAATGCTGTGGTCTGAAGTATGTTGTTCTTCTGCAGTAAAAGTTCCGTTTTAAAAACTGAAACTGTAACACTTACATGAGTTGTTTACTGAAAATATGGTTTCAGATATAGGACAGGATCTAGTCCTATAACTAGATGGAATGATTGATGTTTTTCTAGATCTGTGTGTCTAAAAGGTTTTGTTCTTGATAAGTCCAAAAGTCTTATGACATGCTTATCAGAAACACAGAAAGATACAAATTTAACATATTTTAATCTGCATTAAAATAAAAGTGCATACTATGGAATTCCTTTCATCTTCAAAATAGGGACTGGATGTCTTGAGAGCCAAATTTATATTGGAGGTCATTATAGCATTCCCTTTAGGGTGAATTGAACCAGTCCTGTTCATTCAGCATGTTTGATTTCTGAAACAGAATTTCCTGTTCCAAACCGATGCTCTGTGCCTCAGTTCATCCTTTCACTGCTTATAAACTATTAAAAACCACCATTCTTGTCCCCTCTGCCTGTTACTTCTGTGTCATTCTGGATAGTATTCTATTTAGTTCGCTTTGTAAAATCTCACCCTTTTCTGTCCTTCTCTCATTTGGAGACTAACATACTACTGATTCTATTTCTAAATAGCTAGTGTCCCATTGATCTTGAAAGTACTAAGGATGCCATTTCTTGTATATATATAAAAAGCATTGCGACACTGACAATTGCAGTCAAATTACAAACCCACCTCTTAAGTTGATTAGTTTCTACTAATCAATGTCCTAGATCCAGTAACATGTTCTGAAAAATCTAAATTTAATTAATGGAATTTACTGTGCAGTGGGGATGAGTATACCCACAAATTATGCATGTGTAGCACCTGATCTTTCCAAGGTCCAAATTTAACAGAGGCAAAATTCCAGCCTTAATGGAGCTGAACTTATGGATGGTAGAGAGAGGTATGAAATAATTCGGACCAAGCAAACCTTTATATTTTATTTCAGTTCCCAAGGTTTAAGGGTGGATGCAAATTGCCACAAGCGAAGTGGTTGTTGCTTAACAGTTTGCCATGTGGCATCTGTATCCTTCAACCATACAGTTTTTAGCCAAGCATTACCATCCCTCTGCACTTTTAAGGAAGCTTTGAAGTGACTCTTATCCAGTCTTCTGAATCCATCTTCAGAGTCTCCGTTTCGCAATGGAGAACCCACCTTTGTGCACCTGAGACATAATCAATAAATGTTAATGTATGTCAACTAACCATTCTTTAGCATCTGCCAGGTTTATTAATATGATACCTAGATTATGCTGTGGCACATGAAAATTAGCCACAGCCTTCCAGCATGTTTAAGCATCCCTGCTGCAACCTTTAGGACCGATCCTGTCCCTGCCACTCAACCCTGCTCCATGTGCCATCAGAATCACTAACAACTGCTTTGGGTTTGAAGGTAATTCTGTTCTTTATTTTTCTGGTTCAAACTCCAGGAAAAAATAAAGCTTGATGCTCAGAGGGAAAAACTAGAAAAGCTTCAGGAGCTTTATACCGAGCAGAAGACACAGCTTGATAATTGCCCTGAGTCCATGCGGGAACAATTGCAACAGCAGCTAAACAGGGTCAGTAGCATGGATTCCTCTATTTTTTTGTGGAAGCACAAGTGTTGAAAGACGACTTGCTGACTGCCTCTCATCTCAAGGGTTTCCTGGTTTTCTGCACTGCTAACAGGATTGTTGCATGGTGATGAATAAACAGAATGCGAAGGGCTGGATTAAAAATTGGTTTGTGATGCATACTTTAGAAGTTGCCAACCAGTTAATGTTTAGCACCCTTTGGCTGTTGGCAAATCAGAGTTGTGTGTGCCTGTGTTTGTGTACTTGTGATGTTTAGTTGAGCTTTAGGGTAATTTGCTGTAAGCGTGTTGGATAAATTCTTGAGTCTAATAACTGCACTTAGCTATCTAATTTTAGCCCTCATTATGTTTGCTGTTGCTTTTAAGTTTCCTTTTGCCACCACTATGAAATTGTTTCCTCTTTCAAAGTTGTTTCCTACCCATTGAATGAAATCTGTTTTATTTTTTAAAGAGCCAGTGTGGTGTAGTGGTTAAGAGTGGTAGTCTCGTAATCTGGGGAACCGGGTTCGCGTCTCCGCTCCTCCACATGCAGCTGCTGGGTGACCTTGGGCCAGTCACACTTCTCTTAAGTCTCTCAGCCCCACTCACCTCACAGAGTGTTTGTTGTGGGGGAGGAAGGAAAAGGAGAATGTTAGCCGCTTTGAGACTCCTTAAAGGGAGTGAAAGGCGGGATATCAAATCCAAACTCTTCTTCTTCTTCTTTTTTATTAAATTTCAAGAAAAAAAGAGGGAAAAAATCACCGTTGCCGTAGATGCTGTTTCAAAATTATAGCTAGGCAACTATGCAGGTTTACCCACCCACATTCAGTGGGCTTTCTTTTGTTTTGTTTTGGGGAAATTAACCCCCCACAATATTGAGACATGGAAGCGTTCTTGGGACAGTGAGAAGGAATAAGCTAGAATACAATACCAGAAGAAATTCCAGTTCAGACGCATTCTTAGTGTAAAACATTACACTTTCACCCCCATGTTGAATAAAACAATTCTAAATGGAAATTAGCTACATATTCAAGGCATGCTGCTTGGCATATTAAGTGTTTCTTTATGGAGTTCTGATAACACCATAGATTAGAGGTGAAGACATGTGGTCCTGCAGATGTTGTTGGACTCCAACATCTACCCCCAGTCAGCATGACCAATACTCACAGAAGATGTGAATTGTGGGCCCGCTACAGCCTCCCCATCCCTGCCATAGACAGGGAATTCTGTCCTTCAACAGCTTCGCTTGCCATATTGTTGCAAAAGAACACTCATCTATTTATCCAGGATTTGGCTCACCATTATGAGACACTTGGGTGATGACCATCCATAGACGGAAACAAAATTTCTTTCCCAATCTTCCATTTAGATTCGGTTCCCCTTTTTATTATGGAACCTGCTTTCTTGAACTAAGGGAAACAGCATCTCCTGAATTTCCCAGTTCATACTTAAGGCACAAACTCTACATAACGTGGAATTCTGTATAAATTTCACTTGACTTTTTAATGATAAAGTAGCTTTGGGAGGTTACAGTGGTGGAAGGGGATGTGGGGGAGAGCTGCATACTATCTTTCCATTCATCTGCTTTTCATCCAACTTAAACTTGGTCTTCGATGAATGGCAAGAGGCAGAAAACTAGCATCCCTGGAGAATGAGGTAAGAGGGAAGGGAGGTCAAGCCTGTTGGATGTCCCTTTCCTTGCTTCTTAACTCTTTTTATCCTTACATCTACATAGTTCTAGATCATCTCTTGGTTGTGCTGAACTGTGACCAAAAGATCATTACATGGGTGGGGCACTCAGATTGATCTGCTATTCAATATCACGAATTGATTTGAGGGTATACATGATCCTTTTTAATATCCAGTCAACAGTTCAAAAAACAATGTAAATGTCTTAAATAGCTGTTTTTCGTCTTCTTTTTTAAAGGTCTTAGACTTTAACTTCCTGACTTGAACTTCCTGAACCTTATTTTAGTTTGGGATGGTGCCGCATGCCTACTTTCGCTAATGATATACAACTTTAAATATATATATATATATATATATACACTGACTTTTGTTGTTAAAGGATGCTGACCTGCTGGAGATAGAAAGCAAACACTTTGAAGATCTGGAGTTTCAGCAGCTTGAAAATGAGAGCAGGTTAGATGAGGAGAAGGAGAACTTAACACAGCAGCTCCTGCGTGAGGTAGCTGAATATCAACGCAACATTGTCAGTAGAAAGGTAAAATTGCTTTAAAAATAAAGTAGGTAATATCATTGCTTTTTTGTGGTTTGGTTCCATTTCGTGAGATGTTGTTCTGGCCAATTACTGGCCAATTCAGTAATTCAGTAATGGATTCATGTTCCAATTCATGTTGGAAAATGTAAATACTATGCATAGGACAGTGAAGATTCACAAATTGTGGTTGAACAAGTTCATCTGTTTACAGAGCAATCCTAAACACATTTACGGAGGCTTACATTCTTGTGGAACTGCTTCCTTCAAGGCCTGAATACTGGGAAATTCATGCAGTCTTTACTTTTTGAAATATGGCAACCCTACCACAAGGTGATCTGATTTGCTTTGGGTTGTTCCAGTTCAGGAAAAAGTAAAGGTTTCCACTAGTTTTCAGCTCAGATTAATTTAGATTCTGCAATTAAAACTAGCATCCATCCTCAATGTGCTTTCATTTGTGTTTCTTGATTGAGTACATCTGCACCAGCTAATGTTGTAATCAACACTGCAAGTTAACATTTATATATATTGTTTGGGAAAATGGCCGTTGTATGAAATATACGCAACAACAAGAACTACAGCCAAGAGTTACTGGTGCAGAAGTGTCTTTAGTTTCCTTCCTCTGAGTGTCTTCCTGATCAACAGGATCAGTAGTGCATACATTATACTCCCAAGCTCATATTGACTATGTTTTGGTGCTATCTTTGTCATAGGAAAAAATTTCTGCCCTCAAAAAACAAGCCAATCATATTGTCCAGCAGGCGCAAAGAGAACAAGATCATTTTGTGAAAGAGAAGAATAACCTTCTAATGATGTTGCAGAGGGTAAGCATTTTTCCTTGATTCAAAGACAGTAACATTATTGAAAGAGAAGTTGCTGAATTACAACTTATTACTAAATTGAAAACTACGGAGAGAGCTGGTCTGAATAGAAATATTGGATTCTTGTCTCATTACACCATGCTAAAGCTATTTTTGGTCATCTGCATACTATCCCTTGCTTTTTCCTGTAGGACTGATTGCAGTCGTTAACAGTCATCAACAGGTTTACCACACCCATTGAGTCAATCACCCATCTCCTACTACCCTTCTGAGAAAAACCCCACCCCACCTTCCCACTATATATAAGGGTCTGGTGACTTCTGTTTCAGTGTATCTTGAAGAAGTGTGCATGCACATGAAAGCTTATTCCCAGAATTAACTTAGTTTGTCTCTAAGGTGCTACTGGACGGTTTTTTAATTTTTTATTTCGACTGTGTCAGACCAACATGGCTACCTACCTGAATCTAGCAACATCATTGTACAGCTACAATTATCGGAAGATTTTCTTGACAATTGCTCTAAACTGTGCTGTCATTTTGCAGAATGTTTACTAAACAGAATTGATGCCATTCTGTTGTGGGTGTCATCCCTGTTTGTACAGGTGATTTCACAAGCCCTTGGACATGGCCCACTCAGGATTCCAGGCGCATAAACACAACCCACATGTGCATGTTATCCATCCATCTTTTATGTGCTTGCCATAGGAAATACTGGTCAACACATGCCAAAAACCAAGATGCTTGTCAAGCTACCCTAAATACATGGCGAGATAACTGTATACTGGGATATGATTTCATGATGGGGGGTTGAAAGGAATGAACAGAGATACAATGCAATTTACTTGTGAACAATTCCAAACAGAGGCTGATATCCAATGTGAGTATACTCAAGAGTAGACCCATTGAAATGAACGGCTTCAGTTATTTAAGACATTGGGTTGCAGTCAAAGCTAATCCTATTCTGAGTAATCCTATTAAAATTAATGAAGATGACAAAATTGGGTCCATTAATTTCACTGGGTCTCTCCATGACCTACTTGAGTATCACCCAGAAACATTCGTTCATCACTTCATTAATTTTTTAGTTTAGTTTTGTTATTTCTGAAGAGTACGAACAAAGCCTGAGACTGTTTGTGATCCTCTGTGTGTGTTCTGTCATAGAAGTGACTGTCAACATTTGTATCTGAAATATAACTTATGTCTGCTAACAGGAGAAGGAGAACCTTTGTAATCTAGAAAAGAAATACTCTTCACTATCGGGAGGAAAAGGCTTCCCCCTAAGTCCCAGCAGTCTAAAAGAGGTAAAAATGTGAAACTTGGGAGAAGGAGAGAGAAAGCAGTTACTGTTCTCCGTATTAGATGGTGATTTAGAGCTGCACATTTTATAATATTCAGTGTGAAATGACGTGTGGTCCAGTCTCCTTTGTGTGTAAATGGTTTGCATATATGTTTTTAAAGATAGCTTAGCCATGCAGGATTTATATAAAATTTGACATAATTGTATCCCTCTTTGTCGGGTTTGGGGTTTGGAGTTGTTTTTGTATATTTCTGTAAATAAGCATCTATTGTGCTTTTCCCAGCATCCATAGAGGCACATGTCCTTGTGTCTACTTTATGGTGGCGTGGTATTCTTGTGTTGAAAATAATTACCAAAATGACTCCTTCCAGTGTGCACAGGCAAACATAGTGGTCTCACCCTTCATACAAAATTAAAATAATGAAAACTAAGTCCTACAGATATAATAAGTGTTTTTCTGAAGCCATTCTAATACCTTCCAAAATATAGTTCCTCAAAACCAGAGTTAAATGTCCAGATATTTCCATCTGTTCCAGAGTATTTCACCCCAGATCAATCATTCATTTCTAGACTATATGAACAATTCTGGCAGTGTTCTTGCAAGAGTACTTTTCAGGGACTAAATTCAGTTAGGATTTTTAGAAAGCACATTCTCTTCCAATATAGCCTCCTGCAGCTTGCTTTTGCCTAAAACCCTTCTGCTGCTTTTGCTACTGCTGCTGCTAATGAAATCCTAGACTTATTTATACTTTTAACAGAGAACTGCAGCTACTCTGATGACCTTAACAAAACCCTAGCTGATGAATGTGTCCCTAAATAATTAAATTGTCAGTAATCTATTTTGATATTAACCAAAAAAAGTGAAATTTGCAGGGAGGGTGTTGCTTAGGACCAACAAAAACCTGCATCTAATTGCAGTATAGTAACTCACTGAAATGCACTGGAATAAAGGCAGCCTCCCTTTGCCAGAGATTCATGCTCTTACAATGATTTTTACCATTCCTTTGGAATTTTTCTTTTTCTCCCCTCCCCCCCCCCACAATCCTCCGGCACACCGATAGTTTGTAAACTGTGCTGGGAGCCAGTTTTTCAAAAACATCGTCTGTTGAAGAACTGCCCTCCCATGGTGGTAGATCATAAAGCTACCATATTGTAATCTGTGGTACATGAAATAGCCACATGAGGGGCAATAGTGGGAGCTACCTTTGAAATCTAGCAGTATTTTTACATTTAAACGTATTGAACCAAACATATTAAGTTATAATGGTTCTACCTCATTATGAAAACCACTTCAGATATAATGATAACAGTTTTGTTTACAGTAAGTTAAAGCATTCAGATTTTCAGTGCTTGTAATTTCGATGATTTTAAAAAAAATATTTTAATGAAACTTTTTTGTAATACCACAGAAATTGGCTGGATCACTCTAAACTAACTTTCACAGCACACTGGGAACCTTAATACTCTTGCATGCCGTTTAGCTTGTGCTTCTTCTTATTTTTAACTTCTGAATTCCTCCCTTTAGGGTTATGTGAGTGTAAATGACATTAATGAGCCGTATGGCAATTCCACGAATATATCCCCTTCCACTCAAGCCCCCACGGCTGCTGAGGCTGTTCCTTCCACAGCTGGCCTGATGAGCCAGACACAAAATAAAGAGGTTTGTTCTGAGAGACATTTCCCGTTTGTATGCATTTTGCTTGCAACGTTCTGTTCCCTTGGTTTTTGCAGGTTCGTGGTAAAACTGCATATATCCAATTTAAAAGAGAGCTAAATTTAGTTTTATACCTAGAGTCTGTTTCAGGGAGAAAACTCAGATTTAAGACTTGGGGCCATCTAAACATCTTCACACCTTGGGAAGAATACTGCAACTGAACCAGGAGCTCTATACAGTCGTACCTTGGAAGTTGAACGGAATCCGTTCTGGAAGCCGTTTGACTTCCAAAATGTTTGGAAACCCAAATGCGGCTTCTGATTGGCTGCAGGAAGCCCCTGCAGCCAATCAGAAGCTGTGGAAGCCCCATCGGATGTTTGGCTTCCAAAAATAGTTCGCAGACTGGAAGAGACACTTCCAGGTTTCCGGCGTTCGGGAGCCAAAACGTTCGAGAAGTAAGCTGTTCAAAAACCAAGATACAACTGTACAGTGTTCATTTGCAGATGGCCTTCCATTAACCACACAACACGGTGAAACCACACACACAAACCTTTGTTTCCAGGGATAACAGCAATGTCAGGAAGATTCACATTCACATTCAGATAAGGCCCAGTTAACTAATTACCTTCTCTTCAGGAAGGGGAAAGGATGTTTTAGAGGTATACCAGGCTGAAATAAGGGACAAGCCTTTGAAAAGGAGGTATATTACTGATCCCCAAAATTTGGGTTCTCCTCCAAACCTGTGCCAATGTTTTGCAACGAACCCCACCACTTTTCTTCAGCACTGCCCAAGCTGAGTAATTGATACTTCAAACCCTGAAAAGGTACATTGACATTGTACAGTCAGCTTTTTAGAGAGCTGAAAATCATTTGGCATTCAGACAACAGACCAAGTACTTAGGTATGACTTCTGTGGAATGAGGTTTAAACCACATAAATTTGGTTTTACTAAATTGTGGAGTTCACTCAAACATCACTTGGTGGAATTTAACATTGTGAGTGTAGAATGTTTTACACTCTTTATGTCCCATTAATTTATACAAATTTAAGTATATCCCTAGATGGTATTTTCTGCACACTCTTCCCTAGTTGCTTTCCCAGCTGTTTCCTGTGACTGTGTGAGGGGTGGGGGAGAAGCACCTTTTTAGCTATGAAAAGAAGTAATTCCATATCCAGAAATATTTAACTGCTGCCATAAATAATACATACATAATGTACATTAGCTGCAGGAATTGAGCCTGGTATATCTAATTTTAATCTAAACACTTTAGCCACAAAAGCAGTTAAATCTATAAAAACATGTGTTTTTCATTTCGCCATCAGCATTCATACATTTTATTGCTTTGGTTTGGATAGCCCCAGATCTGCTTTCACCCAGTAGAATGCTTGCAAGCCCTTAAGTAAACTCCTTCCGCAGAAAATGCTGCTTGCCTGCTTTCTTTGCACCTGCCTATTATCACCTGTGGGTTGCACCTCATGCTTCTCATAACGTAGGCTGATGAAGCAAGTCCAGATGTTGCTGAAGCAAGCCCAGATTCCCCAGTTGTTATTGAACTACATCCAACATCATACCCAGGCAGCATTGCTAGTGGTCAAGGATGTTGAGAGTTGTAGCCCAACAACATCTGGGGACACAGGGTTGGAACAGTCTGCTTTGTACTACCATAAAATGCTTCTCTCTGTGTCTATTGCTGTCAGCTTGTCTGTCATCCTGTTTAGAAGCCTCTGAATGTAATTTCTCTCTTTCCTATAAAGCTAAGATCGCCTCTCTGTTCTGGATTTGTGTTTCCTCACTCCCTTTCTCCTCGCCCTCTTGCACAACTTGCACCAGCCCACTGGTCTGAGGTCAGGGCTGCAAATGTAGAGCCTTTTCCTTTGCCCGACACACCACCACCTCTTCCAGCTAAGAAACACCGAAGGCAGTCACAGGTAACAACCTGCCTGAAGGCTGACTGCCTTGATAACCATGTAATTATTTTTGCATGGACGTTTCTGCTTCAGTCTGAGGGAGTGCATGCAAAACAGGCAGCCATAAAATCCTGCCAGCCAATCAGGTGTTGGAAGGGAGTGAGGAGGGTGCACGGGGGGGGGGGGGCTGAATTCAGTACCACATTTCCTTTCCATTACAGTTGATTGGTGGAATTCTAACATTTTCTGAAGGACTTTGCATGCACAGCGCCCCCAGCAGCCTTTTTTTACACGTGCATAGTGCCCTGAGCTGTGTCACGGTGTTCATCTCACAGTTTCTAGGTCAAAATAGCAGAGTTCAGTGCCTAAGGGGGGAGAGACCCACTTACAATCTGTTCTTGCTTCTGTGGACATCAGGAGTTATTTGAATATCTGTATAGGTTTTTAAAAGTTATCCACATCTTCCTGATGTTTGCCACCTGATATTTTCTGTTAATGAGAGCTGCACAGTAAAATATATTAACAGTGAAATGTTTTATTCAACAACTTGGTCTTGTATTTATGGCATGTAGAAGTACTACAGCTGTTGCTTCAGAAATCTCAACTGAGAGATGCATTTGCAATCAATAGTTTACAACAGTCAGAATGCCAGTGCTAAATTAAGTTTCAAACATTTATTTTAATAGAATAGGAGTTGCTTATCTTCTTTCAGTACTGTGTACGGCTTAAGCTTCTAAAAAGTAGTAGTGGCCAGTTTGAGATCATACTAAACTGAAACTGCAGGACAATTAGTTGGATCCAGACCTAGCACTCTGATCATGGAAGAAATCTGTGGACGCAGAGAGCCTTTCTGCAAGTGGAACCTTCCCTCATGAGTGGAGCATTGTTCAGATGAAACACATAATATAGGAGATGGAAACCTGTAACATCCAAGTTTTCTTATTTATGAAATTTGTATACTGCCCTTGATCCATAGATCTCTGGGCAGTACACAGCATAAAAATACAATATAGAAACACAAAATACATAATAAAAACAGTAACAACAACAAAACAATCACTACATCCCCCCTCACTTTCCCGCAAACACATTTAAAAGGATATAGGATGTCAGTCAGCCAGAGGCCTGGTTGAAGAGGAGTGTTTTTGCCTGGCAGCTAAAGGTGTATAAGGCTGCAGGTAGACCTCCCTTTGTGGGATTAAATCAGGTTTGTTTTAAGGAAGCCTGTTGGCCTGTATAAAGCTGTGTTGTTGTTTTTTTAAAAAACCTACTATGAAGCAAATCACAATGCCACAATTAGACCAAATAATGTTGTTCTTTTGTTCAAACAATAGTTGGCATTATGTATCATTTCTGTAGCATTGTTTCATGTCCAATGTGCTTAATCTTTTTACCTTAGTGAAAATGTCACAGTAACTTTTGGTTATCCTAAAATGGGACAGCAGATTCACGATCAGTAAGATTTGTATCCAGTGTCCTATTCAGAACACAAGAGGGCACAAATTCTGTATAACAACATAAGAAGAGGCTGCAGGATCAGGTCACTGGCCCATCTAGTCCAGCATCCTGTTCCCACAGTGGCCAACTTGGGGTGGCCATGAGAATGAGGCTGTACATGCTTGTTCTGTCTGCAACACTCTCTAGTGTTCCATCACAAGCAGGAATATCTGAGAGACTATTCTAAGTGCCCTTGTTCGAACATACTTAGAATCCTAGATACAGCTGGAAGCCTTGATTGTGCAGGGCTCCCAATCACAGGGAAGAGTCTAAGCACTCAGTCAAACACACTTAGAATCCCCCTACAGAGTTTTCTTCTCAATGCATGAAGGTTGATGTTAGGGCAGGAGTAGTGCACATGGCCCCTTCCTACTCCTTAGTTTCTGCCCTTGCATGTTCTCTTGGATACCTTAATACTATCCCAAAGGATTCAAAATCTCCTTAAGTTTCATTGAAACTTGTCCAGGGAATCTTCCTTGTAGTTTAATTATATTAAATCACCCTTGGAATTTTTTTAAAGGCACTCTTAGTTTAAATCTGTAAAACTATAAAACATTTCTCTTTTTGGTTTGTGTGTGTGCTGTAATTCCTATGCACTTCAGAATTTTTAAACAGAGAAACTCTCCCCTACTGACTTTTCCTTGTCCTGTTTTGGGCTGTGTTTTCAAACAGCATTTAGGTTTGTTTGTTTGTGAACTGCACCTTGTTTAATGCTAACATTTACAGCCTGCAGGCTCCCATATGATCACACTGCAATTTCATATTTTTAAGCACTTCCGAAATCTGGAAGAGAGGAAGAAGCAGCATAAAGAAGGCCCATACATGAGTGATACTTTGCCACGCAAGAAACCAGCTCCCTCCGTGTCTCCCCATTTCAGCAGTTCTACTCTTGGAAGGAGTGTTAAGGTGATTACAGATTATAATATCTAGGTTGCAGAAGTATTTAGTTCATCAAAGACAAGCAGGAATGTAATTTCTCAATTTGCTTTAATTTTTGCATCCCGTTGTGTAGTCTGTGATTCCTTTTACTTTATTCCTGTTTTACTTCTTTGCTATTTCTTACCTTAATCTCTTTGTCTTAAATTGAGCATCCCGGATTCTTTTGATTGTACTGCAGTGTGACTGGGTGTGCTGACTGAAATGAGCAGAAACAGTTTTCAGCTAAGGCAAAGCCACCATTGGACAGCATGGATGGCTGATATTTGTGAATGCTAATCACTATTGTTTTATGCAGGGTCATCCTCCACTTGGACAAAGCAACAGCTGTGGCAGCGTACTCCCTCATTGTTTGGGAACTATGACCAAAGAGTCTGAACCAAGGAGGATGCATAAAGGTAAGGCTGTTTAAAAATTATCTTCATACACTGCAACACAATGCCATTGAAAAGGAAATCCCATTTCACACTAATCAGTTTTTCTTTTTAATTTGATAAGTGGGGAATGCATTCATTCAGCTGCAATGCTTTTTTGAGTCTTAGATTAATTAAGTTTTCTTAATATAATTATGGATTGCACACCAAAATGGGAAATGGCATGATTCTATTTGAATTATTTTATACACAAACCACTCTGTTCTTGCATAAGTGTGTGCATAATACTCTCAATAAGTGGGCAATATCTTCCCCAGTGCAACCTTATTTGTGTCTGCTCAGAAGGAAGCCCCCTTGAATACAGTAGGACTTGGAATATGCTGGGGATTGCCCTGTGTATAGAATTATAGCTTTAGACTGATTAAAAGCCGGGTGCCCTGTTTAGAAAACGGATAATCCCGTGAAACTTCATGGTTCTTGATCCTGAATGTTATTCTGACTGGTCCTTGAGCGTACCAGCCTTCTAGAGCCTGATGCTCTTACCTAAGATGTGTTTGTTTAGTCTATTGTGTGGGAAGATTTGTGCATATCCAGTCCCTGTGCACTACAATGTGCACATTATATAATGCATTTATATTGCATAATATAAAGCAATTTAAAGTGACAGCTTGGACCTTAAATACCTTTTCCTTCATTACGACTGGTCCATTAGACGCCCCAAAATGCCTATACAGTTGTACCTTGGAAGTCGAATGGAATCCGTCCCGGAAGTCTGTTCGACTTCCAAAACGTTCGGAAACCAAAGCGTGGCTTCTGATTGCGGCGTTTGGGAGCCAAAACGTTTGAGAACTAAGCTGTTTGAAAACCAAGTAACTTCTTCTTTCTTAATGCTTAAAATAACTACTGCAGTACTTGTGTTGAGTCTTAATGAGTTTTCATTTGACATTTATTACTTACTACAGAAACTATTGGCTAAGCAAAGTTTTATGAGTTGGTGACTGATTAATATTTGGACTAACCCAGATGCTCTTGGACTCCAACTCCCATCAGCCTCAGCTGGCATAACCAATGGTCAGGGACGATGGCAGCTGTATTCCAATAGCAACTGGAGCCACTGTTTCCCCATCCCTGAACTAAACCATTAATGGAGAAAACCTGTTTCTTAGCTGTGAATCTTCTGCAACCATTCAGATGATTGCAGCATTACTACTATGCTAATGCACATTAAAGGGACCTAAAGAGAACTACATAAAGGCAAATGGGACTTCATAACCTTAGAAGCCTTTATTTCTGCAGCTGCCTTTTTGTCTGTGGACTAAGGCAAGGCGAGTTGGGGTTTTCACATATGCAGCAGTAATCAAGAAGTGTAATCCTAAACATGGAATTTATTCCTGGTAAATGCCTGTAGAATTGCAACGGAAAACCTGATGCTTAAAACTATTAAAAATAATTCAGACTTTTAGATTGTGATGTGGTCTCGCAAGAGAGCTAGGTAACTTTTAAATTTTTTTCATAGGGACTTATAACTGACGCACATGTGCATTTATTTGAAATTAAGTTCAAATAGGACTGTAGCAGAATAAACTGTACTAAATAAAATTGTGCCCCAAGATATAGCTTAGCCAGCTTATCTTTGCCATGTCTGCATTCTGTGCTTGTAGCTCTTTTTAGTCTATCTAATTATTTTATCCTGCTTTTAAATGTCTATAGCATAACACTTTTTTATTTTTGTATGTCTTATTTAAATCAGGAAAAAGCAGAAAAGGTATGAGGAATGTACTTTGTGTGGCTGTATATGTTTGCTTTTGTGGTTGTCACTGAAAAAAGGGACACCATCAAGTCATTCAGAACCAGCAAATGTGGAAATTCTAAAGTTCCTTTAGAAGTTCTGGTGGATGCAGTGATTTTTGTGGCTCCCCTCAGGCTACATTCATGTGCAAGCAGCCTGGCTTCTACCATTTTGTCTGCCTATCTATGTGGTGGGGAAATGTCTGCAATGGAGAAGTCTGCTGCATGTGTGAAGACTTGCATGATCTAGAACCCTGTGGAATCAGGGATCCACATCACAGAGAGAGCTTAACTGCATTTTCAGCAAGCTTCTCCATTGCAGTCAATCCCCTAACATGTGAATGGCAGGGGATGAGCCAATGGAGACAGCATGGCTCGACAATCCCCATTATAAGATACAGTCTCATGTTGGGAAACACCTGAAGAGGGCTTTAAAGAATGAATGTTTGAAGATAAACTTTGCCCACTGTTGCTGCTGCCAGCTTGGATTTGCAAATGAAACTTGAAATGAAACACAATAAAGGTTAACCACCTGATTCCTTCTGTATTGTCTAGTCTCAAACATTTATTTTCATGCAATTCCTCTGCTGCTGACATAAACCTGGTGTTTCTTCAGAGTCAATCTGGTTCATATGTCAGCAACAGAGGATTCACATGAAAATAAATAAGAGAGTATACAGATTCAAGATTCTGTTCACACACTTGGCAGTACAGCCACACCAACCAGTTTTAGAAAATGTGCTAACCCACAAAATTGTGTAGCATCCTGCTTTCCTGTAACTCATGAGTCTTTTCTGCCCTTTTGTGCTGAAGGATGCAAAAAGATTATCTAGCATAATAAAGCAGCAGCAGTGCAACAAAACATTGACAATAAAGTTGGACATCTCCATGTTTTCTGGGTTGGCAACTTCAGAAAGACGTGACAAATTATTTGTGTTTGCAGCAAATAGGAGAAGTAGACTGGTCTGTATAAGACTGATCCAAAATAATAAAAAGGGGGTATTTTGAAGGATTTATGTTTACTTGACTGTGTTCCTTATTAAAAAACAAAACCTTTGAAATGAATAATTGTGATTGCAACATAGATTGCATTCAAAAAAGTTATTATAATATCATTTAAATAACTGGCATTGCTTTAAAAAAATTATTTTTGTTTCTTTTCTATGTACTTCTAGTAATCTTTTTCCCCCCTGTTTACCTCTAAAAACCTTTAACCCCGTTTGCTTTTCTATCAGATGTAGTCTTGCATGTCTTCCTGGATTAAAGCTAAACTAAACTGAATGCTGTAGTTTTCCTCTGGATTAATAACTTCAGATTTAGTAGCGTATCCTTGGTGCTTAAGTTTCTGCAGCACTCCTAAACAGCTAAATGCTGTTGGAGGCGGAACAAACCTCCAAAATAATTCCTCCCATCCCAAACATGCCCACGCCCGACCAAACACGTGCCGCAGTGCTGCGATGCTACATGTTATGAATAACTCTTCCCACCTGCGCTCAAGACTTCCAATGTTTCCTGAGACAAACAGAAAAGCCAGTTCAGCTGATTGCACCAAATAGTGTTACACATATGTATTACTTTTCCACCAATGCAAAGTTAATATTTTGAATTCGCTATCACCAAGTATGTAATGGTCACTACATCACATACCGTATTTTTCGTCCCATAGGACGCTCCGCCCCATAGGACGCAGCTAGTTTTTTTGGGGGGAAATAAAGGAGAAAAAAATTTCCTTTATCCCCCCCCCCAAAAGCAGGTTGGGGAAACCAAACCAGGTCGGGGAACAGCGGGATGGCGGTGCTGCGCCTCCCTGCTGTCCCCCGAGCTTGTGGGGCTGGCCGATGTCTGCCCGGCGCGAGGGGCGCTCTGCTTCAGGGTGCCCCGCCCGCCGGGTGGCAGGCCACTATCCGCAGCGTGGGGAGCCCTGCGGGGAACTCCTGCAGGGCTCCCCACGCTGCGGATGTCTGCCCGGCGCGAGGGGCACTCTGCTTCAGGGTGCCCTGCCCGCCGGGCGGCAGGCTACTATCCGCAGCCTAGACATCCCTGCGGGACCTCCCGCAGGGTTGCCTAGGCTGCGGAGGTGTTCCCGAAGCACCGGGCGCTCTGCTTTCAGGGCGCCCGACGCTCTGGGAAGCAGGCTGCTATCCGCAGCCTAGACAGCCCTGCGGGAACTACCGCAGGGCTGCCTAGGCTGCGGATGTCTTCCTGAAGCCTGGAGAGCGAGAGGGGTCGCTGCGCACCGACCCCTCTCGCTCTCCAAGCTTCAGCGAAAGCCTGCATTCGCCCCATAGGACGCACCCAGATTTCCCCTTCATTTTTGGAGGGGGAAAAGTGCGTCCTATAGGGCGAAAAATACGGTAGCTTTTTTAAAGGGATTAGCTGAATTCATAGGGAATAGCCAAATAGGGAAAAGATGTATATCTTTAAATGCCAGGTGCTACAAACAAGATAATGGTGTCACTTCCTCGCAAGTTCCAGATGCATTTTCCCCTCCAAAATTTATTTTTCCCAGATCCACTTCATTACATTATCTCTCCTACTCCTCAAGCTTTCTATCTGCTTTTTCTTGTTTAGTCCCTGTAGCACAACCCTCATTTTTCTCCTTCAGTTCGTAATGGGCTACCAGGAGGGCCTTTCCATGCACAATATTCAACTTGAGTCTATAGGAGAGGGGTCAGCAAACTTTTTCAGCAGGGGGCCAGTCCACTGTCCCTCTGACCTTGTGGGCGGCTGGACTATATTTTGAAGAGAGAGAAAAAAGAATGAATTCCTATGCCCCACAAATAACCCAGAGGTGCATTTTAAATAAAAGCACACATTCTACTCATGTAAAAATATGCTGATTCCAGGACCATCTGCAGGCTGGATTGAGAAGGCGAGTGGGCCGGATCCGGCCCCTGGGCCTTAGTTTGCCTACCCATGCTATAAGAGCAGGTGGGATACACTCTTTTCCACCGGCATACTGGTGTCAGCACCAGACCACAGCCGAGAGCCTCTAAAACGTGAAAGTTATGGCTATGGATATGCATGTGCAATGGTTTTTAAAGAATTTGTGTGTGTGTGTGTGTGTGTGTGTGCCTTTTTCAAAAATGGTGGTTAGTGTGGCAATGCTGCGACAACAGTGAGCCTCAGTGCTCACATACTCAAGACTCACAATTCCTTCTAATCTCTTCCCTTTCCATCTTCCATTGAACCCAGAGTTTAATTTAGTTATTAAGGAATGTAGGCACTGAGGGGGGGGGGAATTTAAGTTGTGCGTATTCTTCTGTATGGGAAGAAAAAAGAATGTAGAGTTCTATAGTTTGCCAATAAGAATCCGTAACTCATAAAACAAGTAATTCCAGTACCTAAATAACTATGGTGCGTGGTCTTAAGAGTTGCATTTGTTCTTCGGTAATAATTAAGGAAGGAATCATTTTACCTTATTTTTTCATAGTGGGAACAAAGCATATGCTTTAGTTTGTGTTTTCAAAATGCCCAGAACTGTCATATGGCAAACTAATTTAAATTGATCCTTAAAGGAATTAGACTAAGAATGCAACTGATTTGCTAGCTAAAGCAGTCAGTGCTTAAGTACTTTTAAATGCTCTCATCTGTATTTTTTTAACTCAAATTTCCCAAATGGCAAAATTATAGTAATTTCTCTTTTCTTCTTTCCTTTTCTCTCTCTCTCTCTTTTACAAAAAAATTAAGGAGCAATTAATCATTCCAAAAGTGCAAGTATTAAAGGTAATTTTTATCCATTGTTGCAAATTATATCCTCATAATTTTCTCCAGTGTTCTAACAATGAAAGCTTCATGTGCATTAATGCTTGCCTTTAAGTTACATGTCATACTGATATTGGCTTTATATCAAATTATGTGTGTTACAAACTATTCCAATGTGATTTATTTATTTCTTATAAAATATTTCTAGGTCACCTTTCCAGACCTATCCAAGGCTTCTTACAACAATAAAAAAAACACAAAAAGAGGAACTCAGCAATACAAAAGCTAAAATTATCAGATCCCATCAGAATAAGGACCAATAAGATATACATATGCAGCCAACCAATAAATCATTTTTCAGCCAGTAACTTGCACACAGTATTCATCTGCTTGCATACCTTTATCTAGTAAACAGTGTTGCAGATATCATTAGATGTTGGCCAGATGGCCAACCCTGTAATCTGAAATCTCATTTTACAAAAAGAGACAAGGACTAACAAAAGACATATATTAGAATACTGATCAGAAATATGTCAGATACATAATCCAATTAGCTGCTGTTTTACTAAGAAAGATGGTAGTAATAAACATTTGCAGTGCGTTGATCCCGGTTAGAATACAGCAGTGTTCAAAATGCTTCTCTTTTTAAAAAAAGTTTTTTTAAAAAATATAAAAGGTAGGAAAATTAACTCATATTTTCTGCTTCTCATTCTAGGTTATAACAACCAACATATTTGTGAAGATCAAATCCAGAAATCTCCCCAGTTCTACAACAGAACCGCTTCTGAATCGAATGTGTATCTGAATGCCTTCCATTATCCTGATCATAATTTCAAGGACCATGCCTTTGATACACTAAGCTTAGACAGTTCCGACAGTATGGAGACCAGCATTTCTGCCTGCTCTCCAGATAATATTTCCAGGTAAATAATTTTTTCCAGTAAATTTGACACTTTAAAAATATTGGTTTTTTTAAAAATATGCAGTTTAAGGGCTTATCCAGCCAGCATCCTAACATTATTTCTAAAGGCACCATTAGTTCACATTTAGTGGACTGCAGAGGGTAATACAGAAAGTATTTTTCAGGCATGTACATGCATAGATAGTTTCATTGACAAGAGCAGAAGTTGCACTTCTCCCTGTAGTTTTGCTACAGGTACCGTATTTTTCGCCCTATAGGGCGCACTTTTTCCCCTCCAAAAATGAAGGGGAAATCTGGGTGCGTCCTATGGGGCGAATGCAAGCTTTCGCTGAAGCTTGGAGAACGAGAGGGGTCGGTGCGCAGCGACCCCTCTCGCTCTCCAGGCTTCAGGAAGACATCTGCAGCCTAGACAGCCCTGCGGGAGTTCCCGCAGGGCTGTCTAGGCTGCGGATAGTAGCCTGCTTCCCGGAGCGTCGGGCGCCCTGAAAGCAGAGCGCCCGCTGCTTCGGGAACACCTCCGCAGCCTAGGCAGCCCTGCGGGAGTTGCCCGCAGGGCTCCCCACGCTGCGGATAGCAGCCTGCCGCCCAGCGGGCGGGGCGCCCTGAAGCAGAGCGCCCTGCACGCCGGACAGACATCCGCAGCGTGGGGAGCCCTGCAGGAGTTCCCCGCAGGGCTCCCCATGCTGCAAATAGCAGCCTGCCGCCCGGCGGGGCGCCCTGAAGCAGAGCACCCCTCGCGCCGGGCAGACATCGGCCAGCCCCACAAGCTCGGGGGACAGCAGGGAGGCGCAGCGCCGCCATCCCGCTGTTCCTCGACCTGGTTCGGTTCCCCCGACCTGCTTTTGGGGGGGGAAATAAAGGAATTTCCCCCCTTTATTCCCCCCCCCCCAAAAAAACTAGGTGCGTCCTATGGGGCGGAGCGTCTTATGGGACGAAAAATACGGTAATTTCACAGTCTTACATATATTGTTTGCACTGAGTTTGTGTCTAGTTCTCTGCACATGTTAAGGTAACCAGAGCATACCCGGATCTTGTATCCAAACTTATCAACAAAAAGACTGGAATTACATCTCTAATACGGAACTGTTTTCTGAAAGTCAGACTCTCTTTTTCTCTCTCCTTTACTAGTGCCAGTACTTCAAATGTTGCAAGAATAGAAGAAATGGAAAGACTTTTGAAACAAGCTCATGCTGAAAAGACTCGATTACTTGAATCCAGGGTAATCTAACATTAGCAAACATTGTTATAGTACAAATTGACTTTGTATCCCCAGCAGGGGTTTGAAAGGGTTCCGTTTTCGCAGAATTCATTTTGAGTTATTTCTTTGCTCCTGCTTCAGTCCCTTTTAAAATTACAATTTTATCCACTCACCACAAATATTAAAAATATTTGGTGGTTCTGCCTAAGAAATACGCAGTATAGTACAGAGATTCTGTGCTCTAAATTCAGGGTTGACCCAGAGCAGGCTTCCTCAACCTCAGCCCTCCAGATGTTTTTTGCCTACAACTCCCATGATCCCTAGCTAGCAGGACCAGTGGTCAGGGATGATGGGAATTGGAGGGCCGAGGTTGAGGAAGCCTGACCTAGAGGAACAAACAAAACAGGTATTAAGGCCAGTAATAAAGCAGGACATTGTCTTAAGATATGCACCCCAAGAGGTCCTTGCAGCATGAAATTGGACATTGCAACCAGGGGATATCAAAATGTAATGAGCTGCCTCTGACTCAATTGCACCCTTGCTTGTTCTAAGAGGAACTGGAAGTAGGATTAAAAAATAAGGGGTTAGACAAAAAAGAGATTATTGGATCTTACTGGTCCTTCTTCAAGGAAATTCAAAGAAATAGATTCAACATTTAGATGTGTTACCTCATCACATCTAAACATTGAATCCTTATCTGAAATCCCCTGAAGTACATATGTTCATACGTACCTCCAGTTCTTTTGTAGGATTTCCACCTATATTTGGAGTTCTGAAAATGATTAACCTTGCAGCTTGGCTTAAATAGACACCAGCTTTGCCCTCTGACTGCAGATGTGTTGTTTTCGGAGCCACTTCATACAGTCAGTTCATGTCTCTCTTTTCAGCATTGGGAACGGGGCTCAAACTGATTTTTGTGCAGGGCTTGAAGCAGAAGCATTTCATGGCTGAAATGCTTTCACTGGGTTTTTAACTGAATATCATAATATGTAAGTTCTATGACTGAACCATGAACCCACTTTTCAATAATGTTGACCTTGCATATGAGCAAAAACAAAACAAAAACTATCCTTAGCATAATGAATGTAGCCACTGTGAGCAGTAGATGTTTTCTCAGCCTCTGTTTATTATAGCTGAGTGACTGAAAATATTCCACGTGTTGTCATTTGCTAACTGAAATAATTAAAAAGTAAAAACCTTGACACTGAGGCAAAAATATTAACTTTTCATTCTGTGCCAAGGCCACACCATTTATATTTCTGTTCGGTTCTGGCATTATTTCATAGTCTCATTTTTACGGGCATATCTTAGACTCAGACACAAGGTGGGTGGGTAGTAATAATATATATGTATAAAGGCCATGTTTGTGTCATTAGAACAAGAGTTTAGCTAGGATTTGCCATCAGGCAGTACCATACTGTAGAACTGGCACACCGATGAATGTATTGGTAGGGAATGAGTTTGAGCTTGATGTGTATTTATTAGGGTTGGGTTTTTTGTGTTTTGTTTTTTTAAAACCAACACATTTCTAATACAGTGTTGTGGGGTGGCTTTTAGGAACGAGAAATGGAAGCTAAAAAAAGAGCGCTGGAAGAAGAAAAGCGTCGCAGGGAGCAGCTAGAAAAAAGACTGCAAGAAGAAACTAGCCAGCGACAAAAACTAATTGAAAAAGAAGTTAAGATACGTGAAAAGCAAAGGTCGCAGGTAAGGACTCTGTACACAGAAAATGCAGGCACTGAATGGGAAGACAAATATTAAGAGATGGGAAGGAAGCCCAATTGCAAGCAAGACGCTATGGATTCTCACTTGTGACAGGCCTTGTGTCCCAAGGGATAAAGCAGCAGATGTGCCAACTTTTTTTAGTCCTGTGAAGGCAATTGGGTTATGAGTGACTGCTGTGAGGGCCACCCACTCTGGTCGTGTCTTTCCCTCTCCCCTGGATCAGCCACCTCAAAAGCAGGAAAGAGGGTGTAAGCACACAGACTTTGAAATGATATTAAGCCTTTAAAGGCTTCTAGAATGAGACGGATGCAGTCAACTTAATACTAGGCTGCTGGAAGTATATAGCCAGCAGAGGTCACTGTGCTACCTGTCATTCCTTTATCTCCCAGGGTAAATACTGAAGACCAAACTAGACAAAGTGACAGAGATCTGTGGTCAGATGTTTTCTTACTTTTTTGTAAAAAGCAGCCCCATTCTCCTCCCTTCCAGTTCTCTTCAGTACTATGGCACTCAGTGGTGGGGTTTATAACTCTTTTACACTTCCACCTAAAAGGCTGAGAAAACACACATTTATCTATTTCAACCTCACATATTTACATGTGCACTTAAAATATGTGAGGGGTATGTACGCCTTCAAAATTCAATGTGTGAAGTTGATGCCTTTGTCAGATAATTAAGACTGCGATTATATCTCATGAGGGCTGTCGACATTTGGTTTCTAAGCACTCTGTTTGTAAGCCTGCAATAAAAAGCGTAAGTTTCAGGTTGGGTACTTTATTTCAGGTGTTGAACGCACATGAATATGTTTTATATATAAGCGGAAAAAGGAAAAATACTGATTATTATTTTTTTGCTGTTCCCATTAGTCTCGCCCGCTGACTCGTTATTTACCTGTCAGAAAGGAAGATTTTGATCTACGCAGCCACATAGAGACAGCAGGACACAATATAGACACCTGTTACCATGTCTCACTCACAGAGAAGACCTGCAGAGGTTTTCTTATTAAGATGGGAGGGAAAATTAAAACCTGGAAGAAGCGATGGTTTGTGTTTGATAGAAACAAGAGAACATTTTCTTACTATGCAGGTAAGTTGTATGGAGCCTACCTATGGTTTGTCTATTAAGTTGCATCTGTGTTGCAACTTGTAATTTAAAGTTACTTGTTGCTTGCCTACTCTTATCCGTTTATATTTTATCTTGTAATAACTCACGGAGCTTCCTAATGCTCTGATGCTTCTAGTCACATGACTCAGATAAAGGCATGCAGGTAAATCTCTTCTTAGCAAACCGAGTCATCCTATTTGTCTGGAACTTTCACCAAGTTTAGTGGGACTTATCTCTTGGTAATACAGTCGTACCTCGGAAGTCGATTGGAATCCGTTCTGGAAGTCCATTCGACTTCCAAAATGTTTGGAAACCAAGGCGCGCCTTCCGATTGGCTGCAGGAAGCTCCTGCAGCCAATTGGAACCCGCAGAACCCACGTTGGACATTCGGGTTCCAAAGAACATTCGCAAACCAGAACACTCACTTCTGGGTTTGTGGCATTCGGGAGTCAAAATGTTCAAGTTGCAAGGTGTTCAACTTCCGAGATACGACTGTAATGATTGGGTTGCTGTCTCCACCACATATAGACTACAATCCTTGTTAGTAATTTCCTTCTCTCATTGCTGTTGGATCTCCCGATCCCCCTTTTACATTCCATAGTGATAGGAGTGTGGGAACGGAACTCAAGACGCTGTACTTTCGTTCTGCGTGCTTTCGTACTTTCTCTCTTTCTTCTCTGCTTTCAGACAGAGAAGATGTGTGTGAAGCTGCTGCTCACACTCAGCCATGTTTGTTGTTTTGATCTGCTGTAAATATAGCTTTCGTAATGCCAAATACAGTACCTACAATCGCTTCTTGCTGATACTCTGCTGATGCTAATGGCGTGCCCACAGCTCCACTGGATGTGAGTCGCTAGACACCTGTGTACGAGGAAAGGATGTATGCATAATCCTAACCTGTGGCTGGGCTTTATGGAGTGGCACAGCTAGCACCACAGCCACAGCCCCACTGCTTATGCCAACCAGTACAGAAGATGAGAGAGCAGGAAGAAATGCTCCATCACTGCACCAGCTACCAGGTTGGCACAGCAGAGGCAGATTATGCCCCTTGCTGTCACCTGCTGGTTGCATGGCTTTCTCAGGATGCAGCTGACCCTGTGCTGGCCCTGTCTTTGCCAGGCTCCATGGATACAGTTTTGTGTGCAGATAAATGCCTGCATATGCTTCGTTCTCCTTTACAAAGCACTCAGATAAGAAGTACTGTACCTATATTTCCCTTTCATGTACGTATATACACTCTGAATTAGTGTGCTGTAATAAAGGTAATCTAAATGAAGAAAGAAGTAGAGGTTTTCCTGGAATAGTTAATAAAGAAACTTTTTTTAAAACTTCTATTGTTGGTGGCAAAACATGTTGTATAGGTTGATCCTTCAATCCCTATGGTAGGGTGTTAGTTTCAACTTTTCTTTTCCTTGTTGTAGACAAACATGAAACCAAGTTAAAAGGAGTAATTTATTTTCAAGCCATTGAAGAAGTCTATTATGATCACCTAAAGAATGCTAATAAGGTAAAAAAAATGTTTTCCTATAAATATATACTTATTTACTCTTTGAAAGTATCATAGTTCCTAAAGTGGGTTAGAACCTAGTTTTAGTAAAACACTTATTTGCTGCCAAGATTTCTTAATGTAAAACACCACTTTAAATTTTTCACATATGTACAGTAATACAACTGACAGAAAAAGTGAGGCACATGATTTTGATGCTAGAAATCCCACTACTACTCATTATCATGTCTGTGATAAATCAAGTCAAGCGGAGTTGTCATTTCAGTAAGTATACTGTCAGTATACTGTTTCAGTGCTCCTTCAAAAATTCACAAAGTGTTTTTACAGTTTTTTAAGTGGCTTTTAAGGAGGAGCAGTGAAAACTTGCAGGCTGTGGCATGGAAAACTTGAAGATATGTCTAGTTCCCACTGCACAGATCATTGCACGGATGTAAAGAACAGAATTCACAGAACTTTCATAGTTGGGCAGAAGAGAAAATTTTGACAGGTGAAGACTGTCAGGTGGGAGGAAAGCTGTGCCTGGGGAAATTCCCTTGCCTACAACAGTTAAGATTCAAAAATCCTGCACTCCTGTCCTACTGTCATCTGTGGAAGGCAGAGAATCAGAATCGGTAACACTCACCAACTTAGTAAATTGATATACAAACACGTCTTTTCAGCCCCTTTGCACATCTTCTATAACCTATAGCTTCCCAGTTTGACCAAACCAGGTAAATGCGGCTATTAAATGAGTGGCTAAGCTGTGGGTATCCATATTTTTTTATTCCGGCTTCCATCAGCATGGCCAGTGGTTAGGGATGATGGCAGTTGTACTCCCTGGACTAATGGAAAACCTACTGGTCTGTATCCTAGCTTGCACGAAAGGTCTCTGCGGATGGCCATGGGCTTGTTCATATTTCAGCTTACTAAGTTAAGATCTGAACTTCTAATGCATGTAAACTTACTTTGCAGCACACAGGTTGTATTATGCAATTGACTTTATGTATTCTTTTTTCTTTCCTTCCAGAGTCCTAATCCATTGCTTACTTTCAGCGTTAAGACACATGACAGAATATATTACATGGTGGCCCCCACACCAGAAGCTATGCGGATATGGATGGATGTAATAGTTACAGGGGCAGAAGGCTATACCCACTTCATGTTATAGTAGAATGGGGCAAAGTTTCTTTGGCAGGGCATAATGCAATAAACAGCCTCACATTTGGGGAAGGTGGGGAGAAGCCATATTTAATCACGTTGGACAAGTCACACACAAAAACAAGAAGCCACAGGTCAGAAACGGAACACATGCTGTGTACGGGAACATTAATTCTTAGATTTGTTAATCACTGACATAGCAGAAGAAAAGAAAAGCTGCTTAAAAGATTGTAGTGCTCCAAAATGGATAATCAGATCGCCATAAGCCTGGCACACAGATTCTATGGCAATTTCCTGCAAAATTTCCTAATAAAAAGAAACTTCATAGCACAAAAGTGTTAATATACTCATCAGTATTTCACTATTAAGAAATGAAAGGGAAAGGTATGATGTCTGTATTTAATGCACAGAAATTCTGTATAATTTTAATTTCCTTATAGGTTTTATAACAAATTTTTAAAACTACAGTGTGTGATGTATTTGTCTTAGTTTACTGCAGAACCAAAGATTCACACTGTATAATGAGATTTAGCTTTCATGGGATGGAAAAGCATTAAAACACTTCATAAATATTATTGGGGCGTTTCAAAATATTACCATTATCTTGTTCTTTTGAAAATACTGAGCAGAAATACTGTACATGAATTGAGTAACTTCCAAACATCACTCATTTCACTAAAATGGCAGTATCAGCTGAAAATCTGTATGTAGAGAGGTTCATGTCCTGCATTTCTTCAGTATCAATGGCTATTATTTAAGTTTTTTCAGCATTCTGCCTGCTAAAACTGAATAAAGAATTTTGTGGGTAAAGAATATTGATAGAGCTAAGAACTGCAGCTAAAAAGCCAAGACTTTAAAATTATGTGTTGGTGGTTTTAGCATCCCCCAAAGGCAGAAATTTTTCCCAAATGCAAGATTTTGTTGTATACAGCTACAGAGAAATCTTTGTTCAGAATACCCAGGACCTCATATAGGGGATATACAATCAGCCCACAGATGGGTTAGGGAATACCCTGTATTCGCGTTGGAAAAGTTCACAGATTTCAACCCTTTTGCATAAAGACTGTGACAGATTTCAGCGTAACTGAATACCCTCCAAGGGTTGGTTGACAGAAATAAGAAGCTGGGGCAATTTTCTTGGGCACACATGAGATCAGTAATCAACCAGACTCCTTCAGTCTGACCAGAATTTTATATGTACTGGTGGTGAAGAAGGGTAGGACTATTTCTATCATATTTCACCAGGACCAGCAGCTATGTTTCAGTGCCTGAATAGAAGCCATGTAAACTTACTCTGCATGATAAACAACACAGCTGCTGCTAGTTCCACTGCCCATTTGTCTTACTGCTACACTCCCAATTCAACACTCCAGGGTGCCATCACAGCCTTATGTCATCAGTTACCACATGCATTTGTACTCACACTTTCATTTGACCTGTATTTTGATCATATTGTGTACCTATTAATTCTCCCAAGTCCGAGGGCTTTTCTCGCCATTCCGCAGTTTCCCTTGCAAAAATTGGATTTTGCCCGCTGAATCGGACCTTACCAGATGCGTGAAAAAGCTGGAGAGAGATTTTGCTCACCAAGCTTCTGATTCAGTGGGTAAGATCGGATTTTCCCAAGGCACAGCCATGAAACAATAAAAGTTCTTGGACCTGGATGAATCCATCGGTATATAGTTTGATCGAAATACAGGACAAGTGAAAGAGTGAATTAGCCCCAAGACAAGTATTTTATTTTGTGAACTGCCCTGAGATCTGCGGATGAAGGACAGTATACAAATGTAACAAATTATTATTTTCTTTCCCACATACTTGAAACTTTCTTACAAACTAAATATACAAGAAATGTAAAAAATATAATACATTTCCCCTTAGCCCAAATACAGTGAATACAGTATTTTCTGTGCCCTGTGATCTCTAAGCAACTGATATGCGAGATTGTAGATCAGTGGTAGAAAAGATGTTTTGAGTGCCAAAAGCCCCAGTTTCAACCCATGTCCTCTCCAATTAAAAAGGTTCAGGCAGGTGATGTAAAAAGGCTTCTACCTGAGACCCTAAGGAGCTGCTGTCAGTCAGAATGATAGACAATACTGGACTAGGTGGTCAAATGGTCTTAATTTTCTATAAGACAGCTTCCTATGGTGATATGGAAAACTGTTTTAGACCCAGTGGATCAGTTAAAGTTCAATAGTCTGACGGTGGCTGCTACACAGCATTCGCCCAAGAAAGTCTGAAGTGTTTGTGTAATTGAAGGGATTACTGTATCTCTCTCATAAAAATTATATATTCCTTGAAGATCTTTTCCATTAAAAGAAAACACATTTTAATCCTTGAATATTGTGTTCAGATGAATGATTGAATTTTTAAGTTCAAGTCTGTGTTTGATATTCTCTTTTAATAATCTGAATTTGTAAGTGCCATATGCTTTTTAATGTAGGAAATGAAAATCATTGTTTCTGTTCAAGAAAAATATAGATAATAAATCACACTCGCAGAAGTGGTTTAAGTTTAAATATATACTGCATGAAAAGAGCTGTTTTTGTTTTGTTTTTGTTAAAAAATCACACAATATGGTATGGCCAATAATGTGGTTACAATAGTTCACAAATCCCGAAGTCCTGAAAAATTACATCCAAGTGTGCTTGCAGCAGGGTTAGAGAATCTTTATCAACATGAAGACCCTATTCCATTGCTCCCCAGCCTACTGGGGACCACATGGCAATGGTGGGTGGGGCAGAGGCAAAGTGGGCGGAGCACTGAATGAGACTGAACGTTTTTCAGTAGGCTACATTACAGCCCTGCAGGAGGTTTCTACAGAAGCAGCCCACACAGCTCACCATCCAGGCAAACAAGAGGCATTAACAGAGGCAAAAACACTCCAGGAGGGTGTGACACAGGACTGTGAGAGGTTTGGCCTGTGGAGGGGGCGTGGCCTGCATAGTCCCCCCCAAGGGCTTCCTGGCCTGAGTTCCCCAGCTCTGACTTGCAGCCTGACAAGCATGGTTTAAGGCTACATTTGCTTAAGTTTGATTAAAGTTTCAATCTACTGTGATGTAAGTGATTTTTCAGGAATGCAGTATAAATGATATTCATTATGAATAGAAAGAAAGGTTCTCTTATCACAAAGCCTAATTAAAATCCTCTTAAAAAAAGAAGAAGACTGGATAAACAGCTTAGATGGTTTTTTAAAAAAATTAAAATTAAGCAGTATAGAAATTCCCATAAATAAAAACAAATGATGTTTGCAATGTTTGAGGATAAATTCCAGAAATGAGTGGCATTGGGTTATATAATTTTTGTCATGTATTTTGATTTTACTTCTATATCGTTTTACAGGTTTTCTAATCTTTTTGTATCTTCCATGTTGTAATAACATTCAAATAAATGTTTGAAAATACCTGATCTTTTATTTTCAAATAATATGTCTGGTTTCTTACAGCAGGAAGCTTTAATCAGTGTGCAGCTCTGAAGGTCTTTAGCTCAGTGCTAGGACTTCTGTTTGCATGCACCAAGCATGGTGAGCTCCCCAGCCCTTAGCAGACTAGCAAAATTTGCTGCAGGATATGTAACTTTTCTGGGCATGTTTACAAGGCTGATCACACCCTATATGCTCATGCTGCTCACCTCATGCAATCCTAACCACATTTACTACAACAAGAGCGGGGAACATTTATTCAGCCTGGTGGCTATATTCCCTTTGGGGTACACCTTCTGGGGAGCTGCAGTTGGGTGGGACCAGAAGCAAAACTTGGTGGAGTAATACACATTTTACGTTTCTACAGAAGGCTAGTTTCTACACATCCCACTCTGTCTGTTATCCATTAACAGAGTTCAAGGACACACATTGTGACCAGCAAAAAAACCACAAAAATTAAAGGACAGGGCCAGCCAGATAGTGTGGGTCAGGATAACCTGTAACTTGAGGACTAGACAGAAGAGCTGCATTAAACTCCCAGGTTCTCCACTCCTGTTCTAGGGCACAAGCCCTCTTGAACAGAGTAGGGCATAAGGTACACGTCTGGTTAGAATCAGGCTGAAAACCTTGAATCTATTTTAAATCCCCATTCCTTTATTGTGGGTATGGGAACATGGAAAGACTAAGACCGTTCAAGACACAGTTTCTTCAAACACCTAATTCAGTGGTTTTCAACCTAGGGTGCCTTGAAGGATGGTCAGGGATGCCTTGAGCAACACTGGCCTCTGTCCCTCTTTCCTTCTCTCCTTCCAATGCCCTCTCTTGTCTCTGCCTCCCAAAGGCTTGCATGGCTTTTTGTTGCAGCAGCCCCAGCTACAAGCTCCCCAGCTGAATGGTGCCTCTGGGGCTGGCCAGGGGTGCTGGTTTCTGGAAGCTGAGGCAGCCTCAGAGTAAGCAAGCAGACGATGGGGCCAACCAGCTAATCCACCAGCCCTTGCTGTTGGGAATGGACAGACAAGTAGGATGCCAGGCAGGCAGGTGCTGCACTGGCCTTTCTTGTGCTTGCTGTGTGCAAGGCCTGCCTGGGAGCTGAGTGCCCAGTGCTGAAGGGGAGCTTTTCTGCCATGCAGGCCCAGCAGCACCCATTGCTGCCACTGCAGCCTCCCAAGGCTGAGCTAGTCCCAAACCTGAGCTAGTCTCCTACAACTTGCAGGATCTAAGGCTAATGGTAAGTTGGATGTCTGAACACGAATGTGGGGGAACTGCGTCCTAACTGGGGAGAGGCTGTGTAGTTCACACAGAAGCTCACAGGTTCAATCCCAAGCATCATCACATAGGGCTGGGAATTTTCCCTGCCTAAATCCCTGAAGAGCCTCTCTGAGTCAGTGCAGACTAACTATACTGCTCTGGGGGTTGTTGTTGTTGTTTAGTCGTGTCCGACTCTTTGTGACCCCATGGACCAGAGCACGCCAGGCACTCCTGTCTTCCACTGCCTCCCGCAGTTTGGTCAAACTCATGCTAGTAACCTCGAAAACACTATCCAACCATCTCGTCCTCTGTCGCCCCCTTCTCCTTGTGCCCTCCATCTTTCCCAGCATCAGTGTCTTCTCCAGGGAGTCTTCTCTTCTCATGAGGTGGCCAAAGTACTGGAGCCTCAGCTTCACGATCTGTCCTGTACTTTTCCCTCCCTAACTCCAAAGCATCCGTCCATAGAGTAGGGAAATAAGTTAAAAATAATTAAACCACCCTCGGGGCATGCATAAGATTCCCCATAGGGAGGTAAGACTGGGAGGGGAAAGCAAAAAAATAAATAAAACAAACACGTTTACATCAGCTTCGTAATAGGCCGGTTATTGTGTTATTATTTGGGACAATCTAATACACCGTAACTAGTGTCACCGGGGTTTGACGGCGAGGAAGCAGCAACAGGCAGTTTCCATAGAACTGGTTTTCAAAAGGTCATCCAGCCCAACCCCAAACTTCCCTCCCATTCCCTCTCAAGTGTTCATTTTTACCCCGCCCGTAAGGTTCTCACTGCGAGCAGTCATGAAGACGGACAGCAAAATCCTGCCCGCTTCCAAGCCCGGCTCTCCTCACCTTAGCGCGCCTTTCCCGCACTTCCCACATAACTCCCCTCCCCTCCCCCCCCGGCGGGCTTTTCGAGCATGCGTAGTCTAAAACCGACAGGCTCCACCCACCACTTTCTGGCCAGGCGCATGCGCACTCGCTTCCTCGCCGAGCGGCCCGAGGGGAAGGGGCGTGCGCTCGCTAGCGTGTCTGCGCTGGAGGGCGATGGCGGGGGCGGCGAGAGTCCTGTGGCGGGAGAGCCGCCGCCGCCGCTGCTGGGGCCCAGAGGCCGCTCGAGCGACGGCGCTGGTGGGCTTCCCTCAGCTGCCGGGTAAGTGCGAGGGGGCGTGGCTCGGCCGGACGGTAGCGCGATGGAAGCGCCATTCCGCCTCCTCCGCCGCCGCCTCTTCTTCCCGTGGGTTCCTGCCGAGGCTTCACACGGGCGAGGCTCCAGGTGTTGTCGGACTCCTTTTCCCCTCAGCCCTGTGGCGAAGGATCATGGGAGTTGTAGTCCGGCAACTGGCGGGCCGCCAATCCCCCCCCCCACGTCCTTGCTGGGTCAGGAAATGGCCCGCCTAGTCGGGCATCCTCTCTCACGGTGGCCGCCCAGGTGCCCCGGAGGGAAGCCAGCGAGCAGGATTCAGAAGCGCCTCTGGCTCCAAACAGTAGCCATTATAGCTGTCAACTTTTCCCTTTTATTGCGAGGAATCCTATTCGGAATAAGGGAATTTCCCTTAAAAAAAGGGAAACGTTGACAGCTATAGTAGCCATCGTGGCTGCCAGTGGTCCTCTCTGCCATGAATTCGGCCTTTTTTTTAAAGCCACCCAAATTGATGGCCATCACTGCCTCGTGCCTGCCCAGCCAGAGGCGGACTACAAAGGCTGCCCTTGTGGTGAGAAAAAGGTAGGAAGAGAAAGAGAAGTGGGCAGCCATGAGGCTTTAAAGAAAGTCACTCCAGATTGAACACTGTTGTGTCATTTCTGTGTGGCCACTTGCATTGTGCGAGACAGTTGGCCACACCCAATTCCCACCGCACTGTTTTGTTTTCACAAGGACATGTGAGTCCCTGGAATTGCAGTGTAGCCCTGGGGCAGACAAAGCCTCCCTTCCTCCTGCCCAAGAAATCACACTCTACCATAAAGTTGATGCAAGCTTGTTTGAAGTCACAAGGTTCTTCTCAAGTAGTATCATTTCGAAGCACAGGCCAGAAGACCCGGACCTGCTTAGCTTCAGAAGATGGCTATAATAATTATAATTTATTATTTGTACCCTGCCCATCTGGTTGGGTTTCCCCACCACTCTGGGTGGCTGCCAACAGATTGAAAACAGAATAAAACATCACACATAAAAAACTTCCCTAAACAGGGCTGCCTTCAGATGTCTTCTAAAAGTCAGATAGTTGTTTATTTCCTTGACATCTGATGGGAGGGCGTTCCACAGGGCGGGCACCACTACCAAGAAGACCCTCTGCCTGGTTCCCTGCAACCTAACATCTCGCAGTGAGGGAAACATCAGAAAGCCCTTAGAGCTGGACCTCAGTGGGGGACTGAACGATGGGGGTGGAGACACTCCTTTGGGTATACTGGGCCGAGGTCATTTAGGGCTTTAAAGGTCAGCACCAACACCTTGAATTGTGCCCGGAAACGTACTGGGAACCAGTGTAGGTCTTTCAGGACCGGTGTTAAATGGTCTTGGCAGCCACTCCCAGTCATCAGTCTAGCTGCCACATTCTGGATTAATTGTAGTTTCTGGGTCACCTTCAAAGGCAGCCCCATGTACTGCACATTGCAGTAGTCCAAGAAGGAGCTAACTAGAGCATGTACCACTAGTGAGACAGTCTGCAGGCAGGTAGGGTCTCAGCCTGCATACCAGATGCAGCTTCAGCTTTGGGTGTGCCCTTGGAATAGGGATCACCGCTAGGGTGCCTGCGTTTGCCCACAGAGGCCTTCCTTTGTGCCCATAGGCTCCTGCCACCACATAGGCTCCGCCGCGACCCGGAAGTAACGGAATGCATTACTTCCGGGTTTCACTGCATGCGCAGACGCTCAAAATGACGTCATGCATGGAAGCGGCAAATCGCAACGCGCAGACGCGTGTTGCATTCGTTTCAGGATGCAAACGGGGCTCTGGAACGGATCCCCGTTCCATCATGATTAAAATCATGATTTAAATCAAATCCACCCTGATGTTGATGGATGTGTGGAAGGTAAATTTAAAAAATAATGGTTTATTTTCTGTATATGCATTAATTCGTTGTATAGTGTTTGTCAAATCAATGCATATAATTTTAAAACATTCATGTGATTCTTATTTCTATGAATATCTACCTCGATAGATGACAATGTTTGCATATGATATGTGTGTTGCACATTCTGGTCTCGATTTGTTTTTGTTTTTTACTTTGAAAACAATAATACTGAAAAGTTGCAGAAAGGCTGTTCGCCAGCTGACATCAGACCACTGCTAGCTTTTCCAGATGATATGTATCAATACTGTCAATAGGCAAAACATACATGGCTTAGAAATGTCTTCTGTTTAGGTTGCAGACAAAAATCCTCACACAGTTTTCTTAGCCGTCCTGATAATCCAAACCTAGCCTATCACAAGCTAAAAGGCAAGAATCCTGGAGTTGTCTTCCTCTCAGGTTTTCTTTCAAATATGAATGGTAACAAGGCACTTGCACTCGAAGACTACTGCAAATCAGTGGGCCACGCTTTTGTAAGGTATGTCTTAGAAGTATATGCTAATTAAATGCAAACACCTTTCAATAAATTATATTGATAAATTATTATTATTCTGAACCTTCTGTAAATGTTAATGAAATGTATTCCAGCTCTTTGTATTGTTAATGTTTTCCAGACTTTTCATTTTGTGGCCCTGTTGAGTGTCATTTGTGCAAAGCTATGCTTTTATTGAGATCCCTCTCTTGCCTAATTTCACAGGTTTGACTATAGAGGCTGTGGAAGTTCAGAAGGCGATGTTAAAGAATGTACGTTGGGAAAGTGGCGGAAGGATGTACTTTCGGTATTGGATGAACTCACACAAGGACCACAGGTTGACTATGTCTTTATTTTTAAACCTAGCATAAAAAATTCTCTCAGGTACAAGTACAGGGGTTGCTAGTGTGGTGTTCTGCTTCCTGAAATTAAGCTCCCCCCCCTTTAAAAAAAAGGTTTCTGCTGTGGCCAGTAGAATTGGTTGTGCAGGGTTTATGGTGCCTAAATATCCCCACAGTTCCGAAAAGATTGGCAGCCCCTGTGAATGTAGTCCAAGCCCTCTTTTTTGAATAAAAGTTGTTGAATATGTTTTCAGTCTGTGTAGCGTTCAAAGAAGCAAATATATGCAGCTAAACAGTTCCACTAGCGGAAGGAGTTTCCCCTCTCCCTGCATGCCTTATAAATATGCCCCAGGGAGAGGAAAGCACCCCAGCAACAGATTTAGGGAGCACCCGAGGAGAGAGCGGGAAGTTGCATGGCACAGCTAAAACTCCTTGCACTGGAGGAACTGTCTAACTCAAGGGTCAGCAAACTTTATTAGCAGGGGGCTGGTCCACTGTCCCTCAGACCTTGTGGGTGGCCGGACTATATTTTGGGGAAAAAATAAATGAACATATTCCTATGCCCCACAAATAACCCAGAGATGCATTTTAAATAAAAGGACACATTCTACTCATGTAAAAACACGCTGATTCCCAGACCATCTGCGGGCTGGATTTAGAAGGCAATTGGGCCGGATCCAGCCCCCGGGCCTTAGTTTGCCTACCCATAGTCTAACTGGATATCTCTCACGTTCCCAGATTTGCACAATGCTGCTGGGAATTGGCTTCTGGTTGATAACATTTGCTGAATGATTGTTGTTCATGAGACAATTGAGTAAAACTGCTTTTTTAAAAAGTTCATTTGAGAGCATATTTAAGCATGTGTGTTACACAGCTCTAAAATAAAATTTTAAAATATGTTTAGAGCAATAGAGCCAACATATTTAAACCATCCAAGAACTATGCTAAGTAATAACAGCTGCAGATGTGCTTGCCATGTCAACTGGTGTTCATATTCTCTTGGACAGTCCTCATAGCACTTAAAGTGGCTTTATCTCCTGACCCTTTTTGTTTATGGTGGCGCAGTTGATTAATGAGCTCGCAATAAACTAACTAATACTGGTCTCACATTAAGATTTTAGTTGGTTCCAGTTTGGGCGGATGGTTGATGCTTCATGCTGCAATTGCTCGTCCAGAGAAGGTGGCTGCACTAGTTGGAGTAGCTGCAGCGGCAGACTATCTAGTATCAACTTATCAACAGCTTCCTGTAGAGGTAAGGAGGACTAATAAGGCTTTCCTGATCAAAATAGGCACTCTTTTCTTTCATGTAGAAGTAGTGTTCTGTCTTAAGAGTACAGTGGTACCTCGGGTTACATATGCTTCAGGTTACACACTCCGCTAACCCAGAAATATTACCTCAGGTTAAGAACTTTGCTTCAGGATAAGAACAGAAATCGGGCTCCGGCGGCGCGGCAGCAGCAGGAGGCCCCATTAGCTAAAGTGGTGCTTCAGGTTAAGAACAGTTTCAGGTTAAGAACAGACCTCTGGAACAAATTAAGTATTTAAACCCGAGGTACCACTGTACACAGTGTATGTCAGACAGAAAAAGCACCACAGAAAACAATTCTTCCAACTTTTGCAAGCCTCTTGAGGATTGTCAAATAAACACTTGACATTTTTAGGACGCCTTCGCTGATTTTTTAAGTAGCCCTCTTTTTTGTACGCTTTACTTCACTACTTAAAATGCTTTTGTTATTATAGACAGCATGTGTGTGGAGAAATGTCACTTACATGACTGGGCAACAGCTGATTGGCCCTGTGGCATTGACAGTACAGGGTCCTACAGGGTTCCATCGTGTCCCCCAGGCTCTTAAATGAGTGCTCATTGGGGCAGAGCTTCAGCAGTAGCCTCCCGGCAGGCGCATCACTGGCACTTTCTGTGACAGTGGATTTGCCAGTGAGGTTGGGGTTCACAGGTATGTCAGCAGCAACGTTAGATTGGCTCTGCCGGTGTGTTTGTGTTGCCACAACTTTAGCATCAGCGATGCTGTTTCTGGGAGGTCTATTGCTGTGGCTCCACCCATTGAGCAAGGCTCTCCTAAGCTATTTAACATCTCTATAAAGCTGATGAATAACATTATCTAAACCCTGTCTAAGAATCTGGGTTTGTTCACTTTCCAACTGTTGCAGATTGCAACTTGTTAACTTTCCCAACTAGATCACAGTGGGAATTATTAAGAATAGATCTGGTCCTTTGCACCTTCACTTGAATATTCTGCTTTGAGTTTTATTTCTTCTGCTGGTGCTTGGTGTGACAAGTCCTGAAAATGGTTTTTGGATGTATTGATAACTGAAGAATCTTCATAGTGCATTGACAGCAGAATCAAGCTTTGTCCTTCCTAGTTTTTTGTAGCCCTTTTTCTTAACCGGTACATAACAGCAGGTTAAGCTTATAACAATTATTTACTTGATAAAATCACTACTTTACATGTGGCCTATCCCAGCTGTGAAAAAGATTTGTTTTGAACTTCCTCTCCTACTCTTGGTGTTCCTTTGATGATGCAGGTCCATAATTATGTGATGGTGAGGTGCTGATATCAGTTAACACTTGGAGAAACTCACCTTAGGATGGAGAGTGACTTTCAGGTCCTGCCTTGTGAGTTTAGTTTGTAATAGATATATATAGATAGATATATGTTTTTACTTCCTAGCTAAAAAAGGAAATTGAAGAAAAAGGTGAATGGAAGGTGCCAACCAAGCACAACGAAGAAGGGGTTTATTCTGTGCCATATGGACTCATCCAGGAAGCAGAAAATCACTGTGTGTTAACTAGCCCTCTTCCCATAAAATGTCCTGTGAGGCTTATCCATGGCATAAAAGATGAGGATGTCCCGTGGGAGACTTCTATGAAGATTGCAGAACGCGTTGTTAGCACAGATGTGGATATTATTCTCCGCAAAGCTGGTCACCATCGGATGAAAGAGAAGGAAGATATCAAACTTATCATATACACAGTGGAAGACTTAATTGAGGAGCTCAGCACTTAGCATGAATTCCCTAATGAGAGAAGCAGAGGAAGTTTACATGGGCTCTGTTGCTCAGTCGGGGCAGCAGGACATTTCAGAGGGTAACTGGTCAGCTAGATGCACTTGGAGCCCTACCATGGTTTCCTTGCTTAGTTTTCTTCTCTTTTTTGTAAATATTCTTAACGATGCATTTGCACAAATAATAATGTGAAGAAAATGCTGCTGTTTAAACCCTTCTGCTCAATGCAAATCACCACTGACCCTTTTATGCAACATACATTTCCTATATTTTTGTACCCAGGTATTTTTGTGCCAATGATTACTACTTGCAGTACGGTGTGACTTTTTCACCCTTTTGTACACCTTAAAAATAAATATGCATTGTAAAGTTTTCCCACTTGAGTTGTGAAATACAACTTGACAAGTCAAACTTTCTAGAAATGTACCTGAAATATATGTGCAATGTTTGTTATTTCTAGCATGAATGAATGCACCTGGTTTTCATAGTGTAGAGAGAATGTAAGGAGAAAGCATGCTTAATATTGAATTATTTAAAATGGGTTTCAATTATTGATGTACTTCCTATAAAGGAGTTACATGCCACTGGAACTGTTCCTTATTATTTTTTAACTCAGTCACCAAAGGAAAAGCAAAAACAATTATCTTTCCACCAAAGAAGGAACATGTGTTGGGGGAATTTCACGTTCAGAAGCCTAAACACAACCGGAAATTACAGTGAGTGGGGCTTGATTCCAGCTGTGTGTAGGGCCTAGTACATGCAAACAAGTCAAAGATTGCTGTTCCTTTTTGATAAACTTCCGTGGGTAGTCTGCCAAAGAAGATCAGATTTGTAATGTGGACTTTTGTGTAATTTCACAAGCCTGATCTTGTGGTTGTCAGTGCTTCCATTTGCCAGTGGTGAGATCGTCAGGCTTTCCAAAACAGAAGACCTAGTTTGCAAATAAAATTCTGTTATAGGAATTGCTCTGTGCTAGTTATAAGATTGTTACTAGATAATACTGTTAGACATGTAGTCTTGAGGAAGCCATTCACCATTGAATCCTAAGGTTAACATTTCTCACAGTTCTTGGTTTTTGACTACACAACATACCCTTTCTTAGGTGAGGGGAAGCAGGTCTTTTATCATTCATTCCTAATAAAAAAATTTTTATATAAAGTTCATTATAATATTAAAAGATTTATACTTGAAGCCACATTTCTGCAGCAGAAAGGCAGTATTACTAGATCATGCAACTAAAGGTTCAAATGTGGGATGACCTATTCTGTTGTAATTCTTGGTTATAATCGAAAACCTTAACGGTTGGTTCATGTTGCTGGTTATTGCAGGTAGAATTGCCTTGACTATATGGCATTTCTTCAAAGGATATGCTCCCTGTGCACACGGAGGGCCGCTTCACTGGATTCTAACCAGTGTGTGAAATGCAGAAAAGTAAAACTTTTACTGAATAATATATGGAAGAAATAAGTTCTAAATTATGGTGTGGTTTTTTTGCAGCATTTAACCAGATCTTACATTAAGTTCTTACATGTGGAAACCCTACCATCTCAGAAGGTGCTATTTCCACTGAGACTCTTCAGCAATTGGAGTTCAGTGGTACACCTTAAGGATTCGCAGCACAGCATTTCACATCTCTAGGGAGGAGGATGCCTTTAATTGCAAGGTTGCAAACGTAGTTTTGCAACTTGAGAATGTGATGCTACATGTCAACACAAGCCTGGGTGACCTGAGTTTGAACCTGTCGAATAACATAAGCATAAGTTTGTAGTGCACCTGTAGTTTTCTGGTTGACATTGTACCTTCCTGTAATCAAGAATATTGCATAAGTACATCTGAGGACATTTATTATTATTTCTGAGTACTTGATATGAGAACTGTCGCTGATAATTTCTATATTTGGCTACAGCCAGTTAATACTTCTGAGGTACAAGAAAAAGCCTTTTATCATAGCCCTTTATGCAATTGAAGAGTTGCCTTTTTCAGTTTGGGTAGATTTAGTATCAGCTCTTGGTCTCTTCTATCTTGCTGTTGTGTATCTCCACAGCTATTTGTGCTGGTGGGAGGTTGGAGCATAGAAAATGGTCCCATACTATAGAAAGTCAGTGATAAAACAGTTATCTTAAATTTGTACTAAAAGAAATGCCATATATATGGAAGTGCATGTGTAGTAGAAACTTGTTTTAGGTGCTAGAAATTAATCCACCGAATGGGCTTTGGAAGGAATTAAATGACACTGCCTAAACTATAACCTGAATTGAACTGTTGTGACAAAAAGTAGCTCTTTGTTAACATTCTTATGCAATCCAATACGTTTAATAATAAAAAGAGATGCTGTTCTGAAGTGTGTTTTTATACAATATATGACACTATCCAACAATACAATTGAATGGCTTATCTATAAAGAGTTTTGAGTGGGATGTTTTACTCCTCAAGCAGCTAAACCACTGCAGGACTTTGTCCTCTGAATTTCTTTCATCCATGACTTCCAACATGCTTACATTTTTCATAGTAGGTTTTCTGGATTAGTCAAATAGCCCTGCTAAAATTTACTCTGGTGCGGACTGTAAAGGAGTGGAATGTCCTTCGTAGTGTATATGCAGTGCTCATGACTGGACCATTGAACCAATAGTAAGAAAAAGGTCAGCTGATCACTTAGTACGGGCCTGGAGTATGGCTGTGCTTTTCATACTTCTCTTGGAAGCAAGTTCAGTGGCAAACCGAGGCAGCCCTGGTTGCTTATTCCACTATAAAATGTTACTGAGTAACCAAATCACCATGTTCCAAAGGTGTAGATCTAATCTTATCCTCCTGATAGTATGTTGATAGTATGTTGCTTTCCTATATATCAGTTCCTTCAGAAAATTCAGATCCTAAAGTGGTTTAGATTCTATATGCAGATTATCGGCAATAGTTCTTCCCTGCAGCTTTATAATCCGAATGACTATGGCAGGGAAAGGGGAGAGGACAGGGAAGCAAAATTGGACAATAATTTTTCATAAAACTACATAAATGTTTGTTGAAAAGGTGCAAGAGACAATTCTAGGAGTGAAGAAACCAGCTGGCATTTCATCCCAGTGAAGATGAGAGTGGACATGGTCAAAGCTTACTGCAGTCAATAACTGCTGAATATTTTTTTTTCTTCATTAGAAATAAAGCTTGAAATTCAAAATGCATTTTGAATTAACATGACTTTTAAGAATCCTTGTGTAGTGATCACAGTGTTGTGCAGTAGCTAAAAATGTGATACTTAACATCTATGAGTCAGTCTTTGGAGGAAGCTGCTACCTCACTATCATATCCTTATCTAAACTAGTGGCATAATACTAGCTTGCTTTACTTTGTATTAGTGAGAGAGGAATGTGAGATCCCTGTTGGACTTCATCAAAGGCCCATTGAATTCAGCATCCTTTTCTCTACTGTGGCCAACCAGTTGCCTGAGAAATGCACATAAGCAGGAAATGAGGGCAATGTATATGGAGCATGTAAAAGCTGTTGGGTAAATCCAATTATTACAGCCTTTTGACCCAGGATCAGACATGCTGTGAAACAGTAGTTTCAAGAAGCAGAAGCAAAAAGGAGTGTGATGCCTTCCTTTCAGTCATTAAAACAGCTGGAATGAAACTAATGCTGTTTTGACCTCATCTCAGATGTCATCATGTCCAAAGCTATAGTTCCTTCTGCTGTGCGATTTGAAAAGTTGGCCATTACTGTCTTGTTTTAGGACATCTTTACTTAAAATAGAAATGAATTATCTGTTTGAATTTTTTTTCTACATCTGAGCAAAGGAAGATGACTTTAAGGGCAGACATTTCTCTTCTCACAACTGCAGTGTTAAATTTCTTTTAACATTCATGGTCAATAAAGACAATCCTGTTCTAATTGCCAGGTTTCAATTAATTTGAAATGCCTCTTGCTGTGGCAGGTTTGATTAGGTTTGTAGTGCTAAAACTCTTCATTATTGTTCCCCCCTACAGATTTGTCTGGGAAATAAAACAGCCCCAGCTGTCATGAACAAAATAAGCTGGTAACGTGTATGGGGAAATGGGTGGAATTTGATTTGAACAGTTAGAAGGCTAATTGAGATGCAGTGGATATTTCATAGATGTTCAGCTCAGTTTCTATATTCTGCCACAACCAGCCATAGTTCTCATTGTACTGCTTTTATTGTTTTAAAATTTGGAATTTAAGAGTTCTTATTTTAAACATAGTATTCTCATATTGATGACACCAAACTCAGCGGAGTAGCCACTGCCGCTGGAGACAGAAACAGGATTCAGGTTGACCCAAACAGATTGGAGAACTGTGCCAAAACTAACAAAATGAATTTCAGTAGTGACAAATGAAAGGTTTTACTCTTAGGTAGGACATCTGGCTTTCCAGTAGTACATATGAAAAGGATCTAGTGATCTTAGTAGACCACAGACTAATGATGCAGCAGCAAAAAAAGAAGCCAATGCCATTCTAGGCCGCATCAGCCTAGTTTCCCAATCAAGGGATGTAATTTTGATGGACTGAGCTGATTTTGTTCTGCTGTTAACATGCTGCCAAAGCTTCCAGTGACACTTATGGGGCATTTGTTTTTTGTTTTGTTTTTTATTTGTGTGTGTGTGTGTGTGGTGTTTGTGAATTTTAGTATTTAATATTAATTTCATTGGTATAATGTACATACACTTATTCTTTTATATGTAAATTGCTTGTAGACCATGGAAGGTGACAAGCAACTAATAAATCTAAGAAATAAATCTAGGTGCCTGATGAAATCAGTCATGCAGATATTCATAGCTTTGTCTGGTAGCTGAGAGTTCTGCACACGTGAGGGGCATCTGGGCTCCGCCTTTGTTCTTCAACGGCCGTCTGCTGTACCATATGGCAACCCCTTTCTGAAACTGAGGAGACTAGCAAAAGCAGTTCATGATTGGGCATGGGTCTGCCTGCTGTTCAAAGAAACAATGGCAGTCAAAAAGCCTTAAAACCATGCCTAGGCCACAGGGTGTATTTAATAGGGCTCTTTGGAGCAAAACCCATATTTTGAATTTACTGTGTTGATTTTAGCAGAGTGTGAAGCAGTAACATTTTTCATTTCCCTTGATTTACACATCCAAGTCCCCACTGGGTTTTTCTCTTTAAGATACTAGATCACTGTAATGCCTACTCAGTTTCCAAGGGAAGCAGGAGGAATCACCAGCTGGACCACATGACCTCTTACCATGTCCTTTGGAAGACTGGGGAGAAGGCTGATTGCTGACTCATGGTACCACAATCAATATGGGGAAATAGGTGGTGGTCTTTGTTTTTCAGGCATCAGCTTGCAACTGTCTCGTTTTCTTGTCTGTGCAGCTTTACGCTGTAGCAGCTTATATAATCAGGTGGCCCTTGTGAATTTGAAACCAATGCATTTAGGGTTCAAGTGTGCCAGTTTACTTCTGTGTATATTGGCCATGTGTATTTATCAGTGCCATTTTCCACCATATTTTCTCCTACATTTTAAGATGTTCCTCCCCACCCAACCCCCCCAAAATAGGAGTAAAATATTTATCATTTCAAAACCCTGGTGTTTTTTTGTTTTAACTCACCCTAACCTTAGGAATTGTACAACTGCTATTCATAGCACCTCCGGGTGGTGGGTTCCCAGATCTTGACCTGCTTCCTGCCCTTTAATTTCTATGCTAATTCTGCCTACATAATTTCCTGTGACCTGGTGACATTCACTGTTCCATCCTGCCTTTGTATTAAAGAAGACACAGTTCTTGAAAGCGCATGTGATGTGATATCATCAATGGGTTTCAAAGATGCATATTTGACTGTGGGCACTAAGATGTCTGAACAATCCTCCTGGTCTTACTGAAAAGCTCTTGACATGAACGGCTTGTCTGAAGCCCAATTTTTCAATAAAACTATATTGGACTATATTGCATCTGTTGTTTGCGCTGTCTCCATCTGTCTACAAAGCAGAAAATAGTGCCCATTGTGTACCCATGGGAACAGTTTTCAATGGCTGATTTTGATTATGCACTGCATGAGGAAAGAGTGACTATGAAATAAGCACATGCTAACTGTAAAACATACCATGCTTATCTACATTAGAGTACCATTTTTTGTGTGCATTGCCAGAATCGTTTAATTTTTATTCAAGTAGAATAAAAATAAAAATAGAGAAAGCCAGTGTGGTGTAGTGGTTCAGAGCGGTAGTCTCGTAATCTGGGGAACCGGATTTGCGTCTCTGCTCCTCCACATGCAGCTGCTGGGTGACCTTGGGCCAGTCACACTTCTCTGAAGTCTCTCAGCCGCACTCACCTCACAGAGTGTTTGTTGTGCGGGAGGAAGGGAAAGGAGAATGTTGGCCGCTTTGAGGCTCCTTCGGGTAGTGATAAAGCGGGATATCAAATCCAAGTATGCCAGAATTCAGAATTCTTCTTTTCTGCCCGTCACCAATATACAGCCACATATATAAAAGTCACGTTCTGTTTCCTTCTTTTTTAAAGTACATATTCAGTATGTCTGGCCTTGGGAGGAAAAGAAAGTAGCATTTCAGCTTGGAACATTGATTTGCAGAGGCGCCACACTCCACTTAGCATTGGCACTGGTTAAAGAACTAAAAATCTCATCATCCCTGGCTATTGGCCCTGCTTCCTGCAGCTGCCTGGAGTTAATAATTCAGAACTTTTGGAGGGCCAAAGGTCCTCCACACCTGCTATAGAGCCCTCCCCACCAAGAGAGAGAGTGTTCTTTCCTTGAACATAGGAAACTGTCTTACACTGAGTCTGACCACTGGTCCATCTAGCTCAGTATTGTCTACACGGAGAGCAAGTGGCTCTCTAGCATTTTAGGTCCTACCTGGACATGGCAAGGATTGAACACGGGACTTATTGCATGCAAGGAAATCTACCACTGTGGCGTGGCTCTTCCAAATGCTTATAGTAAGTATTTTTATTTATCTGTTAAATTTGTATACCACCCTTCACCCAAAGATCACAGGGCAGTTCACAACATAAAAGATAAGGTGATGACTATTCGTTTGTTGACTACAATCCTTACAGTATGACTCACCCTGTTGGAAGTGGATCTGAAGTGACAAAAGGACAAATAACCTTCCACTGCCATGTTATAGAGTTGTATGAATTAATTCAAAGGAAATGCAGTGCATTAAAACCCCTTTTGTATTACAGGGATACTAGAATAATAGACCCTCTTCATAGCTTTCTTTTCCAGAACAAAAAAATTGAATGTTATCAGTATATGCAACCTAGCTGTTTGTACACGATTGGGGCAGTACTTAAAAAAAATAAAATTCCACAGATGCCTCATTTCTTTATCACGAACAGCATGCTGTGTGTGCAGTAGGATGAGCTCTAAGAGAGCTGAGTTACATAAGAAAATTTTTCAGGCGACATATTTAAAAATAAATACATACCAGTACACAATATGAAATCTTGCAGGGAAATGAGGTCACCCACTAAATTTTTCATGTATTCAAGTCAAGCCAGGAGAGTCTGAGAATTACATAAACCAGAGAGCTCACGTCTTGAGTATCTGAACAGTCGGGAATGTATGGAACAGGCTTGGCTGCAAATCTGAAAAGATGCAACATAGAATGACTATATATGAAGTACATGACGGCAGTTCTCTCAAGTGGCATGGAAAGGAGGGAGAAGGAAACATAATCAGCATACTCATGTGACAAACCTTTTGCTGGACTCAGGACCAGCCCTAGCATTAGGCAGAGTGAGACAGCTGAGTCATCTCAATGGCAGATACTGTGTTTGTGTAGAAGTGGAAACCCCCAACCATTTCTCCTGAAGATGCTGACCTTTTCCTTCTGTTGAAGGACAGAGTTTCAATTGCTAAGTTGGTGGGCTTCTGTAATTGAAAAGGAGGTGCTGCCTTGTCCTTCGTTTCAGGACTGGATATCTGAATGGTTTCCCCATATGCAAGGGAGGAAAACACACATACCTACAAAATGGATGTTGTGGGGAAGAATTCTCCCTTTGCTAATTTTGCACGGCAGGAGCTTTCAAAACACACATGGGAGCCTTCAAAGCATCATTCCCCAAGCTTTCATATGAACCAGTACAAACCAACATTTTGGTGTAATGCCTGCAATGCAAGCAATAGAATGAGATTCTCTGGTCTAAGTTCAGCAGGCACAACCCATGGTGGTGTCAAAGGCCATTGAATAATGAGCTGGTACTATAGATAAGCGGGACGCGGGTGGCGCTGTGGGTTAAACCACAGAGCCTAGGACTTGCTGATCAGAAGGTTGGCGGTTCGAATCCCCGCGACGGGGTGAGCTCCCATTGCTCGGTCTCTGCTCCTGTGAACCTAGCAGATCAAAAGCACGCCAAAGTGCAAGTAGATAAATAGGTACCACTCCTGTGGGAAGGTAAACGACATTTCCGTGCGCTGCTCTGGTTCGCCAGAAGCGGCTTAGTCATGCTGGCCACATGACCCAGAAGCTGTATGCCGGCTCCCTCGGCCAATAAAGTGAGATGAGTGCCGCAACTCCAGAGTCGGTCACGACTGGACCTAATGGTCAGGGGTCCCTTTACTATAGATAAGCAGGACTGAGGTGGTCACCTCAGGTTAGGTATCATGAAAGGCGAAGAAATTGCTAGCTATTTAATTTACTATTATCATACCATTACATATGCAGGCAGAGATGCTGGTGGGCTTTTCTTCCTCAGGTGCCAAGACAACTTGTCCATTTGATGTCCTGGCCTTCGGTGCCGTGCATCTTGCCTTCAGGGTTGGAGCGCCATTTGCTGTCTCAGCTCAGGCAGCAAAGCATCTTGGGCTTGTCCTGAACAGCTGTTGTTGCGGCCCACCATGCACCTTTGCTTGCTACCCACAGCTCTGCATATGACAAAGCTTGCTTAGTCAGAACTGGAAAAGTTCTAGACTTTTGAAGAATGTGGAATATTCTGTCCGGCACTGCAATGCAGAGAATTGGGGTGGAGGATGGGGAACTCTGTCCTCCTCTGAGATGGCATTTAGCTGTTTAGCTTTCTTATTTCCATTCAAGCAGTTTAAAATAGTCACCTTTTTTGAATTTACACTGGTGATTTTTGCTGTTTATTTGCTGTTGTTTTACGGGCTCTGTTCCATGCATTTTCTGCAGGTTTGTCTTGGGTTTAAAGAAGCCAACAGCGAACGGATGTAATCGGGAGAGTATTTTTAATAGCAGTCTTCTTGGGCACCATGACAACGGCTGCAGCATAAGAACGTAGAAGTGAGTACCAAAGCCTAGAATACAAGGAGTGAAAGCAGCAGAAGTGTGTGCAGAGGAGCAGGCTGCAGAGGACTGAGATGAATAGGGATCCTTTTCTGGCCATGACAGAGTAGGAGGGCCTCTTTAATAGCTCTTAGCAACGCCCCTGCTTTGACCCTCCTCATCTGTGAGGAAAATCAAATCAATACAGCCTTCTTCAGATCACGATGCTCCCACAGCAGCAGTTCCAGGAGCAGCAGAGCATCGCAGCAGCCTTCGACTCTTCATAAATTTTACCAACATTTCTTGCTTTGATGGTCTCCGCATTTCTGGACCCAGATCACTGCTGAAAATCACCAGATCACCTGCGTCACCGAAAGGCTATTCCAAGTTGTCCTGTAATAGACCTTTTTTTTTTTTGGCCTTCTTTTTGCTTTTAATTCCTTTGGATTTGCTGGCAATTGCAATGTTAATTTGAAATGCTTACATCTCTTCCTAGCAACGACAGAAATTTCACTTGCAGCCGAAATGTCAGCTTTGATGATTTCATGCAAGCACACACAAACCCTTTACTGGCATCGCAATTTAGGAGGCTTTTGATTTTGATTTTTTTTGTAATGCATTTGGGATTGTGTAGTAATCCCTTTCCAGGATATTCAGAATAGATGCTGGGTAATAGATGCTCAGCACTTTGCACCTCTTGCAAATTAAATAAAGTGGTTTCTCTTCTTCCTAGAGATGGCCAACAGAGGACCCAGCTATGGTTTAAGCCGAGAAGTCCAGGAAAAGATCGAACAGAAATATGACACAGAACTGGAGAGTCGGCTGGTGGACTGGATTATCATACAGTGTGGTGAAAACACAGAGCACCCCCCTCCCGGAAGGCAACATTTCCAGAAATGGTTAATGGATGGAACAGTAAGTAATAGCCTGATGTTGCATCAATAATAACGTGCGCTTTAAGATTTGCTCCTTAACTTTTGCCCTCCGCAGCTCCTTTGGAGAAAGCTAATCAATTACCTTGGGCAGTGTTTCCCCACCCCCCACCCCCGGCAACAACCCTACTTCCATATAAACCCTGTAGAAATCATTAGGTAACAAAGTAATATTTAGGGATTGGAATTTAACTTTACATTTTACCAAGAGTATCAATTTCATTTCTAAACTGTTTTTCTCTTTTAGGACAATTAAAATATTTAAAACAATTGCTTATTATGATCAGGAGGTTTTAGAAACAATAGCCAGTATATGTGCATAGAGACAGATGGGCAGATTATATAATTCGGTAACTATTTCTCTGACAATTAGAAGAACAGATTTGCTTTTCTTTTCTTTTTTTTAGCTGAGCTTTTAATAGCAGGTTTATCTTCTTTAGAAACCAGTCAGTTGGTTTTTAAAAAGAAAAGAAAAAGTAAAATGTGCTATGCTACATTCCTGATCTGTTTTTGTAAACATCCTGAAGACTTTAAATGACGTGTTGGATTTTTTTTTAAAACCAAATAAGCACAAAGATGCTGTCCTTTGCCCTGGAGATATAAGACATGGCAAATTATTGAGCCTCTGGCATTGTGTTTTTAACAGTATACCAAATGGAAGCACTTACAGTTGGACTCCAGCTACCGTTTTGCTCTCCCACACAACTGTCAATTGTTATGTAACCTTTAGCGAATGATTTGATTTTGTCCGCCTGAGTACATCCATGCATGTTTGGTCCAGCTGCAGAAATGGAAGCTTTGGCTTGCATTTTTTTTATAAAAAACCTTATTTGCTTCTAACACATTCAGAATTATTCTCAGTTGTTATTTGATTTGATTTTTGAGAAGATTTCCTTCCGTGAGTGGCACCAGAGCACCCACACCATAAACTCAATAGCGTGTACATGTTGTCTTTAGTCAGCTGGAACTAATTGATTTCCCCCCCTCTTCATTTCTGCTTCTATCTTTAATCTCCCAGCTGCTGTGCAAGTTAATAAACAGTTTACATCCCAAGGGGAAAGAACCCATTCCAAAGATCACAGAATCAAAGATGGCTTTCAAGCAAATGGAGCAAATTTCCCAATTCTTGAAAGCGGCAGAAATCTATGGAATACGAACAACAGATATTTTCCAGACAGTGGATTTATGGGAAGGTACCAATATCCATTTATATGAGCTTTTATTGAAGGGACAATTGCCTTCTTTATATTACACTACTTAGACTGATGCTAATCATGCGCGTCTCTAGGGTGAAAATTCCCTGATGTCATTATCTTTCTCTTCTGTTTCTGTTGTGTCACAACCATGTTTTTCCCAGCTTGTTATCTTCTCTGAGAGATTTTATATTTTTTCCAGGAGTTTATGGCATCTTTTGTACTAATCCATAACTGAAAAATATATCAATTTGATGGAAACCAATCAAATCTAAGAGAAAGGGTAGTTTCTATAGAAGGTTCAGCAGAAACTGTGGTAATATCCAATTTTCACTATGAACAGTATTCCCACAACAGTGTCCATTTTCATGCTTGAGTGAGGCAGAGGAGGCTATCTAAAGTAACCTAGTCAGGGCAAACTATTGGATTGGGCCGGGCCTGGACCTGGACCGGAACCCCAAATCTACATGGTCTTACTCCATCGCTGGAAGATGGGGCAATTCACAGCTAGCATTTAGGCCAAGGATAGGGAGACTATGGCCCTCCATTTTTGAATTCCAATTCCCATCAGCCCCAGTCAGCATGGTCCACAATAAGGTTTCTAAAATAAGGAACTCTGTCTCATTTCTATGCTGCTGTTATGCTCTGGAATTAAAGCATGCTCCTAAATGCCAGGGGACATCTAGTAACCTTGAATGTTCATACTCACACGGGAAATATCCACTAGCAAAGTACAAGACTTCTTTTAACAACTTATAGATCAACCACTAATCCTCTTCTTGCCAATAGCAAGCCCAAACTGTTAAGCATGTTGTCCATTACTTTCTGGAAGGCCCATAGCTCTGTTGTAGAGCAACTGCTTTACATGTAGAAAGTTCTGAGTTCAATCCTCAGATGTGAGCTGGGAAAGACTTCTTGTCTGAAACCCTGGAGAGCTGTTGCCAGTCAGTGCAGCCAATATTAAGCAAGATGGGTCAATGGAACTTACTCAATAGAAGACAGCATCATGTATTCCTACCATGAACAACATGTGCGCATTTTAAAGATATTTGCCCAACTGTCTGATCATATTATAACTCAGAAACTCAAAGGAAGAGAGTTGTACGTAGTCATGTACAGCATACAGAGAATTCTTGAACTAAATTTTGCTAACACTTCAAGCTTTGGTCAGAATTTTGGGTTAGGAGATAGGATTCAGAGTCATTTGCGATTTAGGCTGCAATCCAAACCTCCCTTCCCTTTGCCGGTAGGGTTGTATGGAACAGCGAAACCACCACCACATCTGTAGTCCTGCAATGCACAGTGGGTGGGGAGCAGACTGAAGCAGTCTGGGAGTTGGTGCAGTGATCAGGTCCTAAGCCATTGCATGACAGTAGTGAAATCAGCTCAGGGTCCAACCCATCTAGGGTCCACACTGGCTCAGTCTCTCTCAGTCACCCACGGAATGCCTTCTTTTAGGGCTTTCCACTGGCTACCACCAGCAGGAATTTTGCCAGTGGCCTACCCACCAGCTGACACATCCAGCAGGTGGTAGGAGGCTGGCTTAGCTGGGCAGAGGGATATCTCTCTTCATTTCAACCCCAGTCAGTGGGACGCAAGAAGGGGATGCAGTGCTTTGGCCACTAGTGTTTTGCTTGTTTTCTGAGCGCAAGATTGCAACATCTTTCATTTTCACCATCTGATTCAACAGTTTCCCTCCATCTTTGATTTGTTTTCCCTTCCTAAAACTCTCTCTCTCTCTCTTTGGAGGACTAGAGTTATCGTCAACCCATGTGATGATTTGAATCCACTTTACACAATGAGTTGTTTCCCAGAACCACTACTGGGTGTCTACGTATGTACACCTTCCAGAAAAGTAGCCATGTTAAAATCTTTTCACGCATGACATTTTTCTCACATGGAGCTAATCCCTGTGTAAGAAAAAGCATGCATGCAGCAGCTGTCTAATCTGTGTACATGATTCAAGACAAAAACACAAATCAGTTTTCACAACCAACTCATTCTTCGGTTTTCTTTGGTTTTGATTATTTTCTATTTCTTAGTCCTATGTAGCAATCAACAAACCATCCACTTCCCCTCCTTTCTGTTCATTCTGTGTTTTAAATTAGATTATGAGCCTGCAGGCTCGTCTAACCCATTTACTGTGACTTTTGCATCCATGGTCCTTTTATAGATATGTAATGACGATAATGGCCAGGAAGGCTTGAGACAGCGTCAGCTGAAAGCCCTGAAGAATGTGGCTACTAGCTCTCAGGGGAGAAGGCTGAAGCAAGCTCTTCTTCCTGTGGCTGAAGTCCTTTCTTGGGCTTACTTACAGTTTGCCAAAAAATTGCATGTGTTAATTGCATGTGCTAATTTATATATAATTGCAAATAATGACTATAACTTACACAGAAATACAATACGAAAATACGGTAAATAGGTGATCCGTTTGCCTGCTTGGTCCAGGTGCTAAATCTTGATGAGAAACTTCAAGGACGCTGCTCTCCTCCCTTCGTGTAGGATCTTTATCTGTAAGCTGAACTTGGACCAAACCTGGACCTCCTCAAAGAGAGGATTGTGTTCTGTAAAGTAAGACATATGGCCCACGCTCTCATTTCCCTTTTGCCTCCATGGGGCAAGATAGGGAGTAATCCTACAGGAAGCTGGTGAAAAACATGCAGGTGTAAAATAAGCTCACATAAAGTAGCACCATACCCAAACTACATTCAGCAATGGGGCTGCTGCTGCTACTCTGCCAAACCCTGGCAGAGGGGAGCCATTAAAACTGTGTTCTGTGCCAGGTTGCCTGATTACATGACTGAGTGGAACAGGCTTAGGAGCCAGCCTAAGTCTGCTCTCTCTGGTGCTTCCTCTACCATGACCTTGGAGTGTCCCTTTTGGGGGACTTACACTGGCCTCAGATCAGTGAGCTTCACATCATATGGGACGGGCAAGTTACGCCCGCATATCTTTGACTGAGCCAAGGTTGGGAATTTAATGTCAGCTGAGCCTGGCTGAGCAAATGGACACAGAATGTAGAGAGCTGAATTTAAGATTCAGAAAATGGGTAAATGGGAGAGCTAAAATTGATGGATTTGCCCATCCCTAATTATAATGATTATAAGGGACGCGGGTGGTGCTGTGGTCTAAACCACTGAGCCTTGGGCTTACCGATCAGAAGGTCGGCGGTTCGAATCCCTGCAACGGGGTGAGCTCCCGTTGCTCGGTCCCAGCTCCTGCCCACCTAGCAGTTTGAAAGCACATCAAAGTGCAAGTAGACAAATAGGTACCGCTCCGGCGGGAAGGTAAACGGTGTTTCCGTGCGCTGCTCTGGTTCACCAGAAGTGGCTTAGTCATGCTGGCTGCATGACCTGGAAGCTGTATGCTGGCTCCTTCGGCCTATAGAGCGAGATGAGCGTCACAACCCCAGAGTTGTCCGTGACTGGACCTAGCAGTCAGGGGTCCCTTTACCTTTACCTAATTATAGAACAGGGGTAGGGAACCTGTAACCCTCCATATACTGGTGGGTGCCAACTCCCATAAGCCCCAGTCAGCATGGCCAAGCATCAGCAGATGATGATAGCTGCAGTCCAGTCATGTCTGGAGAGTCACAGGTCCCCCAGCCCTGTAAGAAAAGCTTAGAACAGAACTTGAAGATCCTGGGTGTATTTATTCATCATTTGTTGATCTGGAGTTCTGAGTTCCTGAACTGTACTGAGATCAACTACTTGGGACAGCCATTTTCAAGCCATGATTTGCAGTGTGCTATAACAGAATGCAGGGCTGGAAAAGGCTTCTGCTTGGGCCCTTTGCAGGAGTTTAAAATATGTGTATGTTTTTGGAACATTGTGGGTGCAGGCTCCACTCTGTGTGTTCATTAAAGCACCTGTGCTCCTGTTCATTCAACAATAAAGTATGTGTTGGATGGAATGAGGAGCTTGTTGCTATGACGCTCTCCCCTCCATATTTCTGGTACGTGTTTTGTGTTTGTGTTTTATGTTTATTACATTTATACACCACACTTTCTTCCAAGGAGCTCAAGGTGGTCTACATGGGTCTCCTCCTTCCCATTTCATCCCTATAACAACCCTGTGAGGTAGGTTAGGCTGAGAGACGGTGAGCGGCCCAAGCTCACCCAGTGAGCTTCATGGCTGAGTGGGGATTCAGTTTGGGGCTGAGATTAAGAAATCACTTAGGAATTTACGGTTGGGGTGAGATTTGATCTAAGACACCTTCCCAGTTTAAAGCTCAGACTCTTGGCTCCCACACCAGCATAATTGATCAATTGATTGTATTTCTATTCTGTTTCCAATTCAAACGAATCCTCAGACTGCTTGCAAACAATAAATAACAATAATAGAACAGAACCTCACAAGTACAGCATAAGTCATATAATATAATTAACAAATTATTGGTAAAATGACTTCCAATCTGGCGCTCTGGTGATCGTCAGCAGGGTTGTACCAAAGCGTCCTTGTGCCAGAGCGTTGGACCAAAAAATGAGATATTCCAGGATCCAAACTGAAGCCAGGATTGGCTTCTGTGATCCAGGATAGCCTGCTTAAAACGGGACATGGATATTTCGAAGCATTGTGTGGCTGCAGAATATAGCCATCAATAGCCCTCGCCTCCTACTTTAATGCTACCTCTTTCTGTTGCCCCAGACCATCGCCCTGCCTTTGTTAAATGAAGATAGCAAAGCTGATTTACTTTGGGACTGCTGTGAAGATTAATGAGTAGAATGATGTTTCTAACAAGGATTGGTATGAAATGAGTGGCAGCCTATTTCCACAATAAACACAGTCACTTTCCCCTGCAGTAGCTCCAGCAGTGATTTCTCTTTCCACATGCTGCGCTCCATGGTTTTCAATATTGTTGTGCCACTTTAGATTTGAGGTTAAGTGGGGTCACGCATCAGTCTCTCTGCAATTAGGTCAATTTAAGGCCCCATCTGCACTATACAGAGTTCCTTGGGAAGAGGGTTTGACTGTTAAACCTCTTCGGGAATCTTAGCTCTGTGAAGGGAACAGGGGTCTCCTAACAACTCTCAGCACCTTTAACAAAAGACAGGATCCAAGATTCTTTGGGAGAGGCCCGATTGTTTAAAGAGGTGTGATACAGCTTGAGATGTATGGTGGAGATGCAGTCTTAGACCAAGGTTTGCAAAGGGAAGCATTTTTATGTGGAAGGATTGGCTTGCTAAAATGGGGAGACTGAGGGATCAGTGTAGGGTCTGGTCTTGACACAAGGAAGGGATCTGACTGGTAGTGGAAGGGCAATGAGGTCCTTGGACATGGAGCAAAGTGTGAGGCATAAGCAGAGAAGGCTTATGGCCGGTCCTAAGTTAAGTGTGCTGTATACAGAGATATACACAGAATGGGCAGGCCCAGACTTCAGTATTCATAGCTTTAGGAATTAGGGATGAAGGAGAAATTTGATTCAATTCACCTTTAAAGGCAAACGTATCTAATTCCAAAAACAATTCATCCTCCAAAATTCACACTTTTCCAAATTTTACAATGTCAAGTATCATGCACAGAAATGTGCACAGTAGTGTAAAGTGTTGGGGGGGGAATGTATATATTGGTGAAAATAACACCCCAAACTGCACTGCATTGGGGGGAATTGCAGAACTACCCCAGTGTCAACTGCAAACCATGCCACAGTTTGCAAGGTGAAAGAAGCAGCGGTTCTGGGTGAGGGAAACCCTGATGGTGCCCATGAGACCAGAAGAGAAACAGAAAACATAATGGGATAACAAAGCCTTGGGGATTTCTGGGATTGAACTGGTGTCTATACAGTACTGCCAAAACTACAACCGAACTACATAGCAGTAAATAATCTCTCTCTTCCTCTGCCTTTCTAGGGAAGGACATGGCTGCTGTACAAAGAACTTTAATGGCTTTGGGCAGTGAAGCCGTCACAAGGGATGACGGATGCTATAGAGGGGATCCAGCCTGGTTTCACAGGTAAGGATCTATAGCTCTTCCCTGGATCCCCTGGGGCCATGTTTTGGGTGTAGACTAAATGTGTCAATCAGCACCAAATTGACCGTTTTCTGAATTCATATTGTCAATCTTTGAGCAGGGTGGTTCCCAAACCTCCATCCCCCACCCACCCCAATGGGTCACATGAAAATTGCTGAGAGTTTTGGTGGCCCTCTTAATTATTTTTCTGTTGTTGTAGGAATTCTAATGCACTGGGAGGTATGGCCTTAAATTGTATTTTTACTAGGGCTGCTATATGTCCAGAATTTGCTGGACCCTCTTTTTTTTTGAGATTTTGCTAAAAAAAAAAGTTCCACAACTTTGGCCAATTTTTTTGAAATATGGCAACCCTAGTTAATGGGCTAACAGGAGGTTGGTGGTTCAAGCCTATCCAGGGGCTGCTGTGGGCAGGATTATGTTTTAGCAAAATCTCAAAAAAGAGAAGTTTTTGAGGTATTTTTTAGGGAAATTCACCAAAATCTACATTTCCAACATGGGTTGCAATACATCTGGATTTTTCTGGACATTTAAGTGATTTCTGCCTGGACGCTGTTACAGTCTGCTGAATCTCGGCTACGTCTGGGAAATTCCGAACATATGGCAACCCTACATTAACTGACCCATTGCATCACATAATATAGTCATCTAATTGTCTACAGATGATTCTAAACTTCTAAATAAATTTCTAAATAATTTCCCACTGTATTCATATGTGAAACCAGCAGGAGGAGGCAATACTCCAGAGGCTGACTGAATATTGGAGGTGGGATGAAGGAAGAGTGCTATGAAAGATTGTCATAAAGAGGCTGCTAGAATTACGGCACACGAGGCCCTTTTTCAAATTCTGATAAGCAGTTTCATCTCCCTAAGATAATTCCAAAGACATTTGTATTCATAATCAAATAAATGTATTGCATGCTGTGTGCTTTTAAAAATGGAGCCTCTCCTCAAAGTTTTGTTGTTGAACTCTGTTATCCGATTTGTGCAAATTAATCGGCAGCTGTGACTAAATCATCCAGAACCTGCAATGAAACCTTTTTTAAAAAATAAAAAAGCAAATATACACCAGTGTAAGAGAGCCAACTTTTCTGGACAACTCATTGCAGAGTTGGCATTTTATGCATTTTGTAACACCAGCTCCTGGGACAATGGTGCTCAGTCTTCAACATTCTTGCCTTAATCTAGCAGATCATTTGGGCATCCACTTAAGTGTTTTGCTGGATGGTGGCCAGATTACTTAAGACCTCAGCCATTGGGAAAGCGTTATATTGATTTGGCCATGCTAAAAGATTTCCCCCCCTCTATTTTGTGGGCATAGCTAATGCATCAACAGCAGCAAACCCAGGAGATCTAGTTTTCTGATCTTTAGGGTGGATGGGAACCTTTCTAAGAAGCATCAGAAGCTGTCTAAACTCTAGAACAGCCTTCCCCAGCCTGCTGCCTTCCAGATACGTTGGGACTCAGCACTGGCCCATTAGTCAGGGATGATGGGAGTTGTAGTCCAATTGAAAACATCTGGAGGACACCAGGTAGGAGGAAGGCCGCTCTAGTAGGAGTCTTTCTCTGATCATGCCCCACTTGCTTTGCCCTTTGCTGTCCTCTGGATGAGAGCTACAGCACTTACTGTACCTGTGCTCCTTTTTAAGCAAAATGAATGCGAGGAATTAAAGCCCAGAACATGTACCACTTTAGATCTGCTTCACCAATCCACCTAAGTGCTCAAAGCGATGTGCAAATGAGAACTAATTTCAGGCTTGTCACATTTACAAAATCTTCTTCACAGGAAAGCACAAAAGAACCGGCGAGGGTTTTCGGAAGAGCAACTTCGTCAAGGACAGAACGTCATCGGTCTCCAAATGGGGAGCAACAAGGGAGCGTCTCAGTCTGGGATGACGGGATACGGCATGCCAAGACAGATCATATAGGTCACATTCTCCACCTTTAAACACACACTCACACAATCTACAGCATGGCCTGACTGGGGAAAAAAATATAGCTAGTTAATGTTCATGCTAAAAAGAAAAAAAAAAAATCTGCTTCTAAGTTTTCCCTTCTAAGATTTTTGGATTTCTTTTTCCAGCTGCAACCTTTCAACCTGAAATGTGGACCTGTGTGCTTGATGTGTACCACTTCGCACAGCACATTGATGCCCTGTGATGTTCGTTTCTGAACTATGCAAAGACTGTTTTTCTGTATTTATCTGCAGTTTGTTACCTTCTGTACTTGTGTCTTATTGAACTTGCTCTCTTGCACCTCGGCAATCTTCTTCTCCACTCTACTGGTGAAATAATTTGCTCTTCTAAAAATAAAAATAAATCAGGGGAAAAAACAATCTGGAAAAAGACTTGCTCTGTAAAGAGAGAAACACAAGGCTTTCTGTAGAGCAAAGCCAGGGTCTGATTTAATTGTTCCAAGAGGCAAGGAGGGAGAATATGTTTTGCAGTGTTTGATACCAATGAGAAGAATGTGCCTAACTTTGAGCTCTAACATGGGCTGTGATGCTGATGAGGATGATCCCAGTAAGGGGGGGGGCACCAAACCTGCAGCTTCAACCAGGTGCTATATGTCCAGATCTGCTATACCAGGTAGATTGCAATCTATTGGTAGATTGTGGGGTGCCTGTGGTAGATCACGGTAGATCGGGGGACTGCTTCCACTCCCCCCCAAAAAAACAACTTTGAGCTCCCCCAAAAAGCTCAACAACTTTGACTTTCTAAGAAAAGCCCAACAACTTTGGTCAATCCAGTGGGTAGATCACCGCCAGCTTTTTTTATAGCGGGAGTAGATTGCAGTCTCTTGGAAGTTGGACAAGCCTGTGCTATACCTAGAAGAAATGAATGGGCTGACCTAACACAGGAAAGGTTGAATGAGCCAAACAATCCTATATTTATTTTAGGCTTGGTATGAATGTTTGCTGTTGCTAAACTGGCTTAATGGGTGCTTCATCCAATATATTCTTAGCCCTGGAAAGGAAGGAGAAACACAGAAGAAATCTTTATTTAAAGAATCCCAGGCCAGCCACACACCCAGCAGGCACATCCCAAGCAGGCCCACCACACACCCAGTTTTTAATTTTGTTTTTTGGAAATACACCAACAGCATCCTTGAGAACCTTGCTGGGTATGGTGGATCCATGGAATCCGAGGGTGGGGATGCTGTTGTCTTGCTTGTGGGTTTCCTGAAAGCATCTGGTTGGCCACTGTGAGAACAGGATGCTGGAACAGGATCCTGCTCTAGAGGGTAGGACTCGAACCAATGGCTTCAAGTTACAAGAAAGGAGATTCCGACTAAACATACAGAAAAACTTTCTGACAGTAAGAGCTCTTTGACAGTGGAAAAGTCTCCCTCGGGAGGTGGTGGGCTCTCTTTCTTTGGAGGTATTTAAGCAAAGGCTTGGTGGCCTTCGGTCATGGATGCTTTAGCTGGGATTCCTGAATTGCAGGGGGTTGGACTAGATAGGGTCCCTTCCAATTCTACAATTCTGTGATTCTATGATTCTGTGACTGGACAGGCCATAATGTTCTTTTCACTGAATTGTAGAGTTGGAAGGGACCCTGAGAATCATCTGGTCCAACCCTCTGTAATGCAGGAATCACAACTAAAGCATCCATGACAGATGACCATCCAACCTCTGCTTAAAAAGCTCCAGGGGAGGAGAACCCACCACCTTTCATGGGAGTCTGTTCCACTCTTGAACAGCTCTTACTATGAGAAAGCTCTTCCTGATGTTCAGTCAGAATCTCTTTTCTTGTAACTTGAAGCTGTTGGTTCGGATCCTACCCTCCACAGCTGGAGAAAACAAGCTTGCTCCATGTGACAGCCCTTTAGATATTTGAAGGTGGCTATCATATCTCCTCTCAGTCTCATCTTAGGCTAAACATATGGAGCTCCTTCAACCATTCTTCATAAGGCTTGGTCTCCAGACCCTTGATCATCTTGGTTGTTGTCCTCTGCACATGTTCCAGGCTGTAAATATCCTTCTTAAATTGTAATGCCCAGAACTGGACACAGTACTCCGGGTGTGGTCTGATAGAGCAGGAATATGTCTCCACATTGCCCAGAAACAGAGGGCTTCTTGCTGGCCAGCCTGATGATATGGTCAGACAACATGCAGAACACTAACAGTGACACCAAATTATCCTGAACATAAGAGTCCCAGGCTGCTCCCACCATGGGCACTTACTATGAAAGCAACTCTATTGGTTTATGACTTACCTTTCTAATTCATTCTCTCCTCCTCCCTTCCCATTACATCAGAAAGTAGGCAGGAGTGGGAGTCCTACAAGGCTTAGAGGGAGCATTTAAACATTTCTCTACACCCAATGGTCTCAAGGAAAATTGTTCCCCAACTTCTGGGGTTGGAAGGAGAATAGCTATTCAATTTCTAAAAGCATGCTTGTAAATTGTCTACATCTGGAAGTGCCCTTTTCTCAAATAATATAGAGAGTAAACACACAGCTCCTGTGTGATTCCCAACAGGCCTGCAGGAAGGCATCTGAGACCCAAATACTGCACTGTGCACACACAAGCATCCCTGGCCTTAGCATTAATCAATCTAAATTTGGCACCATTCAGCCTGTTCCATTTTTAGAGAAATGTGATGCCATCTTCTTCCTCTATATACTGATTCTATGATGAATTATGGTTCAATAAAACCAGGCACAACTAAGATAATAAAGACTGCAATGGACAATAGGATCCTAAAACATCATCCGTCATACCCATATCCTGCTATATGGCAAACGCTGAAAAGGTTTCTTAACTATTATAGGGTAAGGCACATCATAAGCTATTCTGGACCTGCATTGTTCAGGGGTTTGTGCACTAGCAAAAGAACCTTGAACCTGGCACATGCAGCATTGCTGCCTGAGGCAGTCACCTCACTCTGCCTAATGGTAGGAATGGCCGCAGTGATAATCCGTAAAGCTGCATGCTTTGCCTGCTAGATGATGGCACATACTAAACAGAAGCTGCTCAAAGTCACATGATCATAGCAGTCCTCCGGTTTAGTTTTGGTCAGACAATGGCCTCCCACAAAAGCAAGAACCAGTATGCTTCTCTCTTCCTACATCCAGCCTGGTCTGCTCTGCTCTGAATGCGTCAGCCCCAGCAAAGCTTATTACAACAGGCAGGAAACACAATAAATCCTAGGATATCCAGTTAGCCAGTTCAATCAAATCAAGGCTTGGGAACATTGCAGTAATACAATACAAGTAAGCTTTAATTGACAAAGGAGGGGGAAAGATGGAAGGAAGGATTCCGCCACCACCCCCCCACCCGCCGCTGCCGCCACACACACACTGTGGGAGTTTACTCATTAGCAAATGTGGCTGGTTTATTGTGAAACATCTCAGTTGTTCCTGTCACCCACTGTTACTAAGTAAGCGAGAGAAATGGTGTTGAAATGATCTCCTACAGGCCTTTCCACACATCCCTTCCATTTACTGCTCATCTGCTCCCTCTTCTTCAAATCCCCATCTTTCAAGCCGGGTTGTAGCCATGGGAGGTTTTTGGGGACCTGGCCATTGAAGTGATTCAAGTTTCCTCCCTTAAATGCCCAGCTTTCACTAAAAATAAAAGTTCCTAAGGAGCTATAAAGATATATCCCCATATAAGTCTGGCACTGTTTTACTTTAATCTTTTTTTTTTAATCATCCAGCAAAAGAGAAAGATAATCTTTGTGCTGATGATATTTTAGTATCCTATTGTTGGCTGCAGTTTTTATTATCTTAAAAGATGACTGGTTTTATTGTGTTTTATTTATCAATTTTATTTATTCATCATGGGTCCAATATATATTGAAAAAACAAAGTATTTTTTGTCTGAATTTAGCACCTTTTTTAAAAAAAGGAAAAGGCTTGTGTGTTCAGGTACCACTAGATTCATGACTATATCCTCAAGCTGCAGTAACTTAAACTCATCCAAGCAATAGCAGCTAGCTGGAAATCACTGATGGCTATACTATATTCAGAGTGACATCTCAGTCAGAACAGATGTGAAGGATGTTATCTTAGAAGCGATTAGTAAACATTCTCAGTGTACGGTTTTCTGAGAGAATCTGCATCAGGGATGGGAAACCTGTGGCCCTTCAGACAGGGCCAGTCCTATCATTAGGCAATGTGAGGCAGCTGCCTCAGGCAGGCAGTTCTGTATGCATCATGGGAAAAGGAACACCATCTAGTCCTTAATCTCAGGCAGTGAAATGTTTTGAGCCAGCCCTCCCTTCAGATGCTGGGGAACTCCTAACACCCAGCAGTGCCAGCCAGCCAGCATGGCCAGAGATGTTGGGAACTGGAATGCAGTGATATCTGCAGGGTCATGGATTAGCCCTGCCAATCTACCTCAAGTAGAGTCTCCATGAGTCAGCTCTGTGTCTGTAAGGGAGATCTTTCAGAACCTGTAAGAACAGCCATTCCACTGGCCAGTTTTGAATGGAAAAGTGACCCTCCCATCCTTCCAGGTGACTGGAAAATTAACATTTCCAGCTTCGTGTGTATTTCACCCACACCCAGACGATAGTTGTTCAGGGCTGCAACCTCAGGTCTCTGTCAATGCATCATCTGTGACCTTAAATAATGTTATAAAATAGAGACTTACTGCTGTGTTGGAGCAGCAGGAATAAATATGGCTAGAGTTGTGATGAATTTAGTACTGCATACTGTGCTGTGACCTTTAGTTCTAATGAGATTTCTCTGGAATGGCCCCCATGATAGAAAATTTCTCTTGCTGCCCTGATAATGGATCAATCCTAGCAGAAAATGATTCGTGGCAGAAGATAGACAATGCTTTGGAGCTGAGGCCTGTAACTGTATAGTCTGGAGTGCAGGCAGATCTTCTGCTCAGAAGAAGAATCAACAAAATATAATCCTTTAATTGTCTAGTGTCCTAATATTTGCTGATATGGTCAACAACCAAAGGGAAGTCAGGAAAATAATAATAATAATAATAATAATAATAATAATAATAATAATAATAATAATTTATTTATACCCCGCCCATCTGGCTGGGCCTCCCCAGCCACTCTGGGCGGCTTCCATAGAAACCAAAAATACAGTAAAATATCACACGTTAAAAACTTCCCTGAACAGGGCTGCCTTAAGATGTCTTCCGAATGTCAGGTAGTTGTTTATCACTTTGACATCTGCTGGAAGGGCGTTCCACAGTGCGGGCGCCACTACCGAGAAGGCCCTCTGCCTGGTTCCCTGTAGCTTTGCTTCTCGCAATGAGGGAACGGCCAGAAGGCCCTCGGCGCTGGACCTCAGCGTCCAGGAAGAATGATGGGGGTGGAGACGCTCCTTCAGGTATACTGGACCGAGGCCATTTAGGGCTTTAAAGGTCAGCACCAACACTTTGAATTGTGCTCGGAAACGTATTGGGAGCCAATGTAGGTCTTTCAAGAGCGGTGTTATATGGTCTCGGCGGCCGCCCCCAGTCACCAGTTTAGCTGCCGCATTCTGGATTAGTTGTAGTTTCCGAGTCACCTTCAAAGGTAGCCCCACGTAGAGTGCATTGCAGTAGTCCAAGCAGGAGATAACCAGAGCATGTGCCACTCTGGCGAGACAGTCCGCAGGCAGATAGGGTCTCAGCCTACGTAGCAGATGGAGCTGGTAAACAGCTGCCCTGGACACAGATTTGACCTGTGCCTCCATGGACAGCTGTGAGTCCAAAATGACTCCCAGGCTGCACACCTGGTCCTTCAGGGGCACAGTTACCCCATTCAGGACCAGGGAATCCTCCACACCTGCCCGCCTCCTGTCCCCCAAAAACAGTACTTCTGTCTTGTCAGGATTCAACCTCAATCTGTTAGCCGCCATCCATCCTCCAACCGCCTCCAGACACTAACACAGTACCTTCACCGCCCTCACTGGTTCTGATTTAAAAGAGAGGTAGAGCTGGGTATCATCCGCATACTGATGAACACCCAGCCCAAACCCCGATGATCTCTCCCAGTGGCTGCATGTAAATGTTGAAAAGCATGGGGGAGAGGACAGAACCCTGAGGCACCCCACAAGTGAGAGCCCTGGGGTCTGAACACTCATCCCCCACCACCACTTTCTGAACACGGCCCAGGAGGAAGGAGCGGAACCACTGTATGACAGTGCCCCCAGCTCCCAGCCCCTCAAGACGGACCAGAAGGATGTTATGGTCGATGGTATCAAACGCCGCTGAGAGATCCAGCAGAACTAGGAAACAGCTCTCACCTTTGTCCCTAGCCCGCCGGAGATCATCAACCAGTGCGACCAAGAAAGGAAGATATATCCAGTATTTGCTTTGGGGCATCTTCATTCTCTTCCATTCTGTCTTATTTAGTAAGCATGTAAACAATAACAGGTATACATAAATAACCCATTCAAAATGTGTATCATTCAAAATCTCAGATACAACGTAATCTGTGGACCTATTGCAGCCAACCTTTTAATAGCTGTGCATGCAATGAATTCTTATACTTTGGCAATCCTGGTTTGTATAAACAAGCACTGCTGAATCAGGATAGGCTGAATGAGAGCTTGCTCATACAAATCAACCTTTAGTGATTTATGATTTAGTTGATTATATAAATGACTCTGAGATTTCCCCAGATATTTGCCTTGTTGCTGCGTGTGCAGTTGAGACAGCTAGACAAAGACAAATTTTGCTATTGATAATGTTCATTCAATAAATCATGCATATCAAAGGAGGATTGGATTGTAAGGGGGGGGAAATATACAAGTCACACGGCTTCACAGATGATAGGGAAATGGCAATATATTTATAATCTTTGGGGCTTATTATGTCTATGGAACTGTAAGCTATTAACTGGTTAACATTTCCCATTTGGAGGACAGTTTCTAAAAGCCACATGTCCATGTCCCTAAGCTATCTCTTGCTAAAGTGCTTGTTCAATAATGTGTGAAATGCAATGAAGTGTGATGGGTTTGCACATGACTGCTTGGTTTCTGTTGATGGGTAAAGGAAATTATAAAGGTGCAAACAGAGGCCTGAAATGCTAATTTAGTTTGGTTATCAGTCCGGTGCTTTTAGAAGTGACTAAACTATTGTTTTAGGTAGAATTCTTATAATTCCTAAGATATACTATAGGTCTTGGCTAGTGAGCAATCCACTGGGATTTCACTTTTTGAAGATCATTTCTCAGTCTTGAGCAGCAGCAAACTGAAGGAGCCAACCTGGATCTTAGTAGTTTCTGGGTGCACCAATCTATTCAATATTATTATCGCCTAGCTTTTAAGACTGGCGGTATGAAAGATGGGATGTTCTGTGGAGAGAGGAGATTCCTTCCCATTTATTCTTCCTCCCATTGCTGCAGTCCTGCTCCTTCACCATCCAACTTGTCTTGTCTCCTGCCAGGGATGCCACGTAATCTCCCTGTGCTTTGGTTCCTTCCCTTTCAGCTCCTTGGGTTGTATAGTGTGGTTTGTTGTCTGCTGCAGTACTGACACTGGTGTGTAGGTCAACCAAAGATTAGAAGGACTCCTCTCTTTCAAAAAAAAAAACCTCCATGTAACAGAGATAGCACTGGAAAGAGATGTTAGTCAGCACAGTTCAGGTGACCTAAACTGTCCATCACAGCATCATCTCTACAACAGGGGCACTCTGGTCTGTGGTGGCTATTTTTTTATGCAAGGGCCACATTTGCCCTTAACGAACCTTCTGGGGGCCACTCCACACAAGAGTGTGCACATATCTTGCAACCAGTGATGGCTGGTAGGGTGAAAGGTTGGGAGACTGACAGCAGATGGAGTCAGAGCCAATGACAGGAGGAGACAACAAATTCTAATTTTGCCCCCATCCCCCTCCCTGCTGGTTTCTACATGAGCAACAATGCAGACTAAGGAGGAGGAAGCTAACAGGCCTTGCCACTCCTGCGGTGTGGGTCTGGCTGAAGCTGGTGGGGCAGAGCCCCATTTGCTCCTATGAAACACTGCTTGTAATAATAAATATAGTTTAGTATGAAAGGATTAGCATATTGTGTAAACTGATGGCATCCCATTCCTTGCAGATGTGAGAATTAAAAGGTATTGGCTAAACAACAAAGGGGCAAAAATGCAGTTTTGTCTGCTGCTGCTGCTGCTAATTGTGATAACAGTGATGGTTTTAAGAATTAGAGTGAAAGAGTAAAATGTTGCGAGGTTCCAGATGGTTTGTGAAAAGGCTGAATAATTGCTAGTATAATCACTCATTCGCGTAAGTGGGATTCTCAAAAGATGGCAAGAATCTGGTGTGGCTGCCATAATAGTTGGAACAGAAGTCGCTTTCTAAACTGCAACATTCAACCAGAATGCTTTTTGTGCTACAGCGGGAAGACTGCCCTAAATGTTTGATGGACAGTGAATCTGATCCCTGTGAAATGCTGAGCTGTCCAATTTCTCACAAGGAATGGGTCGAGAATTCGGTTAAGCATCTGAATGCCTGGAAAAGAATCAGCTGCTCAATTTCTGCTCGTCATGCAGCTGTTGAAAGGCACAGGAGCCTTGCCAGAATAAAAAGGATGGAAACGTTCCCTAACTCTATAGAGCAAGAGAACACCATCCCAGCAAAAGAAGAAATTTCCAGTGTGAAGATTACATATCTTGAGTTAGAGCCTTTAAATATCATACAAGGCAGTTATAGCCCACAAGGCAGTGGAGGTTTAGGATCAGAGTTTTCATTCTCTTAGATGGACTACCTTCCCAGGTTCTGCCCCTCACTTCCCTCTGAAGCACATGCAGAAACTGCCTTCTTGACCATTGAACCCACTATTGGTGTCATCTCCTCCGTTTACCAGAATCTGTATTTGCATGCAGGGGAAGTCCCTAAGTCATTAAGGGTTTGAGACCCATTGACTACCCTCACTTGGTTTTGCTGGCCAGTTGAAGATGTTTCCAGGGTGTGGCCACTGTTGTTATTGTTGTTGTTGTTGCTGCTGCTGTTAATAATAATAATAATAATAATAATAATAATAATAATAATAACAACAACAACAACAACAACAACAACAACAATAATATGCCATCCAGAGGGGGAGGAGAGGAAATGAGAGTCCTGTTGCATGACTCTGTTGGTACAGCATTGGATACACAGCCCCTTTTTAATTGCTTTTGTAGTCAATTTCATAGCACAATTTCACCCTGCCCTATAAGACAATGCTGTAAATCAATAAACTAATATATTCCAAACTGTTTATACTGTTTGTTTTTGCTGCTCCCTCTTTTTATGCATAGGGTCCCTTTTCCAGACAACCATTCAACAGTTTACCTTGGCACACAACTACAAGAGCAATGTCTTAAAGGGATTCTTGTTCACATGATATGTGTATTATGTGCTAAGCATGAATTCTGACAGAGAACTCAGAAGAAAGAATGCTGTCTGGTTGCCATTGTCAGTATTGCAAGGCCACTGCTATAAGTGCCACATGTGCCTCTCACTCACAATAGGCTGTGCTTTGAGAGCAGCAACTGGGTAATGTGAGCAGTCCCTTAAGAATTTGAATCTACGATTTTCTGTACCTTGAATTCCCGCTGGAATAGGTTGATGCAGGCAAACTGGATCCACAGACGTAGATAAAGGTAGCATTTTACAAAGCAATGAGAGATTGCTGGCTTCAGTTGAATAAAAGCAGCTTTAGGGATTCGTATAGCAAAGAATTGTGATACTCCCTGATGCCTGACCTTCTGAAATTGTGTCTAGAGAGATGGACCTAGTTTACAAATTTGGCAAATCACTTACACGACTTTAAGTTGATTTTACGCTTATGACATATATCAAGATGAACTTGACATTCAGTAATGGAATTGACACAAGATAATATCACCAAGGCAACTATCGGTAAACAAACAATAAACGTCCATAAAATGGCAAAAGTAGTTTCTTTCCCAAATAGGTTTTATCTTAAACAATAGCAAGCACAGTAAATAAAGAGTTCACTTTTAATATATCAGTGGTTCAGTGCTCATTTCTTCTCTTTCCAAAATAGATTTTATCTTGAACAATTGCAAATGTAGAAATAGAGAGTCCAAGTGTGATAAAAGTGGTTCAGTGTTTGGACATCATTCCGGTAATCTGACGTTTCATCACTAGAGAGCTTAGTCATCGATAGTAGTACATAATAAACAAGAGAAGACAGTATGTAAACGACTTAAAGCAGGGGTATATCTGTCCCCATCTGCCTGTTTTCCATCAGGAGGAGCACAGAAAGAGGATGGTGTCCTTCAGTTTGTTGAGCTTTACAAATGACATGATGGGGCACCACCGCACACCTGACCTTCAGTTGGTCATGTTGCTGTTGCTTGCTGGGAGGCAGGGGGCACTGGGGAGGTTGTTGTGATGCAAATACACCAGCAGAAGTGCTGGATGCACTGAAGTTGCCACCACCTCCCCCTCTACTACCCAGTATGCATAGGAGCCACCTCCTAGGGTTTGAGGGGTCTTCAGCAAACCCAAAAAAATATTTGAGGGGGCTGAGGGCCCAAAAGTTGATGGGAATTGCCATTCAAGTGGTGTGTTTGCACCACATCATGTGATCGATTATGTGGGGTGGGGCTTACCTGTTCCCCTGCCCCCAATATTTTATTCAAGTTGGCACCCCTGCCAGTAAGCAGTAGGAAAACACCCAACTGGAGGTCAAACGCCTACCACTGGTATGGCACATTACACAGAGGCTGTTTTAAAGTAGCAGCTGATACCACATGGCCAGATTGTTTGCATGGTGTGGCTCGTTCTGCTGACTGGATGATAGTCACCCTGCCATCTCAGACCTTTCATGCTGGGCACTTGCAGTCCAGTTTTGTTAGATGACTTTGGGTTTTAGAATTATGAGAGAGGGAAAGAAATATCTCTGCATCTCCTTTCTCCAAGCCAAGCATAATTTTTGCACCACCATACAGCCCCTGGGAATCACAGGTGACTTTTGGGCCATTATTCCAAGGAAGTGAACCCAACATTTTAAGCCCAATTTCAGATCTATGTTGCTTTAGAGTCCACTAATTCCAAGCACAAGGATTTTTTTACTATTTAAGGCTTTATCCCTAGCCCTACTTCCCGGTGGGGAAAGCCCCACTGAATTCAGTAGGACTTCAATCTGTATCTGTATCTCTTTCCTGCAGAATGGGACTGTCACAAGTAGTACAAAATAATAATCAAATCCATTTTCTGTAGAGTGTACAAGAACCTCCAGGGGAAAAGACCACTCCCTTTTTATGGCAAAAAAAATAAAAATTAGACAAATATAATGCTTGCCAGAGACAATGATGTCAATATATATCTTTAGCACAATTAAATTTAATATTATACTCTCTTTCCATCTTCTTGATTTCATTTTTTTAAATCTGTCTCGCTGAGGGGGAAAGCAGGATATTCCTTAAGTAAATCTCAATATATATGGAATACCTGTTTCCAGCAAAGTATAGGAGTAGTTTTTGATTTGTTTTGTTTTCTATGCTGGCAAAAAGGTGCTTTTCAAGATGCCATAGGCTACATAATTTTAATGGAAGTGAAATGTTTGGGTTTACTTCTACATCTAAAAATAAGCTATTGAGCTGATGACTAAGCTTCCTTGCTCATTTAAGAGCCTCTCTTTAAATACAATAATGGTTCAATCACCTGGGATACATATTCCTAATTTTGGAGGAAATTATTGATTGAATGAAACTGATGGCAGTGTCCTTGTCTGTCTTCTTTGCGATACGAACTATGGAGAACAAAAAGTCATTTGGCACCTCAAAGACTAACAAACCTGTTATGGGGCAAGCTTTCATGGACTGCAGTCCACTTCACCAGATGCATGATGTAATCCTAAATTGGCAAGCACCTGTCCATAGGGGGTGGAAATGCAGTGAGGTCAGGGGGCATGAAGGGCAAAAACAGAAGAGTACAGCAGTTAGCAGGAAACAGACTAGTGACAGTGGAAAATACAGCATTGGTAATAACACAAACATTTTGGCACTGGTAAGCCAATTAGCACCAGTTGATGAAAAAATACATTCACACTTCCACCGCTAACAGTTTCAAAGTTGACAGGAACAGCATCTTCCAACCATCAACTGCCTGTTCACAGCATCTGTTACACCAAGATAAACCGTTCAAGAGACTGTTGATATATCACATCAATGGAAAGAGAAGCTGATGAGACTTTCTTTTGGTCACTTGGATGAAAGGGTAATGAAGCAAAAATGTTAGCCAATAGGAATTGATGCGTCTTCTGTGTCCTTAAAATGTCACAGGGAGCTGAATGGATGATTAGCTATAATATGTGCTCTGTTACCCTTTCAATATCCATGGCCTATCATAGAGAAGAAATATGCTAACTTCATCTACATAAATTCATTTCAATTTGCTGGATTACACTTGTTACAACTGCGTTATAAGCCAGACATTTTATTCTCTGTTGATGACAGTTATAGATTAGGTCTGGAAACACTATGAAACTTCTTTTTTTAAGAAACGCCCCCCACCAGTCTTTAATTTTCACAAGTCAAATGTTGAAATTCAGCAGAAATCGATGGATTTCAATTACAAGCTGGATATTAATCAACAAAAGAATCTACTGCCAGCCATAAGAGTCAAAGATCTGAGCTGCCCATGTGTTTGACTGTGAGGAATGTCCCTCAAGAAAAGAACTGAAATCTAGTTGTATGTGGTAGTGGTAAGGGACCATTTCCCCATGATGTTGGGTTTCTTTAATATTGTGCTGGTCCTTCTACAATGCAGGATGGTCTTGTTGGATATGAAGGCAGTACAAAGAAACAGCTGGGCTTAATTATCTTTGCAGCTGGTGTGACAGACAAGAGCCACAGTGTCCTCTAGTGGTTGTGAGTTCCAATTAACACAGGAGACTGACTTCTACCAGGCCAGCCCATTGGTCAGCCACATATTAGCTACTCTGACCAGCTGCAAGGCTGCCTGGAAGAGGTCATTCTACCTGCAGAACATGTACTCTACCGCTGAGCTCTCTGCTACCTTTCCCAGCATCTCACAGGAGAGTTTACAAAGATGGTTGAACATTCAGGAATAGTTCCTTATCTGTTTTTGGAAAGGGCTAGGGGTAATGACAAGAGTTTTCTTGGGTTTGCTTTAACTGTACAACACTGAATTTGTGCTGTTTGTGAGCAGCAGTTCACACTGTGTGACATATTAGGGCATGCCATTTTAGGGGGTGAAATGTAGTTTTTTCCATTTACTTCAGTGAGGAGTCTTAAAAACATGTTTTTTGGTGTGAAGAATTCAAATATGCTCTAAGTTTTGTGGTCGGACAACACTCAGCTTGGTCAAGGTTTGATGAAGGAGACATGAACTGCTTTCAGAAACCCAAGAAATTTAATTTCACCTTCTGAAAATGTCAGGGAATGCTAAATAATAGTAATAAGAAATAAGAAATAATACTGATATATAATATAACTGCAAGTGCTAGGCAATCATTTTTAATGATTTCTATGCAATTTTACGCATGCTCTACTTACCAAGCAAAGCTAAATTATATTAATTTAACCAGAATAACTTTTGAATTCCCAAGTCACGTTACAACTTTTTAGCACTGCTCATTTTTAAAATTTGAAAGTAAAAAAATTCAGTCAAAATGCCCTAATGTTATATGCAGGAGATGTGGTAGGACTGAGTCTCAGCTTCATGCATGCCTCTGACCTGGGTTGTATACCCTAACCACGCAACCAGGTCATCTGTTACCATTTATTTTCTTTATACAAGTTACATACCAGTTATTATAAAAGAGCTCCCTCTGCTATCCTCATGTGACCCCCTGCACCTCACCCCCATCTGCCTCAAGGGGTTAGAGAAATAGATTTGGATGGTGGCACAGGCTCACACCTGATTATCTTGCAATGTTCTGCCACAGTTTACTGTTATATTGAAACAGGACTGCTAAACTACTTAAAGTCTACAGCATAGTTATACTCTTAGACTGATGTGTGAACCTGAATGTTCTGTTTAATTTAAAGAAGCAAGGGATAAATCACTAAGAGGAGGCAAAAGGTATCAAAAGGCCACATCCATCTAGGTTCAGAATTAGGTTAGTGCAAAAAGATCTTATGCAACCGACATGCAGAACTCTGCTGTTCTAGTGATGCCCAGCTGCAATGCCAGCATCGCCATGTGCAGTGCATGGGAACCAACTCCCTGGACCCCGCAAAGATGATGGGCATTCCCATTCAAAGGATGTGTGTGCACTGTGTCATGTGATCAGTTATGTGGGGCAGGGCTTTCCCGGGCCCCCACAATACTTTATTCAAGTTGGCATCCTTGGCACAGTACTGGGTTTCCCAATAAGCAGACTAAGCACTTCCTTAGGGCACCTACGAAGTGGGGGCACCAAAAAATGAGATTTTAAAAAATAGAATTTAACATCTGATATTTCAAAAACAACAACATTGAAGTAGTCATCAAAAACAGAACTTTGTGAGACTTTGTTACACCCCATTCCCTCTTCTTTCCCTGCTGTTCTGTTTTAATTACTTTTAATTACTTATCCTTACCTAAACCAGCAGGCACCCTGAGAGGCGCTGCCATTGAAAGGTGTCTAAGCCTTGCTGCTAACAATGTTAAAGTATACATAATATACAAATACAATATTTTTTAATGTACTATAGTAGTAGGAAGATAATTTGAGCAGCCAAATTTGGAGTCCAGTGCTGCTTGATAATGTTTTGTTTCTTTTGAAATGTTCACAGCAGCGGCAGAAAAGGGCAGATGAAATTACCAATGGAAATTCTTCGATGTAAATTGATGCCACCCCAGGAAAGTCTGCTTTGAGGGTGTTGCCAGTTCTTCTTCAAACATAGTTTCTAACAGTCCTTGGCAGTAGATACCTGCAGCTCTCAGTGTGCGAGTTCTGTTTATTTGTTTGTTTGCTTGCTTGCAAAGAATCAGCCTCCTACAATGGACGAGCAAGGCAGTGAAAGACCTGCTAATCCTGAAGATGAATTAAGTGTAAGTAAGTAAACTTTAAATGCACTGCAATGTTGTGCCTGGTTGAAATAACAATGTGTTCTGTTTATCATATACTTGCTGAGCCCATGAATTATGAAAGCAATATCTGGGAATTAACTGGCGCTGTCAATGCTGTAGCTGATTTTAACTAGTTTTTTTGGTGAAATATGATGTGCATTTATTTACATGCAATTGATAGGGCACGAGATCAGCCCTTGAGAGCTGATGGCAGGAGATCTGCATCAGGAGGCGGAGTGAAGTTCTGTTAAAACTTATTTCATTCCTGGGTGCAATTTTTGAAAAACAAATCAATTAATTATACAACATATCTAAATATAGTTCACATTCAGCTAGTTGGCATAGTAACTGTTATCCTGGACTGCTGACAGGTGGTTAAAAGGAAGAGGAGGACTTAAATAATTCAGTGTTCTGTGATACTTAAATTGCTTTATTAATGGGAATGAATTCTACAATGCATAATCAGAGCTGGCATAAGCGAGGAGGCGGGGAGACACATTGTTCTTTAACCGATTAAAGGAATAATTTGAAATACTTAAATTGTAGCAGTCAACTATGAAATTTGCTACTCTGGATGAAGTAACCTTGCTGAAAATGCAGTGTTCTGCTGTTGGTGTCTGACCAAATAGTATGATGGAAGGAAAAGCAAGAAGTTCAAAAGAGTTTATAGTCCCTGTGAAATATTTAAAGGGAGAAAGGGTTGACCAGGAAAAATGTGAAACCCTGTTATAATATGATTTGATTTATATCCTGCCCTTCTTCACAAAGAAGCACAGGAGACTTTGGATATGGGAGATGGCCCTTTTTGAACTGAGTGTTTCAATAGCAAAAGGTGCTTCTTTGATGGCTACTGATAGCTGGAAAATTGAGCAGTAATGACAGTTGATGTCTGGTGGCTACTATGTACTGACTCCACCTCACCTGCTTGGGCTGGAGAGAAACGTTTTGTGCTGTAACCAGAAAAGTAAAGGGAGGGGGAAGCAGGTGTGGCATTAATTTATAATTTATAAAATTATTATTAGTAGTAGTGGTAGTAGTATTTATAAATTGTAAGTAGCAACCTTAGTGCTGCATGTGTAGGGTGCTTCAAGCCTATCACTTCACCAGATTCCAGATTGTCACCTCTGCTGATTGTGTTGAAATTCTTTGCTGCTGGTATGTTATTTTATATAGTGCACCAAGGACACAGTAGTAAAATAATAAACAGACCATGCGAAACAGTTTTAGGAGTGTATGGTGGTCCTAATTGAAAAGTAAGACTCATTGAGATTTACATTTGTGTAAGCAATTTGTGTGGGATATCACAACTGCTATGGCATTTTGATGAAGCAATAGAGCACTGAAGAGTCACTCATGACCACACCGACAGCAGAAATGGCAGGCAAGGTATGCCATTCAAGTGTGGAATGAATATGTTTGCCTCTGGGAAATGCTGAATTGAGAGATACTGGACATTTATCTATGTGATTCTTTCCCCCTCTTTGATTAAGGTATCAAATGTATCAGTACAAATGGCAGATTCAGAAGAAAAGTGGGAAAGAATTGCAAGGAAACTCAATAGGTCAGCAAAATCAAAGAGGAAAGCCAAAAGAAACAAGTCTCTCTGGAATTTTCAAAATAAAATCATCCTGTTTACAGTGGTCCTCTTCATTGTAGGTGTTATAACTTGGACGCTATTGTGGCTCTTTATTGGTAAGTTTCTGTATCTCCATTGTAGGCAATGCTTTACGAGGCCTTTCCCCATATTTACATTTAAAGAACACTCACAGAGGTATAAACAATACTCTAGAAAATCGTTTTCTATTATGTTGCTTTTTATTGGCTCTAGAAAAAGGTTTTCTATTTACAATGGAGGCTGTTTTTATCCTTCAGAAGATGTGTTTGCTGGAATGTCAGTTAAAAGAGAATCCTAGCAGCATCTTGGAAAACCTGTTCCTCAGAGCCCAACATTTAACTAGATATAGGAGAGTAGTCTGGATGAGAATTTGGTTCTATAAGGTGTGCACCCACAGCAAAAAAGTGAGAGGAAGGTCTCCATTAGCTATTTTCTTCTTAATGAATTGTCCTTCACCATAACCAACCAAAACCCAAGTTTGTGTGTGTGCTTTATGTGATTTTCTATAAATGCATTTCTTCCTTGTTTTGCTTCATGATTGAGACTGGGCTATTGCATTATTTTTCTGGCTCTATAGTGAAAAACTTTTTAAAGGGCAAAATGCTAATATATTATTATGTAGTGAAATTCCAACATACAAAGGAAAACCTGGTTATCATGTGGGGGTCTATTGGCTAGTGTCTGTGCCCTTGACAAGATACTTTTCCCAAAGCAGTTTACTCGTTTTTAAAATAAGTCTTCATTATATGTAAGGATGGACAGACACATGAATAGATATATGCTGCTTTAATATTTTTAAAGTAGTACTTTGTCCACTGTGTGCTATCTGGTTGGTGTTGACCCATATCAGAACCTTCTTGGTAGCAGTTCTCCATTTGTGATATGCCTTCCCTGGTGAGGTGTATCTGTCTCCCTCATTATCAACATTAAGGAAAGTTTGAAAAACATTCATCCAAATATTTGATGGCTGAAAGATACTATTCCTGGCAACCTTGACTTTATTATTATTAGCTATTAGGATACATTACTATTTTAAACTTTTAAAAATGCATTGTTTTGATATTTTATTGTGTTCTTTTTATTGTTTTACAGTTCAGGCAGAAAACAAAGATGCACTGTATTTTGTTGGATTATTTCGTGTTGCCAACATTGAGTTTCTCCCAGAGTATCGGCAGAAGGAATCCAGGGAGTTTCTCTCTGTTGCACAGAATGTGCAGCAAGTGGTAAGGAAAAAACGCCAACCCTTGTGTTCCACATTATCACCAAAGCATATGCAATAATCAGCTGGTTGTGTGGACGCAGCAGGCCTTGCCTTTTGTAGTGTGTCAATAAAGGGAGATAACACATTCTGGAATTTTCTCTCTGTGTCGTATTTGTAGTACCATAGAAAGATTACTGCTGGATCAGGATGAAGGCTCACCTAGTCCAGCATCCTGTTCTCACAGTGGCCTGCAACAGAACTCTCCCGGCTGGCGTTTCCTAGCAACTGGTATTCAGAGTAATACTGTCTCTGGCTGTGGAGGTAGAACATAGTCATCATGGCTTGTAGACACTGTTTGCCTTAGCTTCCATGGATTTGTCTAATCCTCTTTTATAGCCAAGTTGATGGCCATCACTACAATGCCACAATGTCATGTAGTCTTCCCAGGGAAAACAGAGAGAGAGAGAGAGAGAGAGAGAGAGAGAGAGAGAGAGAGAGGGAGGGAATAATAGAATCATAGAAGTGAAGAGTGGACCCTGAGGGTCACCAATCCAACCCCTTGCTATGCAGGAATCTCAACTAAAGAATCCAGGACAGATGGCCCTCCAACCTCTGCTTTAAAACCTCCGAGGAAGGAGACTCTAAAAAGTTTCAAGTGAATCCATTCCACTGTCAAACAGATCTTACCACCAGAAAGATCTTCCTCATGTTGAGTCAGAATCTCCTTTCTTGTGAATCCATTGGTTTGGGTCTTCATCTCCAGAGCAGGAGATAACAAGCTTCTTTCATCCTCCATGTGACAGTCCTTTAGATATTTGAAGATGGCTATCCTCTCTCCTCTCAGTCTCTTAGCCAGGCTAAACGTACCTAGCTCCCTCAACCGTTCCTCATAAGGCTTGGTTTCCAAAGCTTTGATTGTCTTAGTCACCCTCCTCTGTGCATGTCAAGGATTGTCAATAGCCTTCTTAAACTGTGGTCCTCTGAACTGGACACTACTCCAGGTGTGGTTGACCAACACACACATGCAGAGAATGAATCCCCCTTATACTGAGTCAGTCCATTGGTCCATCCAGCTCAGTATTGTCTACACAGATTAGTGGCAGCTGTCCAGGATTTCAGGCAAGAGTCTCAGCTAACCCTCCCTGGAGATGCCAAGGATTGAACTTCGGACCTTCTGCATGCAAAGCAGATGCCCAACCACTGAGCTGCAGCCCTAATGTGGCTTCTTGAAGGAGTACGCAGCTTTCAAAGAACTAATTTCAATAGAAAGAGGGAAGTTGAAGGGCACTGCTTATGGGTGGGGGTTCAATAGTTGTTGGAATTTGCTGCATTCTCTCCAATAATGAGTGCTTGAAATGGTGCAAAGGAGAGCAAAAGCATGAGTCTCAGTCTTTAATTAATATGCTTAAAATACAAGATGTATCTGTGTGCATGAGTTATGCTGCACAGTCACTATCCAATAGGTCCCATGCAACTTGTACAGCCACATCCCCAAAATAAATGGGTCTTGGTGGACTGGATGGCTCAAAACTAACTGACCAAACTTTCAGCACTGTTTGCTGGTCTTCATTGTATTTCCCCTTTCTCTTAACTCACTGTCTCTGTTATTTACTGATTATTCACTGTGCACTGGAAAACCAGCCAAGAGCTGGAAGAAAAACATGATTCCCAGGGAAGCACCACTTCCTAAGGATTCCTTATGCTTTACATTGAAGATGCACCTGTTTATATAGGCATTCCCTCAATCTCTCTCTCTTTTTTTTTCAGGTTTCATAATATTTATTAAAAGAAAAAAAAGAAATTTTTCCATAATATCTCCAATCATACAATTTTTGACATCACATATTTTAACTTATTGGACCTCCCTCAACTCCTCTGACAATCATCCATACTTAAATTCCTATCTACACATTCCTTAATTATAGTATCACCATTTTAATACATTTTTCCATCCTCTTTCCCATTTTTGCAATATTCCCTATTTTTTTCACAAAGCTTCTTTGAAACACACTAGCGTTGTATTTTCCTCACATACAGTTTTCAAATAATCTCTAAATTTTCCCCAGTCCTCTAAAAACTTATGATCTCTCTGAAGTCTGATTTTCCCAGTTAATTTGTCAAGTTCTGCAAAATTTGTTAATTTTTCTCTCCATTCTTCCATATTTGGAAGTTCCTCCTGCTTCCACCTTTGGGCCAGCAATATTCTCGCAGCTGTTATTGCGTATTGGAAGAGTTTACGATCCCTCCTATTTATATCAATTTTAGTTATCCCCAATAGGAAGGTCTCTGGTTTCTTTACAAAGCTGTATTTCAGCATTTTCTTTAACTCATTATAAATCAATTCCCAGAATCCCTTCACTTTTTTGCACTCCCACCACATATGTATAAATGTACCCTCCTTCTCCCCGCATTTCCAACATTTATTACAAATTTTATACATTTTTGCTAATTTAGCTGGGGTCATATACCATCTATATACCATCTTCATGGTGTTTTCTTTCAGCGTAGTGCATGCTGTAAACTTCAAGTTTTCATTCCATATTTTTTGCCAATCCTCCAAATCTATGTTATACCCTAAATCTCTGGCCCAATGAATCATTACCGCTTTGACTTCTTCATCCATCGTGTGCCATTCCAATAAAATTTTATACATTTTTGAAATTATCTTACAATCGTTATTAACAATTTCTGTTTGGAATTTCGAATCTTTTTCTTTATACCCTCTTTCTTTCATATCCTTTTTAAACATATTACTTATCTGATAGTAGTGCAGCCAATCGGATACGTGTTCTTTTACTTGCTCATATGGTTTCAGTCTCCATTTCCCATCTTCTTTTACCACCAAATCTCCATAAGTAATCCAATTATTTCTCATATTAATTTTCTTAACTCCCATAATCTCTAATGGGGATAACCAGTGTGGGACTCCCGTTTCTAATATGTTCTTATATCTGTCCCACACTTCCATTAACGATTTCCGGAAGATATGGTTTTCGAACGATTTGTAGCCCAATTTCTTCCCTTGCCATAGATGCGCGTGCCACCCAAATCTAGCATCAAAACCCTCCAAATCCAATAGTTTGGTATTTTTAAGTTTTATCCATTCTTTTACCCAGCAAAGACATGACGCCTCATAATATAATTTTAAATCTGGCAGGGCAAAGCCTCCTCTTTCTTTTGCGTCTGTTAATAGTTTATATTTAATTCTCGGCTTTTTGCCCTGCCAGACATATCTTGAAATCATTCTTTGCCATTCCTCAAATATCTTTACTCCTTTTAATATTGGGATCATTTGAAATAGAAATAGCATCCTTGGGAGCACGTTCATCTTCACCATTGAGATTCTACCCCAAAAAGATAATTTTAACCTTCCCCATCCCTCCAAATCTTTCTTAATTCGATTCCACACAGGAATATAATTATTTTGATACAAATCGATATTTTTTGGTGTTATCCATATTCCCAGATATTTAACCTTTTTTACAGCTTCAATACCCACTTGTTGCTGCAGCACTTCAGTCATTGTTTGATCCATATTTTTGATTATAATTTTGGTTTTTTTCCTATTTAACTTAAAGCCTGCCACCTCACCAAACTTTTCGATCTCCTCCAACACTTCAAGGGCACTATTCATCGGATCTTCCACCATTATTACCAAGTCGTCGGCAAAGGCCTTGACTTTATATTCATTTTGGCCTACTGTCACCCCCTTTATCCTTTCATTTTTCCTGATTGAATTCAGCAAGACCTCCAAGACCATTATGAACAACAGGGGGGAAAGCGGACAGCCCTGTCTAGTACCTTTTGATATTTTAATTTCTTCTGTTATCACATTATTCACTATCAATTTCGCCTTTTGATCAGTGTATATTGCCTTAATTCCATTCAAGAAATCATTCCCCAATTCCATATATTCCATGTTTTTCAACATAAAATCCCATGATACGTTGTCAAATGCCTTTTCGGCATCAACAAACATTAACATTGCCTGTCTTTCGTTCCTAGCTGTCAGATATTCTAAAGTATTTATTATATTCCTCACATTATCTCTCATCTGTCTGCCAGGAAGGAAACCCGTTTGGTCCTCATGGATGATTTCTTGTAACACCTTTTTTAATCTCTTCGCCATTATTCCTGCAAAGATTTTGTAGTCCGTATTTAATAGGGAAATCGGTCTATAATTCTTTACTTGTGTTTGGTCCGCATCCTCTTTTGGAATAAAGGTTATAAATGCATCTTTCCAGGTCCCCGGAATCTCTCTCTCTTTTAGAATATTGTTCATTACTTCTTTTAGTGGTGTTGTTAGAGCTGTTCTCAACTCTTTATAATACCTTGCTGTGAACCCGTCTGGTCCTGGGGATTTCCCATTTTTCAATTCTGTTATTACATCCTTAATTTCCTCATTATTAATCGGGGTATTCAGCCTTTCTGTTACCTCTGTTGGAATCTTTTGCACCTCTTTTCCTTTTAAATATCTTTCTATTTTCCTCGTACTGTTCTTTTCTTTGTTCCTATACAACTGTCTATAAAAGTCCAAAAATCCTTTTCTAATACCCTTAGGGCTAGTTATCTCTTCTCCTTCCACATTAATTTTATTTATTGTACTTTGTTCTTTCCTTTTCTTAATCTGCCAAGCAAGCCATTTTCCTGATTTATTTGCAAATTCAAAATTTTTTTGTCTAATTCTTTTGATGTTCCATTCCACTTCTTTGTTTATTATCATTGCAAACTGAGTTTGCAAGGCTTTAATACTTTGTTTAATTCTTATGTTATTTGGTTTTTTAATTAGCTTTTTCTCATTTTCCATAATTTGTTTTAAGATCTCTGTCTTTACTTTCTCTCTGTTCTTCTTTTTGAATGAATTTTTCTGTATAAAAAACCCTCTCATCACTGCCTTGCTTGCATCCCATACTGTACTCATCTTCGTTCCTTTATTACAGTTATCTACAAAGTAATCACTCACTTTCTTCTGTGCCTCTTGGATAAAGTTTTGATCATCAAATAGGCCTTCATTTATTCTCCACCTAAATAATCTTTCTTCAAAGCCTTTAAGTTCTAATTTAATTGGGCTATGATCTGAGATTACTCTTGGTTCAATTTCCACTTGAGTAATTCTTGGAGTTAGTTCACTCGAAATCCAGACTTGATCAATTCTGGACATCGACTGATTTGGTTCTGAATAGAAGGTGAATTGTTTTTCTAGCGGGTGTTTTAATCTCCAAATATCAATTAGGTTGCAATCTTTAACCATTTCGAAAAATGTTTTAGGTAATTTACCTTCTTTTGTCCCACTATCTCTCAGTCTATCCATTTCTATTGACACTACCCCGTTCATATCACCCATCAAGATTATCTTTTGGTCTACATATTCCAACAGTTTTTCTTCCAAATTTTTATAAAAGTCCGTTTTGTTTCCATTAGGTGCATAGATCCCAACAATTATTAGTTTTTCACCTTGCCAATTGATTTGAACAGCTATAATTCTTCCCTCCTCGTCCTTAAATACTTGCTTAGCCTCAATTTTGCTTTTTATATACAATATCACTCCTCTTTTCTTTTTTTTATCTGATGATATAAATTCATTTCCAAGTCTTTTATTAACCAAAATTTTTCTATGCCTTTTCGCCACGTGTGTCTCCTGCAAACAGATTATATCTAAATTTTTTTTCTTTAGAAATTGTTCCACCTTATTCCGTTTTTTTTATCATTCAGTCCATTAATATTCCAGTTCCATAATTTTAACGCCATTTTATTTCCGAATAATCAAAAAAAAATAAATTTTTTTCCCCCTATAAAGTAGTTCTTTATAATCTTTCTTCTTCCTCCTCCTCTTCCTCGTCCTCTCCCTCCTCTTCGTCTTCTCCCTCTAGCCTTTCTCCCGATTTCTTCCTCTCCCCCAAATCCTTCACACCTTTAGCCTCCACTCCTCCTACTGCTCCTTTAAGTTCTTCTTCTTCCTCTATTAACAATTCCTTATATTTCCTCTGAAATTTGCCTATCTCTTCCGGGCTGGTCAATCTGTGTCTCTTATTTTTGTATGTGAAGGAGATCCCCTCCGGGAACTCCCATTTGAATTCTATATTATTCTTTTTAAGAATTTGCACCTGTGGCTTATAAGGGTCTCTTCGTTTTAGCAGTCTAATTGGAATGTCTTTAAAAATAATTATATAACTCCCATCTATCATTAGTCTTTTTTCTCTATTTTTTTGGAGTACCAAATTCCTCATATCTCTATCCTTAAAGGTTATCAAACAATCCCCTGGCAATCTTCTTGCCTTAGTCGTTCTCACTTTCATTCTAAAAGCATTCTGTACCATGCCTGCTATCTCTTCTGTTTGGTACTCCAGCCATTGTGCCAATTCTATTACTAATTTTTGTCTAATATTTTCACCTTGATTTTCTGGGACCCCTCTCATCCTTAAATTAATTTCCCGTTGTCTAAGTTCGTTCATAGAGATCGCATCCCACATTTCTTCTTGTGATTTATTAGTTTCTAAGAGGCCTACTCTAATTTTATCATCTTCACGTTTTAGTTCTTTCATTTCCAATTTTGTCTTTTTCATTCCCTCCTCTAACACATGAGTTCTTTTGGATACCTCTTTGATTTGACCTTTCAATTCATTTACCGTTTCATCTATTTTCTTATCCATTTTCCCTATCTTTAAGTCTACTTGTTCTATTTTTGTTTCTAAATTCTTCTCACTTTGTCTAATTTCTGCAAACATTTTTAAGATTTCCGATCTGAAATCTGATTCTTGCTTGGACCCCTTTCTTTCTACTGGAGTCCCCCCATTCCCACCTTTCTTTGGAGGGTAGGACATTTTCAGTTAAATGTAAAAAGGTAATGATGATAATGATAATTCAGTTCTATAAATATTTGCAAAACTCACGACCAATTCCACTAAATAATTTAAGGTAGTGCTCCAATAATTTCTTCTTGGTGTCACCAGTTAGGTTAACCCACTATAAAATAGTCCAACATCCCACCAAAAGAGAAATCAAAGATCAAAGTTCAGGACTCAGGTCAGAGTTCCAATTATATTCCAATCATAATATCCAAGATTTGAAGCTGGATCAAGTCAGTCGGTAGTTGAGTCGATTCTTCCTGCCTCTAGATATTCTGTTCCAACTTTCTTCCCTCATATATTTAAGTCCAGCTTTCAGAGACGTTAAGCCAGTCCAGGTAGATTAGCAAATACTATCAAAATGAGTTGTAGTTTCTCTCCCGTCCACCAGGGGTCCACCAACCGCAAAGTGAAAAAGGACAGCACACAAAAAGAAAGAGGGAGAGGGGGGAGTTTTCCAATTCCTTTCCTCAAAGAAGGAAATGTAATGTCCACTGTAGTCCGTCTATTTAAGTTACTTAATTTTATTTATAAGTCTCGGAGTTTCAGAATTTCAGGGGGAGGGGGGAGAAAGCACCGACGCCGTACCTTCTTTTCCCTCCCTCTTCTGAGGCATACAAAAACAATAAGTAATGGCGTCCACGCCGTAACGCAATGGAGTCTTCCGTTCCTCAGAACTTTCAGAAGAGAAGCTAAGTTCCTCCTCTTTTCCACTGTCTCAAAGAGGGCTGGGTCGTATCAAATAGTATCCAAATGTTGCCTCTTTGCTCCCCCTCTACTTTCCTCTCTTGCCAGTTATTTTGTATCCCCTAAAGTAGTCTTAGAGAACGTAGAGCGGGGAGAAGAACTTTAACCGCTAGCGTCACTTACACTTTCCTCCGCTTTGTTTAGGTCTCTGCGTCCACACTGATTTCAGATAAAAGTCGAGCTCTTTTTGACTTCCTCTTCTTCGAGTCTTTCCTTAGATGATAGCCACTTTAATTTTATCCTTTTTTAGACTCGGATTTCTTTCTTTGAGAATCCAGCGCTTCTCCTGTAGGCTCGGGGCTTCGCTTTTTCGGAGACAGCTATGGCTTCCCTCAGCCCGCTTCTCCCCCCGCCGTACTCTTCGCTCCGAAACGGAGTTACCTGACGGCCGGGAGGTCCGCTTTTTAGCTCCGCGGGAACCAGTGTATCTGAACGCCCACCAGATACTTTTCAGGGGACCACGGCGCCCTGTGGAACCCCTATTTTCTCCGAAAAGCTCGGGATTCTTCCCTAAGGAAAAAACCCCGCCTAGCTCAGAGTCGCGCTGAACCGGAAGTCTCTCCATTCCCTCAATCTCTCAGACTGAGTCTTCTGATTTACCGTAATCATGGTGCTTTCTTGATAGAATTGTTTTACTGCATATTTTATAGATGTGCATATTTTAATTTTTAATTATATTGATTTATTGCATAGTTTAAATATGGATGCTTATATTTAAATGTTTGCATAACTGGGTGGGATTTTTTTGTGTGTAATCTTGCTTAGAAGTCTATATTGGCATTAATATGAAAAATGCAGTCAACAAGTTAAATAACTTATCATAAAGGTTCCATAAATCTCCAGTACTCCCTCCTTCAAAGCTGAGAATGATATCCTTGTTATAAACAAACAGGGCTGCTGAATCTGCTGTACTGCATATCAGGCAACTCTCAGGGTGCTTCCAGACTTTCGCTATTTTGGGGCAGGATTCAATCACATACAGACAAATTCAAGTTGCACAATTAAAGTTGATTTGAAGGTCTTGCATGACCTATTTCCTTCGCCTAAAGATCAACTCTTTTGTGATAAGAAAAGGAATGGGGGAATGTACCAGAAACTGTGGGGGTAACACCTCCTTGACACAGCATTGTCTAACCTCCCCACAAAGAAATCAGAATAAATGCTCATTAAACAGCCAACATTGTCTAATTGCCCTGCAAAGAAATCAGGATGAATACTCAATAAACCAGTGATCTGGAAGTGCCCTCAGCAAGATTAATTTTAATTTAGTCTGTGTGGGATTGCCCAACCATTCTGTGCATCTTCTCTTTCAGATGAACTTGGTATATACCAAATCTGCTTTCTCCAAATTCTATAAGCAATCCATTGTCTCAGATGTCAGGTGGGACATATTTTCCATTTCATTTGTGGCTGGGGGTCTTAGCGAGAAATAATGTCATGTTGCAGCATTTACTATCCGTGTACTGACTCTTGTTGCAAACCAAAAGCCTCATCATATGTGACCAAATCCAAACACAGAAAGCCCTCCCATGTCCCATAAAGTATCTTACGTTTTAAAAATGTTGGTACATTAAAAACAACAACAGCAACAACAATGATGAGATTTTCAAGCACCCGAGTCTCAGAAACACTGTGATGTAATTTGCTTTTTCATTTGATTTCAGTAACAACAACAATGGGGGTCTTCTTGTCCATTTCTGGATTGTGTTTGTGGTGCCACAGGCTAAAGGCCAAGTGTTTTGTGAAGATTGTGTAGCTGCTATTTTAAAGGACTCAATTCAGACAAGCATCATCAATCGAACCTCAGTAGGGAGTCTTCAAGGCCTTGCTGTCGATATGGACTCCATTGTGCTTAGCGGTTGGTATCCCTTGGCAGTTGCTATTTTTCCTCTGAAGAAAGTGAACCTTCTGACAAAATTAATAGCTTGCTGTACTGAAAAAAACTAGAATCCATAACTTTTGCCTCTGAAATAATCACCTCATGGAACTGGAAAAGGAGAATTGCTATGTGAAGATCTGAACTGGGCCTAATGGTGCTAATCCAATTTTCGCTCAACAGGGGGATGGTGATAATTGGATTTATGTCCCTTTGTGTTTATCATCAGTTGATGCCATGTGTCATTGGAACGTCCTCCCTCTTAATGACTTTCTTATAGAATTCAATCCATTCATATAGGAATGTGCTCATGTGTCTGCTTTGATACCTTATATATGGTGTCAGAGCTAGCCCTACATTAAGTAATGTGAGGTGTCTACTTCAGACAGCTAGTTTTTGATAGGGTTGTGCACAGCGCCCCTGCCTGGCCTAATTTGGGCCTCCAGGATCAATCCAAACCAGGGAAACCTGCCCTGGATTCAGCCCCAAATAAATTAAAATACCTTCATTAAACATACGGCCAGGAGAAGCACTGGGGAAGGAGATGCTGTATCTCCACCCACTTAAACCAAGAGCATGGGGGTTCCCACCTGCAGGGTGCTGCTTTGCAAGTGGCTCTGCTAAGGGGAAGGAGCTTGTGAAGAAGCACCCTGAACCCCACAGGCTGGAATCCTCAACTCAACAGAGTGGAGAATTAATGTATTATTTTTACCACCAGGGAGAAGTGAGAGGCGCTCCTGGGATTTTCAAGCTCAGGTGGTTGGCCTTGGGGCTGTTACCTTACCTTGCGGTGGGGGGTGGGGTGGGGGGGGTGCTTGAAGCAATAAGAAATGTTTTTGGCCAACCCTATGTGGAGTTCCACAGTGAAACCAGCTGGCAGGATCCTGTATCCCTCTCCCTGCAAGTTCATTGCAATGCATTTTAAGTCTTTAAGTCTGAATAAAATCCTGGAAAACATCCTTTCGTGGTGGCTTCACAAATTCACATGAATTATTGTCATATCAATAGGTCCCTATTCTCAAGTTCCAAATTAACACTGCAATGCAGTGCAGTCTCATATTGTGTGGTGGTTACATTCCGGAGATGGCGCTTATATGCAAAAATGTATATACTTCAACTAGCCCTTTGGAGCTACCCAGTGTGAGCATCCTTACCTTTCCAGAGTTGTACACCATGTGGGCCTTGCCTGTCCCCCAAGCAAGGCAGAGAGCTTTCACCAGGCTCTGGGATGCTCGCACAATATCTTGTGGGACTGTTCAAGCTCCAGCAAGATATCTCAAGTGCATCCCAGAGTCCAGTAAGTCTGAAAGCTTAAATGCTCTGAGGAATAGTTCAGTCAATAGAGCATGGGACTCTGAACCTCAGGGTTATGGATTGAAGCCCCACTTTGGGTGAAAGATTCCTGCATTGCAGGGATTTGGACTAGATGATCCTTCTGATCCCTTCCAACTATGCTACTGTGATTCTTTCTGCACTGAGAAAACCCTGCACAGAAAGAACATTTAAGCTCTCTGCCTTCTCTGCATGTCATTTGTGTGATTACTACTGGCCAGACTTCAGCCACTTCATGTTGAAATCACACATGTTAAATGCATATATGTTGTGATCATACTGTATTACATTCATATGTTGCCTGCTGGTCTGTTTGTTTAAATATGTGCAGAGTCATTTGTATTTTCTCCTCCCATGCAGTTGGGCTTCGATCAGATTACTCTTCAACAACAGGAACAGGTACATGACTGAGGTTTTTTAAAACACATTTTCCCATTTAACACATTTCAAAATGGCAAACGTATATTATGTGGTGAAAATTGAATCCTGCCCGTATCTGTATCACCTTCTACAATGTAGGCTTTGTACAAGGCTAAACATTGGATCTGTTGGGTAATTTAGCATTTAGATCATGCTTTTGAGTGTTCAAAGATGTCATTCTTACAACAACCTGAGAGGGAAATTAGTATTGGGAAATGCTCCCTGTTTCTCTGGGAGATAATGAGTTTCAGAAGGAGACACTACCAGGGTTTGGGCTTCTTTAGAGGAGGGGTTTGTGATATTTCAAAAATATTTTGTTTGCAACTGTAGAAGTAGAGAATCAGTAGGGACAATCAGTGTGTACACTGATATCAGACAGCAGAAGTGCAGCCCTCATATCAGATCTCCCAAGACCCCAAGATGCTCCTGATTTCACAGCTAGAGATGAGGGGAAAATTCACCTTCAAACCATTATGCAAGCCTAAGCACAGTTATTATTCAAAATTCACATTGCACATCTTTGATGTGGTTCTTCAAGCAAATAATGTGTATAGAAATGTGTTTATTAACAGGAAGTATAGATAAAAATGCATATATTCATGAGAATATATATAATATGCATTATATCAGGACAATTGTTTGCAAAAAGGGAGACATCTGCACTAAAATGTTGCCACATTTTAATGAGAGGTGTTTTTTTTTAAAAGTAAATTGATGCAGAAATATGGAGAATTAAACTTAAGACTGGAAAAATGAGAAACTGAAATCGATAGATTTGGCCATTCCTGCTAGCAACTGCTTCTTCTAGGTCTGCTTCTTTCAATCTGAGCATAGCTTTTATTCATCTGTACTGCACCGACTCTCCCACACATACATTCATACCACACATCTCTCTTTCTGTCTTTCCCTCTCCTCCTGTCTCATTGTTTCCAGATGACCTGTTTACTGAATATTCATTCTGATTGTTTGCACAACTTTGTGGGAACGCCAGCTCTTTACTGAGTGCTCGTTCAGTTTGTGGGGAGCACAGCAGGCCCACATGTGAGGCAAGGTGAAGCAACTGCTTTGGGTGGCAGGATCCTGAGGTGACAAAATTTCTCGTAATTTTAGACTCGTAATCTGGTGAACTGGGTTTGCATCTCCGCTCCTTCACATGCAGCTGCTGGGTGACCTTGGGCTAGTCACACTTCTTTGAAGTCTCTCAGCCCCACTCACTTCACAGAGTGTTTGTTGTGGGGGAAGAAGGGAAAGGAGAATGTTAGCCACTTTGAGACTCCTCCGGGTAGTGATAAAGCGGGATATCAAATCCAAACTCACTCTCTCTCTCTCTCTCTCTCTCTCTCTCTCTCTCTCTCTCTCTCACACACACACACACACAGCTCCTTTGGTGTCTTCCCCTCCAATGCATCTCCTGACTATTGAAGTAAGAGGCAGCTGCCAACCTGGTTTGCTTTTTGGAATGGGGAGATAGGGAATATATTATCCTTTGCCTCAGGCAGCAAAATGTCTTGGGCGGTTTCTGTGGGAAGGTTATATGATGTCACATCCAGCAATTATTATCTCACACTTTTCAGCACATTTTTTCCTGTCACTTTTCAAAAGTCAATTTTTTGGAAAAGTGGCTGCAGCAGTATTAGGTGTGCTGAAGCCATTGCCTCAGGTGACTGAATTCCCATAGGGGGTGTCCGTGTGGACACCTCACCTGCCCTGCAACCTCTGCCACCAATGTCTGGCGATATCTCTCTGAAATCACATTAACTTGGTTTTAACATCTGCTTTTATTGGCATTTTTAATCTATATGATGCATTGTTTTTTGCAAACTGCTTAGATTGAGCGGCATTTAAATCCAGTTAATGTTTATTTTTTAAAAATACAGTGGTACCTTGGTTCCCGAACGGCCTAGTTAACGAACAAATCGGCTCCTGAATGCTGCAAATCCGGTTTTGCGAACATTTTTTGGAAGCAAATGTCTGTTTCAGCTGTCAGCATTGTTTCATGGGCCAATCAGCCAATCAGAAGCCGCGCCATGGTTTTTGAACATTTTGGAAGTCGAACGGACTTAGAGAATGGATTGAGTTCAAGAACCAAGTACCACTGTACATAAATACATTTTTGGGGGGTTGAATAGAAAATTAAATGGGCAAATCTGGTTGTAATGTCAGTTGGATCAATTGATATTTTATCAGTGACATGTGAAAAATGTAATTATCTCCATGATACTAATCAACATTTACTGTAGGTTCAAGTTGCATATATGATCTGCATGCAGACCGGCTGCACCAGCACTTTCCATTGGACATTTCAACAGCATCTGGAAGGATGATCTGCTATTTCAAACTGATTGCATTGGTCGGCTACTTAATCCGCCTCTCTGTAGCATCCATTCAGATTGAAGCAGACAATTGCATCACTGATTCGTTGACCATTTATGACTCCCTGATGCCAATCAAAAGTAAGATACTGTATCGGTAGGTATGCCTTTTCAGTACAATTTCTTTGGTTTCTGCAAGCAGAAAAGAAGTTCATTTTTAAAACAAAACAAAAACGTGTATATTAAACTTGTCCATTGGCAGCCATTGTAGATTCCTTAGCAAGGTATTGCTTGCTAGCAGTATGTTGCTCCTAACAGCAGATTGCAGACCAAACTTTATGGGAAGACCCACAAAAGAGTGTGTTGCAATAATCCTACCTCAATGTTATCAGTCCACCTGGGAGTCATTTGGAAGGAAGGGCAGGATAGATTGGGGCAGGGGTCCCAAAGGCATGTGATTGGCAAGCATCTTGTCCATGTTATTGAACTGCATTAACTGATTGAAGCAGATGGGGCTTTGAACACCCCTATAGGATCTGCTGTGACAACAGTATCGAAGTCTAATATGAGTTTACCATCACAGTTACTGTGGCTTTCTTAAACTATTGGCTAGCCAAAGGGCCAAATCTAGTAACGAGGCTAATGATGCATTGTAATTCCCATACTTTCTACACATGAAGAAAAATCAATTTATTTTCAGAATTTGTGAACCAACCAATTCATTCCTGTCTTTCGTTTCTACAAATAATTTGATGCTGGTTACTCTGAAGTCCACACAAGTGAAGAAAGTGAAGGAATTTCATGGGTACTTTGAGGTCATCCCACAAGAAAGTAAGTGTTCTCATTTGTGAAATGTGGAAACTCCAGCTGTAGACTCATCATTAGTTAAGTTTTCCCCCCTACCATCAAAAACAGTACACATCGTACATCAGATATGTGAGACATACCTGTCTGAATTTATGTTTTCTGTCACCTTTATAACATTTCTCTCTTTCATCTTTTCCATGACCTGCCTAACTTCAGCTGTTTTTACAACCAGTTGTTTGTTTGCTTGCTTCTCAATGTCTTCAGTCTCCAGGGCTGACCCAGCTGTATAAGTAATCCAAGTAATTGCATGGAAGGGCAGTTTATCCAGGTGCCATTGAAACAGCATGTAATCTAAGAACTGCACCTCAGCATCTTCTGTGACCCTGCAAGGGATTCTGGGGTCTCAGATCATGCAGTGCAGCTCTGCAGCATGAAAAATGCCTTGCTGCCCCAACCATTTGCAGATACCACAACGTGAAACATCAGTTGCATTTTCATTATAGAAATAACCAGTATCCCTTTTACTCCATTATGCCAGCAGATGGAGTAGTTGTCAAATACACATATGACATGAGATTGTTGTTAGTTTCGCCGTAACAAAAGAATATAGGAGGCTGCTTTGAATGAAGTCAAACCTCTGATTCATCTAGTTCAGTATTGTCTTCAGTGACTGAAAGTGGCTCTCCAGGGTTTCAGACAGGGGACCTTCCTAGCCCTACCACAAACTGAATCTGGGATCTTTTGCATGTGAAGCAGGGGCTCTGAGTGATGGCCCTTCCCAAACAATTAGGGGCATTTCAAAATAACAAAGGTCATTATGTCACTGGAACCAGGTATATATTTTTCTTGTTGACATGCTTCCCCATTATGGGTCCTTGTGGGCCATTTCACCCTTTTTTCTTTATCTGTCACATCTTTTCCAATAGGGACAGTTGTTGGGTCAGTGGGAAAGACACTGTGGGAGTGCTGTTAGTTAACCACCCACCCAGTTGCCCAATGACCACCTTAACCAAGCTGTTGGAGATGGTCTCCATGATTATACTTCTGCATGACTTCAATATTCATGCCAAGGCTGCTATCTTTAGTTCAGCTTGGGACTTCATAGCCTCCGTGACAATCGGGGGCAGAACAAGACTTAGACTTAGACTTAGACTGCACTAAACTTAGTCTTCACTTCAGGGCAAGTGCTGGGGTAGATGTTGGAGGGATGGAATTGATCTTTTTGTCATGGTTAGATCTCTAGTAAAGTTTGGGCTTGCAGCATCAGTATACCCCCATAGGGGTGGAGGACCAATTCAGATGGTCTCGGAGACTTACAGAATCTGATCTGGGGGATTTTCCAGTAACCATATCTGGTTATTCTTTTGAGGACCTAACTTCGCTGTGGAATACTGAGACGGGGAGGACAATTAACACTAAATCCACTGCAAAGCTTGCTGTGTTCCTTGGTTTTCCCCAGAACTACAAGCAATGAAGCAGGCGGATGATGGCCAGAGCAGAAGTGGTGCAACTTCTGGTGTGAAGCCAACCACACAGTGGTTCAGAAGCACAACCACATGCACCATGAAGCAAAGCGACGATGGTAGTAAAAAAAGACCTACTTCTCCATCATGTCCTCAAGTAGTCCTCCATGTGATGAAAAAGTTGATATTGCTTACCCTGGTGCACCCTGGTGTAGCCTTTATGCACCTTGCTTTGTGTCTGCTGTTTACTATGTTTTGCCTTGTTTTCATTCTTCACCGCCCTGAAACATATATAAAAAGGCAGGACAGAAATCCTAAAACAAACAAAGTATTACTTAAAAAGAAGAAAGCCATACTGGAAGTAATGACTTCCTCTTTTGGCTGATTCTTGGTTTCCAGATTGTGCAATAATATGGAAATGCATCTTTCTTTTCTCAGAATGCGGCAAAGCTATACTGGCATTGGGAAGTCCTCGGTTTGAAGGGAGAATCATGAGTCCTTATTACCCAAGTTACTACCCTCCAAAATGCATTTGTACATGGAGTTTCCAGGTAATTTTGAAACCCCATTGTGCAGGTGTTTCGCAACTGCCCTTTGGTGTGTTTCGTGTCAGTTGGAAACAGGGCTCTCTGTCTGTCAGTCTCTCTTTGCAAGATTTTGAGCCCTTTGATCTCAGCACAAAGCTTGGATCTCTCTCTCTCTCTCTCTTTGTGGGTCAAGTAGCTGTAGTGGGAGATGAAAGGTTCCCTTGTGAGGGGATGGAAAGCTGCACTTCCTCTTGGCCACTGCCAGTCTGACCTCTTTACCAAGGCTCTGAGGAGCTGGCATCTGAGCTGCGGCAAGTGCTGTTGCTCCCTGTAGCCTGGCACAGGGAAAACAAAAAGTGCTACTGCTGTGATGAGGACCCTGTGGTCAGTTTTGAACCAGCAGCATGTTAGTGCTTAAACTTGGGTGTCAGTGCTCAGATCTGGAAGCCCTTATTCACAGCTGTATCAGACCTTGATGTGGCTACTCAGTGGGGAGAACAAAGTTACAGGGAACCAGGCAGAGGGCCTTCTCGGTAGTGGTGCCCACCCTGTGGAACGCCCTCACATCAGATGTCAAAGAAATAAACAACTATCTGACGTTTAGAAGGCATCTGAAGGCAGCCCTGTTTAGGGAAGTTTTTAATGACTGATGTTTATTTAATGTATTTTTAATCTTTTGTTGGAAGCCTCCCAGAGTGTCTAGGGAAACCCAGTCAGATGGGCAAGGTATAAATATTATTATTATTATTATTATTATATAAGATCATAAGCAGGCTCCTGCTGGATCAGGATAATGACCCATCCAGTCCAGCATCCTGTTCTCACAGTGGCCAACCAAGTGTATACAGGAAACCTACAAGCCAACAGCGGAGGCCACACATGCCAGCATCTGAGTGAGAATGGTGGCACAGTGTGTGATGCCGCATGCATGACATTCTGACATTGTACGTGTGATAAAACAACAACAAACCTCTGGTTACGTGAAACATATTCAATAAACACACAAGACGTAACCGGCTGTACGTTTGAAAAGATAAGATATACTATCCATTGTATTGAATTGTAGATTTCAACAAAAGTAGCTCATAAAGTTCAACGAAAAAAGTAGAAGACCCAGGAAATGAAGGAAAGAAGGTATCTGAATGAATCTTGATGAGCTCTGGGACAAGTGAAACCCTTGCATGTATCTTATAGGAGTGGGAGTAGTAGTAGTAGTAGTAGTAGTAGTAGTAGTCATATCAAGCTGAATTGTCCACAGCTGTTAAAAATATTTTTAAAATGTATCCCTTATTTCCTTAAAACAGACTCCCCTGAAAAATCTTGGCATAGCGCTGAAATTTCATAATTATACTATCAGTGAAAAAAGCATTAAAGGCTGTGAGCACGGATGGTGGAAAATTAACGAACACATGTAAGTATATGAATATAGGCTATATATTCTCAAGGAGGTAGGCTGCAGATTGAGGAAGTTGTCATAGCAAGTAGTCATGTGATAATTACATCATCCTGATGGCCTTTATTTTAATGCACATGGCAAGATACAAACTGTTCTCATTTGCTTCATGTTCATTCTTCAGCATTCTTCATTGTCTGGATACGAGGTATCCTGTCTGGCTTGTGTCAGTTGTAGAATGGGGAAGGTTTTCGAGCCCAAGGCAGTAGCTGATGGTGTAGTGAGACAAGAGTGCTTACCTGACCTCCCAGCAGTGGAGTCACTGCTGCTTACTGGGAGGGAGAGTGGGAGAATTAAATGGTGGAGAGGCTGGTGCTGAGCGAATACACCAGCAGGAACTCTGTATTGACTTAGCTGATGTGTTTGCTCAGCTTGGGCCTCCCCAACACCTTGCCCCTCCTACTCTCTCTTGGTTTCCAGTAAGTTGTAGCTACTCTACTGCCATAAGGTAAGATAAATGATGACGCCCTGCCACACTGCCTGCTACTGGCCCAAGAGCCACATTCCTTTCTGGGTAACGTTCTGAAGGCCACATGCCACTGATGCATTGGGCAGAGGCAAAAGCTGGAAGGATATCATTCTCCATTCCAGTTGACATTAAGTCCAGATATTTGTAGGGGCAAATACAGAACATGCTGGGGTGTGTGTCTACATAGAAATGTATAGCAGCACCCTAAATTATTTGACCTCAGAAACTTGTGAACATAGGAAACATACCTAATGATGTTATTTGTCCATTGGCCCAGTACTGTCTACTCTGAGTGATAGCTGGGTGTGTGGAGAGAGATGTTTTTCATTATCTACTGCCTGGCTTAACTGTGGAGACAATTAGAAATTTAACCTGCAACCTTTTGAATGCAAAGCACATCCGTCACTGTCACTGAGCAAATTCCCTACCCTAAGCATACAACAAACATACAACCTCATATTATAATACTGAGATCACATAAGAAAGCTTTACAGAGAAGGCAGCAACCTATGAACCACTTTGTTTCGCCATGTAAAAAATGGTGTCGTCTGAACAAATAGATTGATTAGGATGGAAGGGTTATGTTTCACAAACAATGGCCCAAACAATATTCTCCAGGTGCCAATTTTAGTTGTGTCATTGCCACAATGTTCACTGAAAGGGGCTATCGGATACACCAGTGGAAAGGCAATGGGCAGAACAATTATTTCCACATGTACAAATTTCCTTTGGGTGAAATTCAATGTAGTACTCAATCAGCACAAGCATTTTTGCTACATTGACAGAACAGCCTCTCCTCTCCTTCCTCTATGTGCTGTTCTGGCAGGTCTCTTGACCAGAGTGGATTTGGGGGAAGTTATTGGGGTGCACATAGAGGGAGGAGAGGATGGGGAAAGCCCAGTTGTGCTAGCAGGAGTTGAACCCTACTCTTACTCTTTTGTAACAGGTGATGATTTTAGCATGCAGTTGTTAAAAACGTTGAGGAATTCAAATATACTACAACTAGGACTGTTCTTGTCTTTTGGTGATGAAAGATGTTCCATGCCCCATAAGTTAACATACATTCATCCCACAGGTATTGCGGTTATTACATTGATCACCAAACAATATTCCGAGTTGCAAGCTTTGCAGTTAACGTTGAGTTTCAATGTAGTTCCAAAATTTCAGAGCAGCCACTGCTTGTAGAATATGGAAGCTACAATATCAGCCAACGTAAGACTGATTTTAACTTTCCTTTAAAGCTTTTGGAACACCACCTGAATGCATCTTTACTAAAAAATACTGGAAGCCATCTTTGGCATGCAGGATAATGCTGAGTTTTTGCACGTGAAGGTCCCCCCCCCCCTGTTTTCTACTTTCTATCCAACAGTTATAATCCACATTTCAGCTACATAAGCTTGATGTGACATGGATTTCAGAACATGTGTATAAGATGGCAGCCACTCCTATTATTTTTTTAAAAAAGCATGACTTGCTAATGCATGCTAACCAACATGACTTGCTAAATATGCTGAAATATGAAATTGTAACAGATAGATCAGACTTCCCAAACCTGGTGCCTTCCAGATGTTTTGGACCACAACTCCAATCACCTCCAATCTACAGAATTGACCTGACTGGGGTTGATGGAAGTCGTAGCCCAAAATATATGCAGATCACCAGATTAGGGAAAGCTGAAATAGATTACACCTATAAATGATTTGGCAACTCAGTTATTGAGTTAACCCTTCCTAGTAGAGCATGGCATGAGATTGAGATGTGTCCTTGTACGCTATCTTTCTTAGACTCTATGTCTCAGCTTTGACCAGTATCTTCTTTTCTTGATAAATTGGTTATTTTAAATTTTATCTCAGGTTTATGAGTAACTCATGAAATAATATTCAATTGAGTTTTACTAAAAGGCAGTACCTGCCAAGTAGCATTCCTGCTCCTTTGTAACAAATAGGAGTGATGCAAAAGCACCTATGAAGCACATTTCATTTTAGGAGAACCAACTGTGTCATTAACTGGTGTTTTGCCATTAATTTCTCCAACTTTTCTTCTTCTTCTTTTTACAATTTCCCATCATTATAAGAAAAGGCATTGCAATTGAAAAATATCCGATAGTGAAATATTTAATGAAATATTAATGACTGCAGTGCAGAATTTGTGTTGCTCTTACCTTACTTTGGAGGTGCCCAATCACTCAACACATCATCTCACCAGAGCTCTGCACTCTGCGGCCTTCCCAGGTCCCCATGCTTTAGTTAAAGCCCAGGGGAAGACATCATGAAGTAATTCCTTCCAAGAGATTTTAAAGATCGTGAAGTTCAGGCAGCCAGGAATGCAACAGAGTTACTGGGCAAATGTTTACTGGAAAGAGACATGCACACGTACCACAATTGGACACTTCACAATGCTAAGGTTGGCTCAAAGCCACCACACCTACAAACATTCCACAGAAATTCTCAAGTGCCCTGAGAATATGGCAGGAAAGGAAAACTTTTGAGATAGTTGAGAGCAGGCTTCAGCACAGTATAAGTGTAAGAGCCAAAATTACTTTGAAAGCTAGAGGTCCTAACTGTTTTCCCTCTTGCCTTCAGCTTGTCCACTTGGAACTTTTGAATGCCACACAGGTTTATGTGTTCAACAAACTCGGCGCTGTGATGGGATCAATGACTGCTTTGATGAAAGCGATGAGCTCTTTTGCGGTTAAGTATCTGTAGCAGATGAGCCTTGAAATATTATGACCACTCTTTAAAGTTACTTTTCTTAGTGACTTGCTGCCTTTCTTCTCATTTTAGGTGTTCCCAAACAAAACTGTAACACCAGTTTCCTAACACAGCACCATTCCCTTTTCTGTGATGGAATAAATGACTGTGAAGATGGTCAAGACGAACGGCACTGCACTGAAAGTGAGTCCCACCCCATAAAAGTTGTTAAGTGCAACAGTTTCACCTCACAAATTGCTCATTCTAGTTATTGGAGTGATCCACAATACTTTGGGCTTGATACCAATTCAAGACCATTATTTTTAGCTCTGATTTTTTCTAATCAGGAAAGGAGAAAGATCTGTTGAACGGACTGCTTTCTGTTCATGCAACCATTGGATACAACCTTTTGCCTCTGGCTTAAAAAACCCCCAAGTACTGGTGTCAAAAGTGAGCTGGTAGCACCTCGCCTGGATGTGAGCCTTTTGTGAAACTGAACGTCGGAAGATTCGGGGCAGACGAAAAGAAGTCCTTCTTCACAGAGCACAATTAAAGTCGAGAATTCACTACCACAAAATGAAGTAATGGCCACCGGCATGGATAGCATTAAAAAAAGGATTGGACAAATTTATGAATGAAAGTCTACTAGCCTTGAGGGCTATGTTCTACCTCCACAGCTGAAGGCAATAGGCCTCTGCATACCAGTTTCTGGGGAACACAAGTGATTGAGCATCAATTGAGCATCAATAATGCCCTACTAGTGAGATTCTGATAGGCATCTGTTTGGCATCTGTGACAATTCCCCTCAGAGAGCTACAATTCTCAGAGTTCCCACTTTGTGCTCCAGGCCCAACCATCCCTGGCACATGTCTCTTGGAAGTTTGCTCAGGCAGGTGTGCTCAGGCAGAATAGGGATTGACCATTAAACAATTTTGAGAATTGTAGCTCAGTGAGGGGAATTGGGGTCTCATAACAACTCTCAACACACATAACTCAACACACTGAAACCAAAGTTTCAATGTCTGAGCCAGTGCTGAATCGTTTTCATTTCTTGGATGAAAAAATGAATAAAACAGAAACTGCTGAAGCATGTATTTTGTCACTGGTTCTTTTTCAGGCATTCCATGTACCAACAATACATTTAAGTGCAGCAATAATATTTGCTTCAGAAAGCAGAATGCAAGATGTGACGGGATTGTAGACTGCCTCGATCGAAGTGACGAAAACAATTGCAGTAAGTCTGTTCAAGGCTGCAATCCTAAAAAAAATGCTTACTAGGACAGCCTGTCCTACCCTAGCATCCTCCAGATGCTATAGAACTACAGATCCCATCAGTCTATGGCATGGCTAATGGTCAGTGATGATGGGAGTTACAGTCCAAAATAACTGTAGACAACCAGTTTGTAGAAAGCTGTGCTACAGTATTATGGTGTATCAAATACACTGCATTGCGTTCAATGGTCTTCTGCTGCACTCCACCTCCAATCTGTTTCAGATTTTGAGGGTGGGGGTGGATGGGACAGGAGAGGGAGAGGATGTTCCATTGCATGCATGGAAGTCCCTTGCACAGGGGTGTAGTGTGGGTTGCCGGTGCCCGGGGTGGGGCAAGTGTTGTGCCATCCTGTTGGACTGGGCAGCATTCAGTCCCTTCACCAGCCAGAGCCTAATCAAGGGAGTCTCTCCTTGCAAACTAGCCCCAACCTGGGAGCAGAGATAAGGCAGAGAATCTCAAGGCCATTGTTTCATTGATTCAGATTAACTAGCTATCAGTTGTTGGGTTATATTCTGAGAATATTTTAAAAGGATCACAGGTGGCTTCAATATCAATGTGGGCAGAAATTCTAGTCAAAGCTGATGGGAACATGACTCATAAGAAACACTCAGCTGGGATGTTCACATCTGAATGGGGAAGTCACATCTCCATTTAAAAACAGAAAGAAAAACAGCTTTCCGGTTCACGTGAATTACTGGCTTCATTTATCAAAGCTGCACATGCTTCTCCCAGCCCATGCACACTGCTCTGTACAACACAATAGGTATTCATTAGCATATTTAGTCCATAGATACTGAAAGATACTTTATGCCAGGTCAAACTGCTCCTTTAGCTCATGACAGTCAACTCTGACTGCCAGTGGTTTTCGAGGGTCTGAGGCAGAGGTCTTTCACATCCTTTGCTTCCTGATGCTTTTATTTAGAGATGTCAGGGACTGAACCTAGGAAGCAATCTGAAGCTATGGGCACTCTTCTTCCATCTGATTGTAAATCGTTTATGGTGCTTGAGTCACCACAGAAAATTCCTAGGCCTAACTAATAGCTGCATGAATTAATCTGTAAATCCTCAATCCCTAATAATAGATGAAGATCTTAACTCAGTATAGAATCGGAGATAATGACATCTACCATTTGCATTAATTACCAGTGGTCTCTGTAAGGCAATCAAAGTGTCACTGGGTCTCCGCTCATCTAAGCCATGCAGCTTCTCCTGCAGGAAACAGGACTTTGCTTATCTCAGTCCTTCCCCATCCCCCACAATGTGATAAAGGCCAATGAATGGTGTGCTACATGGATTTCCATCCCTAATTAGGCTCTCATTGCACCAGCCACAGGTTTGCATAACAAATCCAGAGGGTATTGTGTTGGTCGCTATACAGACAGTGGGGACTTCTGACTTTTTTCCTAATGGCAATTGTACACAGAAACTTGGGGAGAGTTTTTTAAAAATCGTGTGCCCCCATGCAAGGGTCTTGTGTAAAGCAAAAACTTAAGTCAGAAACCTTCCTGTGCATAAATAAACCCTTAATTTGCACCTGAATCAAGACCACTGTCATGTATTTCCTGGCACTCCAAATAGGCAGACATCAGCTTGCACATGAACTAGTTATATTTAGAGTGCTCAAGTTCAAAAAGATTAGTTAACAGATCATCCAGTTAACTGTATTATTGGAAAATCAGTATTCCGCCATGGCTGCTACAGCAAGGGAAATGTTGAACTGTTAACCCTCTTCCAAAGGCTGTGGCAGCACTAAATACCGCAACATGCCCCACCGGATTGTGGGAGGGCTGGATGCCCATGAAGGTGAATGGCCGTGGCAAGTCAGCCTCCATTTTGCTGGAGTTGCTTACTGTGGAGCCTCTGTGATATCAAAGGAGTGGCTTCTCTCCGCTGCCCATTGTTTTCAAGGGAACAGGTGAGTAATTAGAAATCCCTTCATCCATAGCTTCTCCTTTCTCATAACTCCAAAGTAGTGGCATGTATGGGATAGACATGGAGTACAATGCGCTCCTTCTTCTCCTGTTAATTTGTAATGGTCAACCATGCAGCGCAATTATGAGATTTCCAATATGCAGCTTGAAAAGTAGCCTGGCCTCCCTTTGCATAGGCGAAGGGTCAGTGCACAAGGCTGCCTAGTGCTTGGTTTTTCCAATATTCACCCATTTCCATCTGTCCATGGCAGATCCCTGCTCAGAGCCCACTTTGTGCTCCAGGCCCAACTACCCCTGGCACGTGTCTCTTGGAAGTTTGCTCAGGCAGGTGTGGTCCTTGGCTGAACAAAATTCCCCGCTTCCATCTTAGTCCCACAACCCTTGTTTTGGATTCCTCGGTTGCAAACCCTCCAACATTCCCCTGAAGAAAACAGGGGCACAAGGGCATGGTACCAAAAGACACACATCTTTTGGTGCTGTGCCCTCGCCCAAGTCAGTTGACTCACACAATAGTGTGGCACCACTGCCAGTTCATCGCTGGGACATTCTGGGCAGCGGTGAGCGGTCAGTAGACTAGGGGGACTAGTCTAGTCCCTAAATTTTCCCCTGGCACCTCCTTACCAAAGCCCAGAGCTTCTGTCTGGCTTAGGGAAGGAGACATGATGCTCTAATGATTCACAATTGTGTGTGTGTGTGTGTGTGTGTGTGTGTGTGTGTGTGTACTCCAGAGTTTTCATACCTTCTTCTAGAAGTCTGGTTACTGATCCCTGCATGATGATCTGCTTTCCTTAAGGTTATCTGATCCTAGAATCTGGACAGCTCATTTGGGAATGCGCACTCAAGGAAAAGCCAAATTTGTCTCTACTGTGAGAAGGATTATTGTGCACGAGTACTACAACAGCAGGAATTATGACTACGACATTGCCCTGCTCCAATTAAGCACACCGTGGCTGGACACAATGAGGTGGCTAATTCAGCCAATCTGCCTGCCTCCCATCACACACAGAGTTCACACTGGAGAGAAGTGCTGGGTAACAGGATGGGGGCAAAAGCAAGAAACAGGTGAGCTTCCTGCTCCATTTTGCCAACATGTCGGGAATTGCAATGAGAGATTTTTTGTTTCACTTTTTTATGTTTAGCACAGAATTTGTATCTGTAACATCAATGCATAATCATATTTTCTCGAAACAGATAATGGATTAGGTGACAAAGCAGAAGCAAAGAGAGTCCATGTGGTGTCGTGGTTACGAGTGCCAGACTCGGACCTGGGAGACCAGGGTTCAAATCCACACTCAGTCATGAAGCTCACAGGGCCAGCCAGTGCCTACAGCCAAAGCCATGGGGTTGTTGTGGGGATTAAATGGGGAGGGGCGAGAACCATATATGCCACTTTGAGCATCTTGGAGAGAAAAATGGGACATAAATGCAAAAAATAAATAAAAAGTGACTTGTTTTGCTCATTTTAAGCAGCACCTGAACTCTGACAAGCAAGGTAGAACTTTTTGAAGGAAGCATCAGCATTGTGCCATCCATGCCAGGGATGAGAAGGAGTCTATAACTCTCGGGCTCCAAATCCTATCAGTCCCAGCCAGCATGGGCAAGGGTCAGGGATGATGGGAGTTGTAGTCCAACAATACCCGGAGAGCCACACGTTCCCTGTCACTGACATGCCTTCTGTAATGGTTCTGCTGGTGATGATGGATCATGAGGGCACCAATGTAAAAGGAAGCCCTTTTTGTCAGCCTCAGTTGGCCACCTGCAATATGAGGACAGTAATATTCACTTACCTTACAGGACTATTGTAAAGATCAAGCGCTGACTTGATCCCTCTAAACTCATAAATAATAACAGTAACAACAATAAGAGCTAGGACAGAAGCCAACATCACCTTTCCTTGGAAGAGAACCCCATTTCATTATAACTTACCTTATTTTTCGCCCCATAGGACACACCGGCCCATAGGACGCACCTAGGTTTTTTTTTGGGGGGGGGGGAAATAAAGAAAAAAAAAATTATTTCCCCTCCAGGTGCGGGGCTGGGGCGGGGGAAGCCCAAGCTTCTCCCAACCCCAGCCCCCAGAACAGCTGTTATCCGCAAGCCGTGGGAGAGCTGCGCGAAGTCGCGCAGCTCTCCCACAGCTAGCAGAGCGCTGCGCGAAGCCTGAAGCTTGGGGCGTGCTGAGCTTGGGGCGTGCTGAGCTCAGCACACCCGAAGCTTCTGGGTGCCGGCAAGCTCTCCGCTAGCCGTGGGAGAGCTGCGTCTCCCACGGCTAGCGGAGAGCTTCCTGAAGCCTGGAGAGCGAGGGGGGTCGGTGCGCACACATTTCCCCTTCATTTTTGGAGGGGAAAAAGTGCATCCTATAGGGCGAAAAATACGGTACTTTCTATACATAAGATATATAAATAACGACATTGCTGGTTTTCTTAGATTTGATAAGAGCCAGGTTTAGTATAGTTGCTATAAGGATTGCTGTCTGGATGTGGAGTGAGAGATCAGGTACTCAAGAATTATCATCTTGCCTAAATTATTAAACTTTTCCAGATGATGAAACCTCGGCAGTTTTGCAAAAAGCAGAGGTAGAAATTGTTGATCAAACACTGTGTCATTCAACGTATGGGCTTATTACAGCCCGCATGCTGTGTGCTGGGATGCTGTCTGGGAAAAGGGATAGCTGCAAAGTAAGTACCTTACTCGCTCACATACTTGCTCACCACCACTGCTTACTATTCCTCATACCCACCCCCCAAAATATTACCACTGACTTTTGACTGCATTCCAGTTCAGGTCTGTGCTAGGAAACCTAATGACACTGGTCTCAACTGGATCTTATATACCAAGGGTCAGCAAACTTTTTCAGCAGGGGGCCGGTCCACTGTCCCTCAGACCTTATGGGGGGCTGGACTATTTTTTTTTTGGGGGGGGATGAATGAATTCCTATTCCCCACAAATAACCCAAAGATGCCTTTTAAATAAAAGGGCACATTATACTCATGTAAAAACATACTGATTCCTGGACCGTCCGCAGGCCAGATAGAGAAGGCGATGGGGCCGGATCTGGCCCCTGGGCCTTAGTTTGCCTACCCATGTTATATACCCTCCCCTGACAGGTTGTGCTCCTGCAACCTGAGACTTCTTCTGCATGGAAGGTGCCACTGCTCTTCCCAATTCATACACCTACTGGTTCTGGGAGGCGGGGTAGGGGGGGTTGGTAGAAGGTGTTGTGTCTACTGACCCATCTATTGGCTGAACAGCCTTTTCTTCTCCTGCCACATCTGGTGCACCTTTCTCTATCTCAGACTGCCTTGACTCTTCCTCCCCCCCCCCGGATCCCACCTTGTGGGTGGTGCCAAACCTCATAAATCACACATCTCCTCTCCTGGGTCATTCCCCATGCCTTCGCCACATACTCTTCAGAGCCCTGCCTGTCCCTGACACCTGGGGACAGCTTTTATCCACATTGGTAGATAATTGATGCTATCAACAGAAATGATCTAAAACAGCAAAATGTGTTGACTTTTGAAAACAATGTCTTTTTTTAAGGGAGATTCTGGAGGACCCCTATCATGTCGAAGCAAAAGTGATGGAAAGTGGTTCTTGATGGGAATCGTTAGCTGGGGCTATGGCTGTGGAAGACCCAATTTCCCTGGAGTATACACAAGGGTGTCAAATTTTGCTACATGGATACACAAATATGTGCCTTCAGTTTTTTAATTTAGTGGCAATTACACTTGAAATAGAGTCAGCTCTGAAATGTCCTCATTAAAACCACATTTACTAAATGATTAGCGGTGTTTTCAGTTTGTCATTGTGTCTGCTACACCCATGGCCTCAGAATGAATGGCATGACCACATGCTCAGTAAGTAGAATTGTACAGAGGTCTTGAAAAGTCTAGGTTCCTCCTTTCTCACTCTCAAGTTATGCCACAAAAACTTAATTTTTGGTATATTTTTAATGATCATTTGCATCAAATGTAGGGGGAAAGATATTTTATAAGACTACAACACTAGGCATGTGCCAGGATGCTGTCAGCGGCTCCCGGCTGGTTGCCCATAAAAGTATAAAGACAAGGAAAAATTCCTTACCATCCTTTTTACTTCAATATTTACACAGAGAGGCTATAGAACCCAGCTTCTTGGATAATGGCATTGTCCTGAGTGAATCTCCACCCCCGTCTCTTCCACTTCCTCATTTGTCACTTGTACGGGTGCTGCTACATGCCCTCTGTCTCTGAGCTCTTTGCTCTCCTGCTTTTAAGTCTCAGCAGGTTCTGGGAGATGGAGGGTCTGGGATGCTTTCTAATGACACCGTGTCAGCCAGCTGCTGCTCCGGCTCTGCCTGCTTCTCCTCTCCTATTATTTCTCAACTTTTCGCCTCGTCTGCCTCTGAGCTGTGACCTCCCGCAAACCACTCTTGTAAATCTATACTGTCTTCCTCTTCCTCCTCTCTGGAAGGGTCAGGATAGAGAGGCGGTCTCCACCACTCCTCCTCTGCCCAGTCCCTGGTAGCATGACACAGGTTGCCTGTGACTATTATATTTCCAGCATGCAACCACAGGGCTGTAAATATGGGGAGGGAGACGCCATCTTTGAATATTACTTGAGGAAGGCAATGCTGATTGGGGGGGGACTCTAGGGGGGGAAAGGTTAAGTATCTCTTTCTCCTAAACCACCTCCTCCTCACACTGCCATCTGGCTTCATTTCAGCTAGGAGATTAATCACTGGGCTCTCACATTGCATGTAGTTGGGTCATTCCCCCAGACAAAACTTGAAAGTGGAACCTTATTCAGGGATTCAACATGGAAAAGGACATAACTCATTTCAAAACGCTTAGGACAAACCAGTTGTGTTTCTTATAGTTTATACTTCTTGTTGGCATCCATCTGTCTCAGGAGACAATGAAAGAGTGCCTTCAGAGATGAAGTCAAACTGCTGGAGAGTTACAGTGCCTGCTGTGGCCGAAGAAACATACAGGAGAGACATGTTTTATTGCAGCTGGAGCAGATGAAGGTGTCCAGTTTTGCTGCTACAGGTGTACCATAGTGTTTCATCTCTAAGCACTCCTCCCATCAGTCATTTCTCCTCTGGCCACTGCTGCAGATACAAGACCTGACTGCCTATTTCCAGTTTTTACTAGGGGTGGGAAACTTCAAGCCCATGGAAACAATCCAGCTCTCCAAGCTTCTCTGTCCGGCTCTCAGGACTTGCTCCAGGCCACACTTCTCCCCAGCGACACACCTCACCTGACCTGCTTCACAACCTCCCCAGGTGTTTTACCGGGCTGAAATTTGTCCTTGAACTTTGATCATGCTTCTTGTTTGACTGGACAGAGGATAGAGATGGTTATGTGTAGAAACTAGCTTACTATACAAAGTTTGTTGTTGTTTAGTCGTTTAGTCGTGTCCAACTCTTCATGACCCCGTGGACCAGAGCATGCCAGACACTCCTGTCTTCCACTGCCTCCTGCAGTTTGGTCAAACTCATGCTGGTAGCTTCAAGAACACTGTCCAACCATCTCGTCCTCTGCCGTCCCCTTCTCCTTGTGCCCTCAATCTTTCCCAACACCAGGGTCTTTTCCAGGGAGTCTTCTCATCTCATGAGGTGGCTGAAGTACTGGAGCCTCAGCTTCAGGATCTGTCCTTCCAGTGAGCACTCAGGGCTGATTTCTTTAAGAATGGATAGGTTTGATCTTCTTACAAAGTTAGAATTTACAATTCTTGCACCCCTCCCTGGTTTATACACCCGCATGAATGCAACTTCAATGGATGACTTGCAGATGTGAAAGATTACTCACAAGTTGAAACACATCATCTGATCTCACCTCAAGTGCAATACTCTTCAGTGGAAAGGTCTGCCAGATTCAGGTGCCAATGTCATAGTGCTGAGAAACCAAATAATAGTTCATACATAAGTGCAAGTCTAAAACACTGTAATGACTTCTCTGCAAGGGATAGATGTCAGTGGCAATTTAGAACACGCTCATCTCATGATACGATTGGAGGCCAGAAATGTTCTCTAGAACTTCTTCTCTAGAACCCCTCATGCTTTTTAGTAACCATTCTGAGGGTTTATCCACACTTCTGCTTGCCCTACCACATTCCTGATGGAAAACCTGCTGTTTATCGCTGAGTTGGAGCAAACATCAATCAGGTTTTCTCTGGACTGATGTTCAGTATGATTTAGCACTGAAGAGTGGATTTTCTGGGGGAAAGTGTTGAGGCAAAGGCAAAACAGCCCAGATCCGTGCCTAGAAAGCATGGGGCAAGTGGGAAACAGTTTGGACAGGTGCTTTCTAGGCATGGGACAAGCAGAAGTGTGGATGAGCTGCGGTTCGGGATAAATGAAGTATCACTTCTGCAGAAAGTGACCTCAGCTCAGAGGGCTGCCAGGATTTGCAGACAACAAAGAGCTGCTGGGAAAGAAGAAAATAGAAGCATGCTTGGGGGAATACCAAGTTCTACAGAAATACATAAAAAAGGAAAAAACATAAAACATCAGCCAGCAAAAATCAAACAAATGGCCCAGCAATAACAAAGCATACTCAAAAGCCACATAATGTAAATTGTTAGTTGGAAAACAAAATGGGGAGATGGGAAGTAGAGGACTCTGCTTGAAAGGAATTACTGGCTGGAGAAGGCACCAACATTTTGTTGCAGGTCCCACTTGCTGGCGTTTCATTTATGCCGTTTTTTGGTCTAGTTACAGTGATTGGTGTTAATAGAATCTGAGCCATCCTGAGTCTCTAAAATAGGGCAGAGAAGAAGTATGACCACATGGATCCGAATATGTGGTTGTTTTACAAGTTTATGAACCGCATCCCGCTACAACAGGACACAAGACAAAGTACACCTATTACTCTGGTGTAAAGTAAAATGAGTTAACTTGGGCTACACACACACATCATATATTTACAGCACATAACTTCCCCCAAAGAATCTTGGGAGCTGTAGTTTGCGATGGTTGCTGGGAACTGTAGCTGCGTGAGGGGTAAACTACAAATCCTAGGAGAAGCAATATGCTTTACATGTATTTCAAATTTATGGTGTGTATTACTATCCTTCACTACCTTCAGGGGGAATGCCCTACTATTAAACCGTCAAGAGAGGAACTGTTTTACGACCTCTCCTACTTGAAAGTCCACAGCACAGCACAGACTCTGATTTCATCATATCATCAAAGCATGCCAGCATGCCAAAGATGCACAGGGCAACTATGCTATATAGTAGATGACCTTGGGTTTTAGTATGTTCATAATAGGCTTTTAATTTAACTAAATTCTTGATAGATTTTCTTTTTCTATTGGGGTGGGGCGAGGTTAAGAATAACATCATTTCAGAAGCAGATTTATTTATTTTTTTTATTAATTAAAAACCCTATATCATTTAAACACCCCTCCCCCCAGTGCCATGTCCTGTAAACAAAAAAGCTAAGAAGTTCTACTCAAAAGGGTAAAGTGTGTGCAAGGTTTTCAGACTTTTAAATACGTCCCTCAACCGTAACCATGCTGTAACAAAATCCCTCTGTGTTCTTAATTACTGTTCTCGGTTCACTTGGTTTTGTTGCAAGGATGTAAGCATTTTAAAAGGGTCAGTAAGTTCCTTTGATTTCACTCAGGCTATTTCAGTCATTGTCCGAGTTGCTCATTACAGCTGATATTCTCCCCCCCTTTTGTTTTAAGAAATGTTGGTGCACATGCTGTAAAGTGCTGCTATCAAAAACTGAGTTTTTGCATGAATAGCATTGGGGTTTGTCTCATTTGTCCATTTTCAAAGGAGATGCTATCTTAACTGAGAGTCCTTTTGTGTAAACCTGATCCCATCTGCCTGGTTTGGAAAGGAAAGAGTTACAGTCAGGGTGGCTTATTTTCCTTCCCACCTACTACCTGAACTGCAGGTGCTCAGCCGGGAGGCTGTTTAGTCATATAGCAAAGGAGAACCAAGGGCAACAATAAGAGGGAAAGGCATTGTTTTCCCCTGAGGTTCCAAATACAAAAGCCCTAGTTGCTTCTAGGATTTTGATATGTAGAACGGCAGAACAAACCAGGGAAGCATCACCATGAGGTCTTTCCCATCCAGGCGCCTCTCTGTTATATACAGCATACCTACTCCTTGCGACTCACACTTTCTCTCTGGACTGGTAAGAAATTGCAATTCGGTTCCCTAACACGCTTGTAAATTGCTCATGAATAATGCAACGATTAATTCGCTTGTCAGCTGAGCAAAGGCAGAATCATTTTCCTCGATTTGCTTGCCGATTCCTTCCTTCCTTCCTTCTTGAACAGGGTCTGCCTTTTCACCACAGCCAAGCTTCACAAGAAGATATTGCGAGTCGAAAGCATTCTTTTGGCCAAAAAGTGCATTTTCGTTTCTGGAAAAGATGTCTTTTACAAATGTTACCTGTGATTTCCTTGACTGTCACTGTGATTCTGCTGGTGCTGTACTATACGTTATGTAAGTGTCACTACTGCAAGCTTTTCATATCTATAAGCATGTAAAGGTTGCCTTCATTGCTTTTTAAGCAGGTTAATGTTAAAACTATTTTCAATGGGTTTTTATTTAGTTCCAGGATGCCAATGATGTATCGTGTTTATGACAAATATTCATAACCAACTAGTTTTGGCACACTATGAGAATCTTGTGTTTTTTGTGTTTTTGGCCTAAACTCATTAGATAGTGGTCCCAATACAACAAAAAGGAACCTATGAGCTGAAATTATTCTTATTCTTATTCTTATTATTAATTGTATCCCCATCCATCTGACTAGATTGCCCCAGCCACTCTGGGTGGCTTTTCTTTAACAAATCTGCTTTCCACTAATGCAAAAAGTTGATGCATTGGGGGAACACTCTGTACTCAGGATCTATGGTTTGCAAATATTGCTAATTCTACACTATCTGCAAAGCCAAATAATTTAAAAGTGTTGCCCCTTGGGTATGAATTTAGCTTGAACCTTTTAAAAAATGGTTAGAAAACATACAGATAAAAATCAATAACATTTCAAAGTTAAGCATTTGCATAGTGTGTGTAAGAAAGTCCTACATACACCTTCTTGATCACTTGAGAATATTATGAGCAGGCACTGACAAAAGTCAGATTCATCCGATAGTTGTGTCTTCAATTGAATCCAGTGAAAGTGGATTTCCATTTGAATACGGAAGATCATCTGATAGTATTTTTTGAATAAAATTTTGTAGTTGACTTTGATTTGATGTTGTGTATTAAAAGGAAGGGTCTTCCTATTAATACAGAAGTTATGCCTTTTTAAGCAACCTCCCCCTCCCCAGCACGAACTAACCTGTTTTTGTTTTGCTAATATTTCCCCTCCCTTCTTTTCAGCTCCTGCATTCTCTTTCATCTACATTGGTGGAAGTCTAGAAATTCCTAACTTGACCTACACAAGTGACCTAATGCACCCCAAATCGCATACGTTTATATTGCAAGCTGAAGCTGTCCAGAATTGTGTGAGTTTGCCTATGGAAAATATAAAGGACTACATTTTGGTTCAAATTTCATTTGATAGGTTTTGTACTTGGGATATGCTGCTGATGAAACTAGACCTGCTGAGGCATGGTTAAGGGACATGCGCCTATCTTTTTTTGAGTTGCCTTAAAGGGAGGGTTGTGGTGGCTTGATCAAAATTGAAGACCATTACCAATGTCAGTCTTCCCACTAAGCATGCCGAGACAACCTGGTATGGGCAGCACTTTTCACACCCACCCAAAAAGTGGTCAATTTGTATTTTTGCTGTTGAACAAGGGTGCCACTTTGACGTTATGGTTCAGGAACTGAACTATCTTAAGCTTTCTAGAATTAGAAAAACACACTCTCTCGTCCATTTCCTGTAAGCATAGTTGTGTCTTCTTTGGCTTTGCACAGTAGATATTTCATATATATCCTCTGCCTACTCAGAAATAGTCCCCACTGAGTTAAATACAACTTAGCCCCTAGTAAGCTTGTATATGATTGCCGCCTTAGTGCATTTCTTTATGGAGATTTTTGGACAATTAGTTTATATTTAAAGCAAACCCCTTTTCAAATTTCCTCTTCCAGCACAACAATACTTGCTTTCTTGCACTTCTCTTCCAAGTTTACTCTATTGGTGAGATCAAAACACTTTTCTAGCTCCTTGCTAACAGAAGGCTTGAAAATACAAAGCATCTCTCTGTTAGCTTGCATTTCCCAACTGAATTCACTGGGTACCTCAAAGCTGCTTTGTGCATGGGTTGCATGAGTGGCCCATGACCTGTAAAAATGAATCGACCAGCGCTGGCTACCTACTTATTTGTGCTAGACATAAAACAATGGTAAGAAAATGTTTTTGTTACTTGGAACACTTTAAAAAACTGTATATTTTACAGACTTTTTCTTGTTCTTTATATTTAGTTTTCTAATCGTTTAACTCTCAGTTTCCAGAATTGTATGGATCTTCTGCCTTAGGGAATTATTACTTGACATCTGTTATTACTGCTTTTAGGTAAGTACCAGAATTTCAAAAACCCTTTTTCAGACTGTAGGCATTTGTTGTCTTTTCTATTCATGTTTTCAAGAATCAGAAGATAATAATATTAAGTAGAGGATCTCATTAGGCATTTAGTCTTATTCCAGTTCAGATTAGACTTTGGCTGGAATTCTAAATAAACTTCCCATTCCATCTCAGATGAATCATGAGCCTTTTTGAAATAGTCTAAGCAGGGGAAGTGAATGTGAAGGTCAGTGGATGGTTAGCACTGGTCTAAGACTATTTGCTGCCCAAGTCAAAGAACATATACAAAAGCAATGAAACTTAGTTCATTGCAGCTCATTTCTGCCATTGCTGCATACACAATATACCTTTTAAACACATTCAAAAGACATTTCCCACCTCAATATGAGCATTATGCCTCATGAGATGAATGAGGCTGAGAGACAGTGACTTGGGCTGGGTACACATTACCAGCTTAAAGTGAAGCTAGGTTGCTCTTTTTCTCTGTTTGGATCAAAGCTGATTTTGTTTGTTTGTTTGTTTGAGGGGGAAGATGGATATCAGAGAACAGTATTTCATAAGAAATTGCAGGATACCTAAGGATTGTGGCTAAAATGGTGTTTATACATCTTCCCAAACCAATGGTGGGAGCACGCTAGATGCAGAATAGACAGGAACGGGTCTACAGCCATGTATAATGCCACATAAATATTGTGCAACTGAGGTTAAATGTGGACCAAGGACTTCCCAGTTCACCAGCTCTTTGCAGATGTACATAGCCACATTGTTAGTGGTTGCATTTCACCCTTAGTTTATGGTGAAATGCAGGATCTGAATAGTTAACAACCATCTTCACGTGAGCAGAATCTCCCTAGGGAGGAAAAAAGAAAAAAAAAGAAGTCTCTGTGAGCACGGATTGATTGGTGCTCATAGTTTGAATGTGTGACCCCATTTAACTCACAAACTTCTCCCCATGTGCTGCAAATCTGCCCTGATACCCTTGAGCACAGGCAGAGAGGAAGAAGACATCCTTTTCCAAGCTGATGCTCTTCTTCAATCTTATTTTGTCATCTTCCTCCAGTGAAGGAAAGAGTGGCCTTCGAGCTTATTACTGGAGTACATTTTGGGCCCCACAAGATATGGTTCTTTCTATTCAAAATCTGTCTTCGACGAAGCAAAAGCAAATACTCAGTAAACGGGCACCTGCAACTGAAAACAGCACGGCTGAAGTATATTCTTTGGAGGAGAATTTTGATGTTATTACCATGGAGCTCTTTGGTAACATTATTTTTTATATTCTTTAGAAGTTCCAATAATTCATAGGAATGCATATGCCACTAATTTTGAGGATTCTTCATCATTTTTAGTTTCAGATTCTATGGACTATGATGTGACATGGAAAGCAGGTAAGAGCTATGTCCCCATTGTCCAATGGCACACCATTTCAAATGTTGCTCTAGCACAACTTTCTTTTGTTTCATCAGTGCTTGCTCTTAAGTTGAACCTAAAGGATTCAGTGAGTAAGAGGAACATCTCCAGCCCAAGAGTCATGGAAATGAACAGGGTTGCTCAAGACCACCTTTGCACTCCTATGCAACTCATTTTCATTCCAAGGCTGCTTCTGCAGAAAAAAAGTATTGCACTCTGAGTCAATTGCAACCATTGTCTGCAAAGATGGATGGACCTATTCGTTTCAGCTCTCCACATTTCTGCAGTAATCTGCCACTTTAAAAAAATCTTCACAAAATCTTCATGAAAATTCTTGAGCCCTTTAGCATGACATGAATTTATCCTAATAAACACATTTTTGCATACAGTGTTGACAGATATAAATATTTATGCAAGCAATTTTCCCTTACAAAATCCTTTTTTGTATGTTATATTCACTAATAAAGATGTTTTGCACAGATGCTCCCCTAACAGATGCCAGAGAGAGAGAGAGAGAGAGTTCCAATGGAGAACTGGATTGCAAAATTTTGAAAAGTGAGAATGTTGAAAGATAGTTGTGTTTTGGTTCACCCTGCGGTTTCAGAAATGCAAATTATGTAGTTCCTTGTTAAAATGCAAACAAAATCAAATTTCTTCTGCATCCCTATTTTCAGCTTATAAATATGAATCCAGACTATTTAAGCATTTCCAAAGGGCCTTCTTCTAATCTTTTAAATCTGGGACAGTAACCCATTCAAGGTTTCTCAGTAGATGGTGTTATAACACTGGCAAACTGAAGTCTGTGTATGGATCCCTATGTTGCCAAACTAGCACCATCCATGCATAAGAGGGAGGTATAATAATAATACAACAGGTGGAGGAGGGACATAAGGAGAACAAAACCCCAAAGAGCCCAATGAGTACTGAGCTTATTGACAGTTATGTGTACTTGTGACTGAAAACTGAAGAGAGGGGGAATGGAATGGACTATCTTAGAAGAGGACATGGCTGGCTGGAGAGCACCACACTGCAGCATTTTTCTTACAGGCCCCACTTGTCAGTTGCATAATTGGCCAATTTAAATCAATGTTGCACTCTCAAAATGTGAGATATGTGGAGTTATTTGCTTATTTTATAAAGGCTGTATAATAACTTGCTGGAGACATGTGGAAGACAGTGGTGGTGGCGGCAGTAGTAGATTATCAGGAGTGCACCTGCTGGCCAGCTCCTGTATCTTGAAGTAGTAAACAGAGCACACATAGGCTTTGTTCACAGCTTTAGGTGAACAAGCAGATGGGGAAAATGAGGGCAGCAAGACCAGTACTGTTCCCTCCATCCATGTATTGCTACCCCCACAGATGTCATCTGAGTAGGATCTCTGGAAGGGGCCAGAAGCCTTGATCTCTGCTCCAGCCCTTCACCAAAGATAAGAACAAAAATCTCCCTCTCTTTTGGGAATTGCTGCTGTGCCTTGAAGCATGCTGTTCAAAGATTATGGCATGATAACAGCAGCTCAGTTCTGAGCTGTTTTGTCCCTACAATATGACTGTAATTAATGGGATGATATGTGAGAAGAACCGTAATTATTTAGTCCTGCTGGCTGGGCCACAATATGGTCTTAACCTCTGGATAAAGTAAAAAGAAGACGACCAATATGCTGACATGGTTTATGAATCTGAGAAATTTTGAGCTGGCTTGGCTTAGTGGACTAACAATTAAACTGTTCACCTCAACAGATGTGGACAAGTCAGTCATGATTCCTCATCTGCACAATGATTATGGTGAAGCTCATAATGATCTTTTCAATGCTGGAAGAGTTAGATATTATACAAATGATGTTTGCTGCATTTACCTTAAGGCTACAGCTGTAGTCGGGAGTAAGCCCCATGGACCTCAGTAAGATTTCCGAACAATTGTGCTTAAGATAGTGCTGTAAGAAAGAGGAATTGTCTCCAACTGTGTGCTCTACTTAAGCTGATGTGTTTCACCTGCTTTTTCCAATAGCTGCTTTGCATTCAATTATCTGGTGAAAGGTGCTGGCTTGGTACAGAGAAATTCAAGTCTTCTAGCCACTAATCAGGTGCCCAGTGTAGATCCTTTTTCATCTCCTTTGTGCCTCCGCCTTGTCCCAAAAGAGGACAACTTCATGGGGTGAGAGCATAGCACAGAGCTGTCTCATAATGTATTCAGTCCTTGTCTGATGTGATGGACAAGCCTGCCTTTTGTGGCGTAGACAACTGGTTCCTGGGATCCGGGCCGACAGGGTCTGGATTCATTTCTCTGCTTTTCTGCTTTTCAGCCACTGATCTATTTTGGTTTTGTCTACCAGTGGCCTTTGACCTCTATGCAAAGCCTGGTAATAACAGGACCTTAACACTGATGAATCCTAAGAGATCTTTTTATCAGTGGAGGCTGCGAGTTCCATCGGACCACGTTGTGAGACTAGTGGTTGTTCCCTTGCATAGCGTGACTCCTGGGAGCTGTGCATCTCACAGACTATCCGCATATGACTTCCTTCTCCCTCTGCAAAACAAGATCATTACAAGGTAAGAGCATTTACAAAGTTTGCTCCATGCTGGAGATCTAATGAGGTTGAGGGAACGTTTTATCATATGTGGTGGACTTGTAAAATTGGGAAATGATATATAATGAACTGGGGAAAAATGTTTAAAAGTACGTACCTTTCAAAAAACAAAAACAAAAACAGAGTCCTTTTTGTTGAGGATAAATTCCCAGGTTTTGCTAGCCTCAAAATGGAAAATGAGTGATGTCCCAACCAAAAAAGAATGCCAATTTAAACTGATGGAATACGCACAGCTTGCAGTTTTAACATTTAGTATAAGAGAACAATAAGAATGTATGTTTAAAGAAGACCGGAAAATGTTTACGGTATACATGGGTGAAAACTGTGTTCATTTAAAAATGCTGGTGGCATTAAAATAAATCCACCAGTGTAAATAAATTTTGATGGATGTAGCAATGGATTACAGAATGTTTTAGTTTATGTAAAATATGCAGGGATGTAAGGTATGCGAAGGGATGCGGGCGGCGCTGTGGGTTAAACCACAGAGCCTAGGAGTTGCTGATCAGAAGGTCGTGGTTCGAATCCCTTCGATGGGGTGAACTCCTGTTGCTCAGTCCCTGCTCCTGCCAACCTAGCAGTTCGAAAGCACGTCAAAGTGCAAGAAGATAAATAGGTACCACTCCGGCGGGAAGGTAAACGGCGTTTCTGTGCGCTGCTCTGGTTCGCCAGAAGCGGCTTAGTCATGCTGGCCACATGACCCGGAAGCTGTACGCCGGCTCCCTCAGCCAGTAAAGTGAGATGAGCGCCGCAACCCCAGAGTTGGCCACGACTGGACCATAGTGAGGGGTCCCTTTACCTTTAAGGTATGCGAAATGAACCGTGGAAAGAGAAGAAGGAAAGTCATTGGTTTAAGGTTGTTTAAATGAATATTTTGAAATGTAAATTAGAAAATGTAATAAAAATTATATATATAAAAATAAAAAGTTTGCTCCATAGACACAAAGCAGTGCGCGCGCGCTCTCTTTCTCATTACATGGGATAGAGTACCCTGTGTCCCAAGGCCCCTTGGGTGGTACGTATAGTAGTGGAAGAGACTTTCTGCTCTCCAAATCAGCTTTGTAATCTGCCTGAATGTATTTCAGATGGTGTGGGTCGTCTGGGGCCTGGACGTCCCCAGTTATACGTTTAACTTCATCGAGTAATGTCATGTTGGTCACATTCTCCTTGGACCGAAGAAAAGAGAGCAATATATTGAATGCATATTTTCAAGCAGTTCCTAAAATTGGTATGTAGTTGCCAGATGCCAAGCATTGTTTGTGAACAACTTTTGATGGCTCACATGTAGTTGTGCTATATTTGAAATATTTATGTGGATTTAAAATGGGGAATAAGACATGGATTCAAGGATTATTTTGACCTGACTCTATAATAATATTAGGGTTCTTTAAGACTGACACGGGTAGCACAAGTGCTGGAGTGAAATGATCCACTTTTTGGCTATATTGAATGACTCGTGATTCAAGTGACTTGGGACAGTAGCTCTCTCAAGTTCACAATGGCATTGAGAAGAGTGAGCCAAGTGATGAAAGATGCTTTGGTGGGAATACTAATTCTGTCACCCTTCTTATTACAAATGTATACAAATCTGTTGCAAATTTTCCTCAAAGCGGATAGTGGCGAACTGAGCTGCCTCCGCATATCATCACTGTGAAAGCATATTCTCTGAGCAGCAAAACAACCAGCTTCTGAAAGTCAGTGAAGGGGGTTCCAAATGTCATTTGTTGAATGATGCATAGGGGGAAATAAGTGAATCATCGTACTTTGTATGTGTTTTTCCTTGCACAATGAGAAAGGAACAACCCCTTTGGCCTAGCAGAGTAGAGAGAGTTATTTCTATGCCATTCTTTCTTTCCTGAGGGAAAAGCCAGATGATCTATTAGCTCCACAACTGTGCACTTAGATGCAGGTTTTTAAAATCAGGTTGCCCATGCAGAACACCTGATCTATATTTGGTGGTGGTGGTGAATTTAATACTACCCACCTATAGTAATTCTTTTTTGCTCCACCACCTCGTACCAGCTACTTGCACATGAAAGAAAACCTCCCATTCACTTCAACAAGAGCTTTCCCCATGCTTTCCATAGCAAGAGATGAGCAGGTCTTCAGAATAATAATGTTTTGTTTTGTTTTCTCCTTAGTATGTGGTGGTCGATACATCTCTTGGAATGGGACTGTAATTTCTCCATACTACCCAAGTTACTATCCACCGAATATTGACTGCCACTGGATTATTAGAGTATGTACTCTTAGAAGTAACAGGGAACTTTTTAATGAAATTCTTTTAAAAACTTGATTCCCCCCCCCAAAAAAAGAAATAAGCTCTTCTAAAACAAGGAGACCAGAAAAAGAGAAGGAAATAAGAATTTTAAATGATATGACAGATCTTACATACATGTGATTATTATTTGTGTGGTGAGAAGAAATAGGCATTATAGCCTGGAACCTCTGGAATGCAAAACAGAGTCTTGTGACTCCAAGCACTGCACAGTGGCACAATCAGAAACCAACAGGGGAGAGGGTATGTTCCAGGGGTATGTGTAATGGATCCCATTCTATAATCTACGGTAGGGAACCTGTGGTCCCCTGGATGTTGGTAGACTCCAATTTCCATCGGTCCCAACCAACTTGAGCAGTACTTAGGAATTATGCGAGCTGTAGTCCAACAATATCTGGATGGCCGCACAAGTTTCCCGTACCTTCTATGCTCACTTCCCTGGGTGTACCACTGAACTTGGTAGGACTGACATCTCAGTAGACCGGACAGGATCGCACTGTTCATGTGTTTAGGACCAATAAACAGGTTGTTTTTAAGTATAAAAAGCACAATAAATGTTCTTCCCCATGCTTTTTATTTTTTAAATGCTTTTTTATATCTTAGGCACCACTGCCTGGCTATAGATTGCTGCTAAAAATTCTTGTAATACAAGTTCAGGAACCATCCCTTGGATCCAATAGATGTGATAAAGATTGGTTGGAAATTGATGGAATTAGGTGAGCTACAACCTTTTCTGCTACTTTTCTTGAAACAACTCTGTTGACATCCATAGGTGAAGAGTCGTTTATGGTTATAGAGGAAAGGGTTGTAAGTAAAATTAGAATAATAAAATTTGAAAAACTGACCACATTTTGCCACAATGTAGGGTTGCCATATTTTTAAGAGCAAAAAAGAGGACGCTATGACGACTCATTTTTAAATACCCCTACTATATGTAGGCTATAGAAGCTCTGATATATTGCTGAGGGGGGCAGGAGAAGAGAAGACCATTCATTATGTCTATGTCACATCCAGCAAGTATAGCTGGAGACATTTTGGCAAGTTAAAAAAATCTACCTGGACAGAAATTATGCCCCTGAAAAAGAGGACGTGTATTGGAAAATGAGGACACATGGCAACCCTACCACAATGGAACCAAATTTCAACTGACTCTGAGTGGTTTAACAGCCACCCGCTCTTCCTTCTGAATAATGGAGCTCTGTGATGGGAACAGGGGTCTCCTAACAACTCTCAGCACCCTTAACAAAGTACAGTTCCTAAAATACTTCAGGGGAAGCCATGACTGTTAAAAGTGGCATAATAATAATAATAATAATAATAATAATAATAATAATAATAATAATTTGTACCCCGCCCATCTGGCTGGGCTTCCCCAGCCACCCTGGGCGGCCTCCAACAAAATACGAAAATACTGTAATACATCAAACATTAAAAGCTTCCCTAAACAGGGCTGCCTTCAGATGTCTTCTAAAAATCTGGTCGTTGTTTTTCTCTTTGACATCTGGTGGGAAGGAGTTCCACAGGGTGGGTGCCACTACCGAGAAGGCCCTCTGCCTGGTTCCCTGTAACTTGGCTTCTCGCAGTGAGGGAACCGCCAGAAGGCCCATGGTGCTGGACCTCAGTGTCTGGGTAGAACGATGGGGGTGGAGACGCTCCTTCAAGTATACTGGGCCGAGGCCGTTTAGTGCTTTAAAGGTCAGGACCAACACTTTGAATTGTGCTCGGAAATGTACTGGGAGCCAATGTAGGTCTTTAAATGTTACTGCTTTAAATGTATAGCACAGATGAGTCCTTAATCTGGACTGGAATTCTGAAAATGACAACTGTAACACAATCTGAGTCATGAGAAGTTGTCAAAACGACAAGTTATGATGAATGCAATTAAAGAGGAGCAGTCCTGTGCTGCCTGTGATGGAGGCTGAGAGACCATAGGATGCTATGGACATCCCTTTCCACAGAAAGCTCCACTGCTATTACTCTTCCACTGTCAGTGAGCTGAAGGCAGTGGGAAGAAAAAGGGACGCCTTGGGTCCAAAGACCTCCTGGTTTCTCCATCACCTTCTCACTGCCTCACCAAACCAAGGAAAGAACTGTGCCAGCCTTGGTGATGGGGTACTTATTTTCCCTTCCATTGACCCTACTTCTACACCGCCCACTATAGAATCTCTCCACCACCATCTTATGGTTGCTCCGCTTGCTTGCAATCCTATACTTACTGACCTGGGAGTCCCGTCAAATTCCATGAGGCTTACATCTGAGTAAGCATACACTGTAGAATCTCACTGTAAATACACTCTTTGAATAGTTCTATTATAGTGATGTATTATATATCTGTAATTTTGTTGTGTTTTATTCTTATCAGATATTGTAAACCTATTGGGGAAGGCAGCAGGGTCAAGGAATATGGTTATTCAGTGGCCATCCATTTCCATTCAGATGAACTGGTCACACACAGGGGTTTTTATATTGAATTCAGAGCTTTCAGCCACACAGACCGTAAGTGGACACAGATGCACTTAGTATTAATAGCATTATTATGGTAATTTACTGATTGAGCATGAGCACATTTCTTCTAGCTTGTCCCAAATGTTCCTTCTTCACACCTATGTCTATCCCTATTATGAAGCAGGAGGAGTCAGCAGATCTGAGGCTACAATTGAAAGTTCAACAAATGTTTGATTTTTTGGTTTGCTAGAAAAATGCTTACCCCTAATGATTGGTATACATGTGGGTTGAGGGCTTGTAAATAAACAAATAGTCAAGGTCATCCAATGAGCTTCATGGCTGCATGAGGATTTGAATCCTGGTCGCCCAGGTCCTACAGGTCCAACGCCCTAACCACTATATCACACTGGATCTTAATGGGTTGGTATCTCTGTGGGTGATGGAGGACTGTTTGGCTGCCTATAGAAAGACATGGGCAGTGTGACGAGTGACTTAAAAAGGGCTGTTATCAACAAGACACTATTCCATTCCCAACCAAGCTCCCTCTCTCCTAGTGGCAGACTGAAAGTCTGTATTGGGTTACTAACCTGTGAGAAAATATAGTGTAGTCATTAGGCCAACACTCATCCATCCCATGTAAGGAATTGCACTGAAACTCTGTCTCCAGTGACTGTTATGTTCCTTGTGCTGATTCATATCCTTCAGGGAAGGATGAATAATAAATGCTTGGCCAGCCATACCAATAAGTTCAGTGGAGTGCTCTGCATTCACCAACAAAGGTGTCTGAACTAGGGACCTCACCAGCATTCATAACCTTTCTGTGACTCCATGTCAGTGGTCATGCCACCAAACATTGTCTAGCTGGTACATATTTTAGGTGCAGAGACAAAGGTGGGACACTCTGTAGCTAAAATCCTTGCTGTCTTCTGCTTGGGTTAAGAGATGGATGGTGTCAGAGAAGTCTCACTTGGAGATATGGGATTCCTACCTGGATCTATGCCCTGTATCTAGTTGCAGCAGTGGAAATGGGATTCATGAAATCTGTCACCATCCCTGACCATTGGTGATGTTAGCTGGGCTTATGGGAACTGTAGTCCAACAATAGGTACCACACAATCCCTTGTCTCAGATTCTGAGATACTGTAAGATTGCAGTTACCTTGTTAGTGCTTATATGCTTCTGGTAGAGTGCTGCTATTGGCTGCAAAATTAGCCAGAACCTCTAGCCTCTGCTGAGTCTATAGGAGCATGGTGGGAAGAGATGCAGAAAGTCTAAGGGGTATGTCCATTGCCATTTGACTTTGGTCCTCTGGTACAAGGTTATAGCTATTCTAATATGTTTTCCCCTGTCACCAAGGCGGGTTTGGGAGAAATCCTATCCTACTCAGCTGTCATAAGCCAGTACAGAATTTTACTCTGTGACTCAGTGTCATCATGGTTATCTATGGTAGTCTGATATTTTTCAATTCTTTCAGCTTGTCCTAGGCAATTTAAATGTTCCGACAAAACATGTGTCTCTTTAAACAGTAGATGTGATGGGTGGAAAGACTGCGCCGATGGAAGTGATGAGGTAAACTGTGGTGAGTTCATCATAAGCTAATTAGAATATTATAAATATAGCTTGGTAAGGCATTGGCTGGAAAGAAAACAGCTTGCAGGGTTGGTTGGTTGGTTTTAAACAATCAAACAGTTTATAAATTTTATGACATAAATAAATAAAATCAGAGCCATTAAGCATATAGAGCTTGAATATCATTACAAGTCATCAGACCCTTCAGTAACCCGTTCGTTTATTAAAAATACCTTTCATTTTGTGAAGTGTTTTAACAGCTCAGTCAAGAATTGAGATTCGTTTCATATAAAGAACTTTGAATAGCAAAATAATGCCAAAGAAAGTAAATTTTCCTCGTCTACTGCATCAGAGGACCATATTTTATTGACACATATTCACATTTCATATTGGTTTAATAGTACTTCCTAGTTTTCAGTCCAGGGTTTGGACTTGTTTCAGGTGGGACTAGGTCTCTCTAACTGAATTCTAAGGTTGTCAACAATCCCCAGGGTTCATTTTAAAGGAAGCAACGGCAGTGGATATGTGCTTTCTGGGGACATCTGCTGTTGAATGAAACACCACAGTCTTGATGATAAAATTCTTCCCTAGGTTGCAATCCCGTGAAGTCTAATTGTGGTAATGGGAAGTGTAAACACCATTCCAGGCCTTGTAAAGGAGATGGCAGCTGTGAAAGTGAGAGTGATGAGGAGGAAGACAATTGCGGTAAGAACAACATAAACAAATTTTAGACTGGGAATTACGAAAATGCCAGCAACGTAGGGCGTTCTTGCATCATTTTCTCATGGGTTATGTTGATATGCACCATGCTCTTATTTATTGCAGGAACAGTTGGCAGGGAGTGATGCTGCCACCCATCTGGTCTACCATCAGTGGTCTCACTAGTGTTTATGGGAGGAAGAGGGTGAGGAGCAAGACATGGGTGAGGTTGTTAGCTCAGGCACACTAGCAGAGCTAATCCAGTGCTCTCACTGGTGCATCTGCACAATGTTGACCTCTCTGCTGCTGCATCCCTCCCTCTCTCAGTAAGCACTAAGGATGCCACTGATGGGATGCCAGGTGTAGTGCACTGCCCCTTCCTGACAGCTCTTTCTGATTTATCTTACGCTTCCTTAATGCAATATGTCTAAAACATACATTATATTTGTTCCCACCACACAGAAAAAACCCCATTTATGTGCTTTTTCTGAAGACTAATATTCATACTTTAAAAATTATTAAATGCATGAGTACCCAAAAATGTTGCAAGAATGTTTTTTAACAGTCTGTTTTTTAAATCTCCACAGTAAGGCATATTGTCCAGGATAAGCACACAACATCTTTTAGACATGGTAGTGAAAGCAATGAAATAGTGACTGCCTGAGAGTAGTATCTCAAGAATACTGAAGAACGTGTTCTGCAAATGGGGAAAAGTTTCAACATTATGAACAGTTGTTTTACTTAATCAAGAAGCTTACGTGAGGGCAAACAATTGCCAAGCAGAAAATTCTTGCCAAAACCTTTATTTAAAGAAGACTAGCTCCCCTGTGCACTTTAACCACACAACAGACCGCATGCACACAGAAGAAGTGTGTTTTGTTTACTGGGCACAAGGTTTCAGAATCAGATCTGAATATCTTTACATTAAACAGCTTTTCCAGTGGCAAAATGGAACTTTTGGCATGTGCAAGTCAAGGATAGAAAACAGATGTTCTTAGACTGCAACTTCTGACAGCCTCAGCCAGCATGGCCAATGCTAATAGATAATGGAAGCTGAAGTTCCAACATCTGGAGAGCACTATGTTGGATAGCCCTGGTCTAGGTTATCTAACATATTGCCAAGACACCTATGAAATGATACATTTAGCTCAGTCGGTAGAGCCTGAGACTCTTAATCTCAGGAACATGCATTTCAGTCCCACGTTGGGCAAAAGATTCCAGCATTGCAGGGAGTTGGACTAGATGACTGTCATTGTCCCTTCCAACTCTACAGATCTGTGATTCTATGTATTTTTAGAAAATGCATTGCTTCAATTATGCTGCATGGCCTATGAGGCAGCACCATGAAATGCATCATTGCTGTTTCTCATCTGTCACTCTATTCTTTCAGCCTATAGAAGCTGCTCACAGCATGCATATAAATGTCTAAATGGAAAGTGTCCAATAAAGCAAAACCCAGAGTGTGATGGAATAAGAGACTGTGCAGATGGATCTGATGAAATGAACTGTGGTAAGTCAATAATGAGTGAACAACGAAGTGAGCTGAAATGTGTTTGTGTATTTCAGATCAGGACTATGTACACACTAATGTGCACATGGAGCTCCTAGGTACCCATTATCTAGGAATATGGTACTTTTTCATCAGTGACATAGCTGCTATATTATCTCTTTGCTCTATGCTCTGTCCTGATGGCCCAGGCCTACACTGGAGCTCAAAATCTGTCCAGTACAGTAAGGAGAAGAGGTTCTCATATAGTAATTCCTAAGGGTTGTAGTTTAGGGAGATTGAGAAGAAGAAAGGGTGCCATTACCATGTCTCACTCCAGTTGCTATCAATCTCTTCTACAGGCCACAAGCTCTACCACAACGTGTGTACTTCCCTACCTCTCCTCCCTGACCATTATACTGAGGTTCTCATCATTCACAGAGGCCTTACATCAGAGATAGCCAACATAGTGCCTTTGAAATGTTCTTGGACTACATTTCCCATCAGCCCCAGCTACCATGACCAAATAACCTTATTTCAAATCAATTGAACAGGAAAACTTTATCTGAAATAAAAAACCAGTGCCTTGCTCCAATGCTACATTGAAGGCACAGGAGAAATCCCCTGCATTGATGGGGGAAAGGAGCTCTAGGAGTTGTCATAACATTTCTCATCATTTAATTGGAAGGAGTAGCTCTATGTGTTCAAAGGGATATGTTGACATGTGTGATTTCTCTGCTGAAGTAAGAATCAGCAAAGTGTGAGAGCGTTGCATCCACTGCAAGTCACACATAGCTCTGAATTAGGGTTTATCCTTAAAGACCTACATTGGCCCCCAGTATGTTTCCGAGCACAATTCAAAGTGTTGGTGCTGACCATTAAAGCCCTAAACGGCCTTGGCCCAGTATACCTGAGGGAGCATCTCCACCCCCTTCGTTCAGCCCGGACACTGAGGTCCAGTGCCGAGGGCCTTCTGGCGGTTCCCTCCCTGCGAGAAGTGAGGGAGCCAGGCACAGGGCCTTCTCAGTAGTGGCGCCCGCCCTGCAGAATGCCCTCCCATCAGATGTCAAGGAAATAAACAACTATCAGACTTTTTGAAGACATCTGAAGGCAGCCCTGTTTATGGAAGTTTTTAATGTTTGAAGTTTTATTCTGTTTTTAGTCCTCTGTTGGGAGCCACCCAGGGTGGCTGGGGAAACCCAGCCAGATGGGCAGGGTATAAATAAAAAATAAAAATTTATAAAGCTAGTTCCTCAATAAGGAGTGGATAACTTCTGGGTTTCCAGATGTTGCTGAACAACCACTCCCATTACAGGGGCAGACTTCAAGCCCCTTCACCTCACCTGTGTGAGGTGAATATTTAGTTCTCCCTGCCTCTCATCTTCCATTTTGCTCAATTCACTACATCCTACTTGTGCTGCCCTGTGATACCCCCTAGGCTCTGGGCATAGTGTGTCAAAATCAGTCATGCTGCCCTCAATGCCCTCTGCCCATCATCCTTGACCATTGACCATGCTGGCTGGAAGTGACAGGAGTAAGAAGTCAACATCTGGAAGGCTTCAGGAACCTAACCCTGTCACAAACCCTTTACATGAACGATAGATGTCCCAATATATTTAGTAGGTCTTTTGTCCACGTATGTGCAATTGCACTTCTACAGTGCAAATCTAAGCAGATTTACCAAAGAAAATCTAGTTAAACTAAATGGGACTTGTGCCCTAGAAAGTCTGTTCAGGATTGCAGTGCATGACTGGTAGAGTATTTTGTTTTTACATACATAACCTCCATATGTATTTCATTTTTTTATTAGCATGTGGAAGGAGTCAGGTAAAAAGACCCAGAATTGTTGGTGGTGAAGATGCAAAGTATGGAAAGTGGCCTTGGCAAGCCAGCTTGCAGCTAAAAACATATGGCCATATATGTGGTGCATCTATTATTTCAAATAGTTGGCTGGTATCTGCTGCCCATTGCTTTCAGGACTCCGATTCGATAAGGTATGCATTATATAATGTGAAGCATTCATTACTGATAAATAATCACTAGGGGTGTACAGTAACCACAAGATTTGCCTTCTATGTCTGTAGGACTTGGAGACAGCCCAGTCTGTTTCAGATCCTCTCTGTGTTGTTCTGATTAGAATCCTTATTTCCAGACTTAATTTTTGCAATGTGCTCTAAGTGGGGCTACCCTTGAAGAGGGTTTGAAAACTGTGACCTGGTCCAGAATGCAGCAGAGAAACAGTTGCTGGTGGTTGTTCATGGCTCGACACCATACAACTTAACCATCCTGATTTAAGGAGGAATTGCAGAAATCACAGAAACCAGCTTCTTATTGGATCCTGGAATGTCCCCTTTTTTGGTCCGGTGCTCTGGCACTTGTCAGCTGGCTCTTGCAAGAGCTCGGGACCAACCCCCCCCCCCAAGCATTACAATTTGGATCACCTGGATGTTGGAGGCTATGCAAAACCCATTTCATCAGTCTTGAAAGTGCCAATGCAGTATGGAGCCTAATTAAAGGTGGTAACACCGACATATACACAACTTGGGTCCCAAATATTTGAATGAGTTCCTTTTCTTGCATCAAGCTGCCTGGGTGTTAAAATCAACAGGAGAGGCCATGTTGACAGTATCGCTGCCTTCCCTGGACCAAAAGACGAAGATACGTAAGAGGGCCTTCTCTGTGGTGACCTAGGTTGTGGAATGACCCCTCCCCAAAGGTGTATTTTGTGATAGCTTGAGGGTTTTTCAAAAAAATGATTGATCAAGATCTAGGCTTTGGGCTGAATGGAGTCTTCCTTCCTGCTGGATTGCTGAACTGTGCTGTTGCCCGCTTTGGTTATTTTCTTAGTTTTGTTGTTTTATTTTATGATTTTATTAGAACTTGTATGTGTTTTATGTGGGGTTTTGGGGGGTGTTTTTTTTTTTTTTTAGTAACCTGCCTTTTGAACAATTTGGTGAAGGCTGAGCTAGAAATATAAATAATAAAATGAATAATTTATGCAATTCCCATTCAAATGAATGAGACCTGTATAAGAAGAGCACATGGAAAACTGCATGTTTTGTTGTTTTTCAGATACTCTATAGCATCTGGCTGGACAGCATATATGGGTATAAAGGTCATTAACAGAAACAATGATAATCACGTAGCGATGAGATCGATCAAAAGGATTATTGTTCACCCACATTATGACCAATATATCTCAGACTATGACATTGCCCTGTTGGAAATGGAGTCACCAGTATTCTTCAATGAGCTGGTACAGCCCATATGTTTACCAAGCAGTCGTAGACTATTAATTTATGGAACTGTCTGCTATGTAACTGGCTGGGGAGCCGTAAAAGAAAATAGTATGTTCATTTCTGGATATGTTTATTGCAAATGCCAAGCATCCTAATATATTGTACCTTTTTGTGGATTGTAAATGTGAGCCACTTTGGGATCCATCCTTGGCTAAAAAGTGGAGTATAATGAATGTAATAAATAAATAATATTAATAGAACTTAAGTTATATGGCCTAGCTCAATTGGATATCACTTGTGGCAATTCTAAATACATATCCTCAGTGACAAATGATGGAACTCTTTAATTTTAGTTTATTCTTAGAGGATAGTAAACTTAGGAAGCCACTAGGAAGGTAATATGCTTAGATTTGGAAATGTTCAATTAGATTAACCTTTATTCAGTTTAATTCACCATGTGCTGTGCCAATCGTTTTTTATTCTGGGAACATATAGGCAAGGAAAAGTTAAAAGATCTAAGGCAGATCTTGATTATTATTTTTTTCACCTCTCACTTTGCAATCAGAGCCACCATACTCAACCCATACAATGTTTCTGTTGTTGTAGGTGAACTTGCAAAAACACTGCAAGAAGCGAAGGTGAAAATAATTGATCAGAGTGTTTGCAACAAGCTTTATGACGATCTGATTACTTCTCGGATGCTGTGTGCTGGGAACCTTAATGGTGGCATTGACGCATGTCAGGTAAAGTGGAAAATGATTGTGAAAAGTGACACTGATTTGTACATCAGTCCTTTCAAAATTATTTTTTCCAGGAATGTTTTCTTATTCCCATAGAAAAAAAGACATTAGACATCTCTGGGTTGGATCCAGACTTAGTCAGAGTAGACCCACTGAGTTTATTTTGAAAATTAGGTAGGATAGAAGTTTTTTAAATAAACGTAACCACAATGATATCAATGGGAGTAAGTTAGTAGCAACTAACTTAAGTCCCATTGATTTCAATGGGCCTACTCCAAGCATTAGAAAATTATCTGAGGTGTCCATTAAAGATTCTTTAAATATTATGTTCTTAACTTTTAATTTCAAGAATACTTGCATTTGAATCCTAAATGAGTACCAATTTGTACTGACATATGCCTTCTTGAGCCATATCAACCTCAACCTCATTCCTTTCTGCCTTTGATGTTGGAGTAAAATAAAATAATATCTGAGGCACATGCAACATACACCTACATATTAACCTAATCTCCTGGATCTCTGAGGCTATGTTGAAGCAGGCTTCCTCTTCCCAATCCTGGCTCAAGTCGTGTACCTGTAAAAGCATATTGTCTAGACTGCAGTAGTATGTTAGTTGGGAATCAGACACATTGTGCCAAACAGTGTTAACAACAACACTAATCACAGGAGTTCAAGCATTCATTTAACCAGTCACACCCATCAGGGAACAAGTATCATCTAACACCATGTGAACCTGATAGACAATATATCGTCAGACCACAATTACACATGGTGACTTACGGGTTTTGGGAATGACTGTATAAGAATTGATAAAACAGCACAAATGTGAAAGTGTGTATCATATCACAATCCTAACTGCAAATATGCATTAGTTATGCAATGAAGCAAAAAGTGAGGCTTCTGTCCTTCCTTTTAGGGTGACTCTGGGGGTCCGTTAGCCTGTTTAGGAAGAGGGAACAGATGGTACCTTACAGGCATTGTCAGCTGGGGTGAAGGGTGTGCTCGACGGAATCGCCCTGGCGTTTACACCAAGATCACAACACTTTATGACTGGATTCGTCAATACACAAAATGACAGATGAGTTCTGGAGAAAGCCAAAAGTATGCGCACATTCTTATTGATGAACCAAACAGGATTTATACTATGATAAAGGAGAGACATTACAGATATATTTTGTGTGGGCATATGGAATGGATATAAAATTTTAGCAGGCAAAAATCAGTGAATGTTTCCCACTGCAAAGGGCAATATGAACGCAACCACAAGGTTTATTTCACTGTCTTTGTTGATTTTCTTGGTGTTCCATCAACAGGGATGGGTAAATGGAGTAGCACATTTGATCACTATCTGCCTGCAAGTATTTTGATGCAGCTTCTGCTTTGCATTAGCTTTGATCTTGCTTTTGATGATTTGCTGTTAAGAGGCATGCAGGCTTTCTTCTTCCCTGACAACAAAAACTGTCCATTTCTGAGATGTATGAAGACCTTTGGAAGATACCAAATATGCTGAAAATAAAGGATGCTTTAATTTTTGGGATGGGTGTTAGAGACTGATGAAGCTTCAATTTCCCTTCTCTGTCAGTTTCCAGAAGGTGGCTGTGTTGGTTGGCTGCAGCAAAAACGTCAAAAACCCTTGCAGCGTTTTAAAGGCTAACAAGTATAAAGTTTCACAGATAATATCCCACTTCATCAGATACATGAAGTGTTATCCTGAGTTACAAGTCTATAGATACTAATTGTTGGAAGAAGAAGGGGATTATAAACAGTGAGGCCAAAGGTAAATGAAATGCAGAAATGCAGTGATGAGTTATTTTAATAAGTTACCACTGTCTGTTCTTCCTACATTTCATTTTCTTCTGAAGCCACTGTGGATTTACACCTGTTACCTAGGCTAACATTTTGATACAGTGAAGAAGTGGGCTGTTAGCCTACAAATGTTTATACCATAGTAAAATGGTTGGTCTTCAAGGTGCCACAAGATTCTTCACTCTTTCAGAATTCCTGGTATTATTTTGCTCTTCTCAGTGGACTTTTTAACCATCTATTCACCCACCCATTATCAACTCCTGGTAATATGAGTGTTAGGTTAGACAATGAATTGTATAGGACCTTTAGCTAACTGTGTAACAAGCTAAGCCAAAGAGATTGTTCCATCAGTTTGAGTGAAAAGTCTGTTCAGCATCCTTGTTTTGTCAAGTTCCTTTTGTACAATCAAACTATGTCCTTCCTGCTAGCATTTAGAATCACTTTCATTTCACTGAGACTATTCACATGACACCTTGTATTTAAGTTCCCTCTTTTTAATTTTGTATGTAAAGCACAGCTTCTGGCCTGGCAAATGTTATCTAAATCACCAGTAGCTCTTAGAATGCCAGTGTGATATGTTCCATGATTTGAAGGCATAGGAGACAGCAAGCTTGTTGAAGATAAGTAGGTCTGAATGTGGTCAGTTCCTGGAGAGGAAACGACCTGTGAGCCTTATACACAAAAGCAAGGGAGATTGAGAAGCAAAGCAAGAGAAAATAAAAGCAAAAGGACTTCACCAGAGGATTGTGGCTGTAAATGTTTATTTATAACCTGCCTTTCTTTCACCACAGAATGCAAAGCAATGTACACACACTTCAGAACATAAGAGCCTTGTTGGAGCAGGACAAAGGCCCATCTAGTTCAGCATATGGTTCTCACAGTGACCAACTGAAGGACTGTGGGAAACCTTGAAGCAGGATCTGAGTACAAGAGCACTCTCCTGCCTGGTGGTTTCCAGCAACTTATATTTAGAAGTATACTGTCTCTGATGGTGGAGGCAGAGAATAGCCATCATGGCTAGTAGTCCCATCCTTTCCTTTAATGGTGGGTAGTTCTTCAGGTTGTGTGTGCTTTGAATGATACTGAGTATGCCAAGAGGCAACTGCCCACTCTTACACCTCAGTAACTTTGCAAGCAGAGGTGGATTTAAGACATGGAGCCTAGGGGGCACCGTAACTATGTTGGAGAGTGGAAGGTGAGAGGTGGGGCGGGGCGAATTTTGGCATTGCACAGGGAGCTGCTGAAATTTGAGACCCCAAGGTCTGCCACTGCTGGAAGACTACAGAAAGAGAAGAGTGCCTCTTCTTTTGGATTTCAGATATCGAGGGATGTTGACATGGGCAGACATTCCTTAAACAAAAAGGGAGCATATTGGTGTGAAGGGAATAGTGAAAGAATATCAGATCAGTGACCAAACATATCTAAGATTATGACTAAGATTATGGTATCCTCCCAAATAAACATAAAGGATACCATGGACAAATTTGCATCGAGAGAAACTAAGATGTAATGTTCAGTTGATAGTGATGATTCAGAAGAAATTATATGCCACCTTTCATTTCAAGAAGATTCCCATTGTGTTTACAAACAAATAAAAGCCAACAGCAAAATAATGAGTATAAATACAGCTAGTCAAGATTAAAATACACAATAAAACAGCTTCATCTAAACATGAAAACATCCATTAATTAAAATGTGCAGCAAACAAGCCCATTAAGACAGTGTAACAGTTACACTAGTTAAAAGAACAATCAAAAGAAGAGGTTCTATTTAGGAGATCAGGGGAATATTTGCTTAAGCAGGTGTGACTTTGAGAGACAGGGGAATGGTAATATTTCAGCAGGAAGAGAAATTCACAACACTGGTGTCACCAGTGAAAAAGCCCACTAACATGTTACCATAAGCCAAAAATCATTAGGTCATGGCAAATATAATCAGGTTTCATTTGTTGATCTAAACGTCTTTGCTGGTCTTTCGGGTAACCCTGTTGCAAAGTTGCTTTAAATGCAAGTAACAGGATTTTTAAAGTGGTTTGGTTTTAATAGGTAGCCAGTGGAGATCCTTCAGCAATGGTGTGTGACATGCACCACCTGGGCTGCATTATTCTGCACCAGCCACAGTCTGCCCCAGGCAAAAGCAAAGCCCCACATAGAACACATTGGAAAAGACTAAACAGAAGGACACCAACACATGTGCCACAGTGACTACGTTATTCCTGACTGGAAAATGACACAGTTTGACACACCAGCCGAAGCTGGGGGTAGGTGCTCTTCACCATGGAGGCCACCGGGAACCCCCATAGACAGCGGTGATTTCAAAAGCACCTCTAAACAGTTGAACAGTCAATGTTTCCAAATGAATGCATGCCCTACCTACCGTATTTTTCGCTCTATAAAACGCGCCCGACCATAAGATGCACCTAGTTTTTAGATGAGGAAAACAAGGAAAAAAAATATTCTGAATCAACTGTTGTTGAAGAGGCTTTGCGCAGCTATCCCTGAAGCCAGAACAGCAAGAAGGATAGCCGCACGAAGCCTCTTCAGCACAGCTATCCCTCTTGCTGTTCTGGCTTCAGCGAAAGCAACGCAAAGCCTCTTCAGCGCAGCGGGAACAACGCTGTGCAGGAAAGCTGTGCAGCCTGCATTCGCTCCATAAAACACACACACATTTCCCCTTACTTTTTAGGAGGGAAAATGTGTGTCTTATAGAGCAAAAAATATAGTATCTTCCAAGGTTGGTGTTGGAAAAAACAGTTTTTCAGTTGGTGATGGGGCTAATGAAAGTGAAACAGTCAGATTTTTTTTTTTTTTGAGATGGAAGTAACTTTAGGGAATTCAAAGAGCTTATATAATAAGTATTTATACAATAAGTATGGCTAATCTGTGGTGTTGGACTCACATCAGTTCTAGCTCTCGGAGGGTCAAAGGTGACCTGACCTTGCTATACAGGCTGCCTAAGTATCTGCTTGTTCCTCTACATTCAACTTGTTAAAATAAAATAAAATAACCAACATCAAGCATTACGGGAGCACTACATGACTTGTCAACATTAACCTTGTAAACACCTGCCACTGTGACTTCCTCCTGCTCAGGAAGTGGTGAGTAGGAAAAATGTAGAGCCGTAACATAGCAATAAACAGATAAATAACAGATGAGCGATATACTAAGTTATACTGAAGCTAAAGAACCGTGAATGAACTCTGGACATCCGGGTTATGTGGAAAAGTGAAGCAACACATTAGCACAGTTAATGATTCATCTGCAGTTTCACCTCCTGAGCTATAACAGAGAATATTCCCACATTTTCTCCTGTCTGGTTAAGAAAGAGCCAATGGAGAGTGAAAGGGACTAAACACTAAAAGAAGACAAAAGAAAATTCCGTTGGAAAGATAATAGGTTCCAGGCACACATTAAAAGATTGCAGCTTCAAAGTGAATTCAGAATTTCAGGCTGCTGGACTGCATAAACTTAAGGTATTTAAGATTTAGATTCTTCCTTTACATGTATGCTCAAATAAATGTGATGACAAATGCTTTTTTATTTTTTAAAATATCCTTGTGTTTTGTCATTTTTCCTTAACTTGACCTATTTTGTCTAATTCAATATAGTACAGCTTTGATGCCCTAGGTAGTATTACATCTGCACAGCTCAGTACTATAAACTCACATGTACACTCACACAGTGTTGTAGCCAAAGTCAGCAATACTCAGAGTGGGCCCACTGAAAGAAACGGGAATTTCAATGAACCTACTCTGAATAGAACTTAGTTGGATACAACCCACCCACATAATATTGTGTGTTGTGTACTTGGGTAATTAACCTGAGTCATGGAAGGTGCTTTCCATGTGAAAATACCACTGTATCAGAATCTAGATTTGTCTGACAAAGCCTAAGAATCTTCTGGGAAGAGATGCAAGACTTTTCTTGTTTAGATGAAAGCCAAGGATGCAGAAAAGTGACTTAAGTGTATTATGCAAAAAATGACCAACAATGTAATCCTACTCACATTTACTCAGAAGTAAATCCCATTGAGTTCAATAGACCATCGTCTTGGATAAGTATCTATAGGGCTACAGCTTAAACTGTGTGCATTTTTAGCTAATATACACATTTCTACATAGCATATTTCCCCGATACAATGCCTTTTTGTGTGTGTGTGTGTGTGTGTGTGTGTGTGTGTGTGTTAGTTCAATCCATTCTGAAAATGTCCAGAGTTGGTAATGGTTTCTGGAAGAAACAGCATGAACATCCACATCAATAGCAACTATGTCATAGTTTTATTTGTTTTCCATAAATACCATGTTTCATTCCTTCTGAGTCTGAACCTCAGAGAATAGCATCAGTCAGGAATCGAAAAGAAATAAATTATGTAATGAATAAAATGTTATCCAGCTCTTTCAAATTCCAAAGTGTGCATTTGCTCCACAGGTACTTGGTGGTAGTGGTTGTTGTTGTTTTGAAACTACAGATGTGTTCCCAAAGATCCCCACAGGGCTTTTAAAGCTGTAAAACTTTAAGCCCTTTGGAGGAATAGAAATTAAAACTAATTTTGGTAAAAATCAAAAACAAAACAGAAACCTGTTGTATATGACATTTCTTACTGGGTTTATTTTAAATGGCTCTGACAGAATTTAAACTCCATGTTTCCTATTGAGCTTATGGAAGTTTTAAAGAATAGTGTTGTCATTTTCAATCTAGGGCTTCTGTGGGAACAGGAAACTATTTACCATAAGTGGTGTAAATAAAATGTGCTCATCTGGATTGCAACATAAAATGAATTGAGCAAAAAGTGACTCATATCCATTACTTGAAAGGACTGGTTAACATCACTGTTCATTTTGGGATGGTCCACCATGTGCATGGTGAACACAAACACAAATGCACTTAGGTCAATGCTACAGCTGCCATAGGATGTCTAATGTTTCTCAGAAAGATGGTTGCAAATTCACCAGTGATCCAAGTGAGCGGTGATCATATTCATTCTCACAGGACCCCTGGAAAAGACCACCTGAAACGATCAAGATAACAGGAAGGGTATAGTGCAATCACATAAATATTTGTGATTTCACTATTGTAATTACACATAACATAATTGTTATATAATCAGTGCAACAGTGCACCCCAACTCTTGACAAAAAAGAAAAAGGTAGACTGACCACAAAAATTGCATTTCTCTTGGCCAGAAGGATAACTTCCTATTGCAAACCACCTTTACCCTGATGCAACCATGCATGGGGCAGGACTTTCAAACCATTGCAATAATGAGGGTGAGGGAATCATAGAACTGTGGAGTTGGAAGGGATCCTCAGGGACATCTAGTCCAACCCTTTGCAATGCAGGAATACTTCCCTCAGCTGTACCTGAGTGGGCTCGAACCACTAAACTTTCCGGTTAACAGCCAGACATACTGACCCATTGTGCCACCTCTAAGAAGACCAAAGGTAGTTGTCCATGCTTCTTCCTCATCTGCTGATCTGAAATCATGTATTGGTAACAGGGCTAGATGTCTGTATTTTGGTTGTAGGAACTGTGGGGTGGAGTCATGTGTGCAACAGCACCCATTTGTATTTAGAATTCTTCATATATCCTTGTTCCCTGGCTGGTAGACTGGCCATGTAAGATTTATCAAAAAGAAAAGAAAAAGGAGGAATAAATGCATTATTAGAAGAGAGGAGAAAAGGTTTGTATTAGTGTGTGTTAATTTATATGTCTGAAATGATGCAAATTCAGAAATAATTCCTACAATTTAAACAGAAACGTGTCTCACTATAGTATGGAAGACAAAGAATAGGTGACCCACGTGGATTTGGTGGTGTCCAAAACTGACCGTTGCATAATTTCAAGTCATCCTCTGTTTCTTTATATCTTTAAAACTGGATTGGACTGGACAGAACTTTGGCTAGAGGACTGCTTGAAACATAGGCTTCTCCCCTGATAGCCTCACTGGCAGGTCAGGGCACTTTAAGTTCAAACATACATTTAATATTGAGCTCAATGGCATTTCCGAGCACAATTCAAAGTGTTGGTGTTGACCTTTAAAGCCCTAAACACTCTCAGCCCAGTATACCTGAAGGAGCGTCTCCACCCCTATCGTTCTGCCCAGACACTGAGGTCCAGCGCCAAGGGCCTTCTGGCGGTTCCCTCACTGTGAGAAGCAAAGCTACAGGGAACCAGGCAGAGGACATTTTCGGTAGTGGCGCCCACCTGTGGAACGTCCTCCCATCAGATGTCAAAGAGATAAACAATTACCTGACATTTAGAAGACATCTGAAGGCAGCTCTGTTCAGGGAAGTTTTTAATATGTGAAATTTTAATATATTTTTAATCTTTGTTGGAAGCCACCCAGAGTGGCTGAGGAAGCCCAGCCAGATGGGTGGGGTACAAATAATACATTATTATTATTATTATTATTATTATTATTATTATTATTAATTTACTGCTGGGTGGACATGCTTTAAGTTTAGCTTGAACTAGTCACTGTGAAGTTGAAGATGTATAACTATAGTCTCAGATGACATACCTTTACAGCCATGGAAACCAAGTATGATATCTCAATAGTAAGAAACAGACACTAAAGTTGCAATAATAAACTCACTTACCCAGGAATAAATCCCACTGAAGTCAATGGAGCTTACTTCTAAGTAGACGTGCAGAATATTGTGTTATTAACCCTTGCAACAGTACTCTAATGTTACAATTCTGCATTTGTTTATTCAGAGGTACTGTTTGATGTTTGATGCGACTCAAATAAGTCTGCATAGGAGTTCAGTCTTAATATTATATTTCATTCTTTCCCAGTTGGCTTAGTAGGTCCAAGTCTATATTTACAAAATTCCTTCAAGGAATTAATGATCAAATGTTCTTTGAAAGTGCCAGGGTTCTCCTGGGGTCCTTTAGGCAAGATTATTATCTAGATATATGTAGTTATTAGTCTAGCAATTAGCCACTGTCAGACAAAAGAAGCTTTGTATATAATTTGAATTTTTCCAGCTCTCACCTACAATCACGGTTTTTTGTGCTAGCATTCTTTGATATCTAATAAGGCCATCCCTGTCAAGGATCTAGTTTCATTCTTGTACAAGCATGAGCTTTTATTTGTCACTCCAGCAAGGGCTGGGCTGCCTGAGGTTATATTACCTGCTTGTGTCTGCAGAAGGCAGGCTTACCAAACTGGAAAATCCAGCCTTTCTTTGCACAACCCTCGAACGAGACTTTGCATTTCCCGAACGCTGATAAAACTGGGACTTCTCAACTTTTACGTATTGATTTTTCCAAGCGCTCACTTGAAATCTATTTTTTGTTTTTGTTTTGAAGCATTCCAGTCTATCGTCCTGTTTCAGGGGCACAGGATATGGGACACGGGAACAATAGAAACTTTTCGGCTCTGGCGTGTTATCATCAGAAACATACCCAGGGCTGAAAATGCAGAGGAAGTTAGTTTTTCCTGCTCACATGTCCTGTGTTGAAAAGTTCTTCACGGGGAATAAGAAGCAATGAATGGCCATGAGACCATTGATTTACCAGCATTAAGCAATGAAGAACTGGAGCATGAGCCTCTTAATCCTGAAGCCCATAATGAGGTAAGCCACTGAATTATTCACTTTCTGTTTGGTAAAAGTGTGTTACTACAATTAATTTGCATTGTTTCAGAATAATAAAGAATTCTCTTGGGACAAGCTTTAACTTTAACAGTTTTAAAGGTGTGTGTGTGTGTGTGTGTGTGTGTGTGTGTGTGTTTCACACAGAGAAATTGGAAAATTCAGTGTGAAACACCCCCATTTAACAGATACAACACCTGTTTCTCACTAAGATTACCAACATATCAGTTTCAGGGGCGCAGCGATGCATGAATCAGCCAGTTTCAGTTTCTCTCACTTCCTCATTTTTCTAATCTTAATCTTGCCACATTTCCGCATCAGTTTGCAACTTTTTAAAAAGTTGTTGTGAAAATTCACCAGCATTTTCATGTGTGAATTTTGTGTGTGAAAAGTCTTACATTTATGTATCTTATGTATACATGGTTTTTGACTAGTAAAACCAAGGTGGGTTGTGATTAGTTTACAATTAAGCCCTATGTATGTCTGCTCAGAAGCAAGAGCCATCAAGTTCAATGGGACAGGTAAATGTCTCTGAGGTGGCTGCCTTAAAAGAGTTATCACTCTCTCCCATTCATTAACAGTTCTTAGAGTGGGGGGGGGAATCTGCACATAAATAAAAGATATACCCTATACTTTTACAAGTTCAGATATTAAAATTCAACATGCTAACAACAATCTCTGTTCTCAAAGTGTTGCTTCTTATAAAGCAAACAATAATACACAAACAAGATGTTGCTATCAGCAGGTTGAGGTGATCCCCAAGGCTTGCTGAAGTACAAACAAATCTTGGGGGGGGGAACCTAACATGTTGGGAAGGCGGGAATCTGGTAAGAAGAGGGATGGAATGGAGTATTGTGGGGGAAGCAAACAATACGATCAACAGTACAATGTGTGAAGAGTGCACTCAGGCACTCAACACTGCAACATTTCATTGCAGGTCTCAGTTGTTAAAATAAAATGTTTAAATCTGCAGGTGATTTATTCCTAGGTAGTCACACACATGTTGCAACTATAATTTTTTTGTAATGTGATGTGCTCACTATCATATTTATGGCGCAAGAACATGGATTTCAAAGGCTACAGCTATTCACACCTGAAACTGTTGTAACCCTATCGCTCTTTATTCTCAACAAAGAAGGTGCTGGTTTAAGCAAGTATGCATGTGATAGCAAACATCCTGCTTAGCAAACACAGATGTTTACTAAAGGTGTAACAGTTAGCTCTTCAAGCTAGGAACTTAGTATGACAGCTTCTACTTGTTGAGTTCCGAGCTCCAACATCTCCTTTTGGAGTTTCCAATATTGTTATAGACTTGGGAGTAGGAAGAATGGTGCTCCTGAGATGTTGTTGGACTCCAACTCTTGTCAGTCCCATCCAGCATGAGCAATGGCCAGGGATCATGGAAGCTGTAGTTCAACAACATCTAGAGGCATTGGTTACCTTGATCTACAAGGTCAAATCTAATACATGTGTGTTGGAATAATTCAATTAGAGATTGCTTTCAATCTTTCACACAACTTATTAACATATTTCCCCCCTTTTACTCTTTTTTTGTGACAGACGCCAGCCTACTTCAAGTCATGTTTTGAAACTGTTTTTTGGAAATGCAAGCTGTGGATGATTTTAACTTCTGCTTTTCTGGTGTTGATTCTTGTGACTATTCTAAGTTTAGTTTTCTATTCAGGTATGTACCCTTCTTCCGATATGAAATGACATCAAAGATATGTGGGGAGAACTACTCCCCACCATGGTCTCAATCCATCTCAAGTTACTTGTGACTAATAGGGCAGTCCTTATATGATGTCTACACTGAAGTCCTACTGAGTTCAATGGGCCTTACTTCCAGGTTAGTGGGTATAGGATTGAATCTGAATTCCCACTGGAAAGCAATGGGACTTAATGTAGTCATCTAGATTGGGACTTCTATGGCAGAGTACACACCATACGTTTTAAGGACACACATACCCAAGAATCCTGGTACTTATAGTTTATCCCCACAGAGCTACAATTTCCAGAACCCTTCGCAAACTACAGTTCTCAGGATTATTGGGGGGGTGCTTTAAATGTAGAGTGTGTATACCGACAGTGTTTCTATGATACAGTGGTGCCTCACAAGATGAAATTAATTCGTTCCGCGAGCCTTTTCGTCTTGCGCGGTTTTTCGTCTTGCGAAGCACGGTCCGTCGCAACTGCACCTCCTCAAGCGGCTTTAAGAAAAAAGGAAACAAACTCGCAAGACGTTTTCATCTTGCGAAGCAAGCCCATAGGGAAAATCGTCTTGTGAAGCAACTCAAAAAATGAAAAACTCTTTCGTCTTGCGAGTTTTTCGTCTTCCGAGGCATTCGTCTTGCAAGGTACCACTGTAGTTCTATGTGAGGAGGGGGTACTCCTGTGGATTAGAAATGGCAAAGAATTTAAAACCAGCATTGCTCCTGCAGTTAGACATTTATCTGAAGACTTGGATCAAGGCGCACCTCTGCCTTGAATTTCTTATTTGATCTTGGGCAATGTCTTTCACCTTTCTCCATCTATGAAAGAAAAATTAGGATTCCTCCTCACAAAGCTGTTTTGACAGGCATAGGCAAACTCGACCCTCCAGATGTTTTGGGACTACAACTCCCATCATCCCTGACCACTGGTCCTGTTAGCTAGGGATGATGGGAGTTGCTGTCCCAAAACATCTGGAGGGCTGAGTTTGCCTATGCCTGTGTTTTGACTATGAGGCAAAACTGACAAAACATTCAAAATTTAACATGTTATAGTTGGTTTAAAAATGGCTTTCAGACTTATTCAGTTTTCAACACATTTTTATTTTTGGGGGGGTTATAGATCAACACTAAGAGTGAAACATGTTTATTACACATAAAGTGTGTGTGTTTGCATAAAACGGATAAGTGTTAATTTAAATTCCCCTCCTGAGCACTGTGATCCCAGTCTGAACTTTCACCACAGCCGCTTTATTTATACAGAGCACATTATGCTATTCATCCTATGCACTGTGTCTAGTTAGGTCCCAAGAGATAGCTGTGTCTGTATGCTGTGAAAAAGAGGCACCACCAGTGTCTGGGTATGCTAGCATTACTTCTGCTTTGAAATTGGCCCTGGGAGTAAATGTAAACATGTCATCTGCATGTATATTGAACATTCACTGAATATTCAACTAAAAATGTAAAAGGGGGAGAGAATGAAAGAGCCTAAATGTGTACAGACTGTACATATACTTAGAAAACTTTTCAAAGACAAGGTCACTGGTTTTATTTATTTGCTTCACATTTTTTCCATGCCTCTTTTTCAAGAATCTTGATCATGTGAATTGAATTTTCCATGTGCAGTTTGTATGCAGATAGAGTCATCTGTGCTTGAATGCAGGTATATGACTGGGCATAAAGCCATCATTCTACTCTCTGCCCACCCACTGCTGTCCACAGGTACATGGGATAGAATGGGCTGTATTTGCAAGGTTCCTGCACTGAGCAAGAAGTTTGTCTAGATGTCCTCCAACTCTAATCTCCTATGATTTTGCAACAGCCCACAGCCCAAACCACTGATCTTGGCTTAATGAAATTGAAATATAGACATATGTTTCATCTCATTGAGAGGAAGGTGTTATTGTTATTGCTATTGTTGTCATTGTTATTGTTGTTGTTATTATTTAGAATCACTATATGATGAAAAATATATTGGCTAGCTTGTGAGAGTTACTACAAATACTTTTTATTATTATTCTAGCAGTTTACATAGATGAAGATGACTACTGGGACCCTGAATCAATAGCAAATGGCAGTCTTCATAATTTCACAGGGATATTAAAAATTCACTGTACTAATCCTGACCTGGAGCTCTCAGAATCAGCATTTAAGTTGATTTTTGAAAATCTTAGTAAAAGGGTAAGTTTTCCAGCTAAAGTCCCATGGTGGTATCCAATGACATCATTGCACAAACTGAACAGTTTCTGGCAGTGCAATAGAATTTCCTTTACATCTCCTCCTGTATGTATTCATTCTGCCACTTCATCCTGCATTGAGTAGTATATTGGACTGGGTGACCTTCAAGGTCCTTCTAACTCAAATGATCACATGATCTCACACATGAACATATTTTCTGTCCCATTCTTATAAGGCACAAGAGCCTCATCCTTAGGAGATGGGCCATAGGTCAATAACAGAGCATCTGTCATGCATGTGGAAAGTCCCAGGTTCAATCCCAGGCATCTCCAGATAGGGAAGAGAATGGCCCTCTGTCTGAAAGCCTGGTGAGTTACTGCCAGTCAATATAAGGAGGGAAAGATGGGACAGTCATCTCCTCCACCCCATACAATCTCCAGGTAGGAAATTATCATGTGCAGTCATTTCTTGGAAGTTTGTTTACACACACACACAAACAAACAAACACACACACACTGTGCAGCCACAAAGCTGCTCTAAACAAACCAAAATATTTAAAAGGTTGAAGAAATAAGGAGGCAGCCTTAGGACCAATCCCTAAGCACCTCCCTCCCTCTTTGTAAAAGTGGGTGGATTTGTCCACCCATCAACAAGCGAACATGGAGCCAGTTCTGGGGGCAATGAAATCTGTTCAGAATGGCTCTGTGGTGAGCCATCCATCCTTAGTGTTGCTTGAGGTGGCAACAATGAGCCAAACAAGGTCTCCATTTTGAATAGAATATTCCAATGAGATCATTCTTATGTCATGATGTGTTGTCCAGAAGCACCAGCTCTATGGGGCCAAGGTGTTTTTGCCCCCCCCCATATCTGCTAGGAGCCCCTCAGTGTTGAGGGGATGGAGGAGACCCGGTGCTGAATTGAGCATGGCACAGTTTCAGTGGCTGGCTCCTGAGTGCGAGAGAGGAGGAGCCACCAGCCATTGAAGCTGTGTCATGCTGGGGTCCACACTCAGCCTCCTCCCAATGACGCTTGTTGCGCACAAGGGCGCCGTGCACTGGGGCCCCTCAATCCTGGGTGCAAGTCAGCATCTCTGGTGTTGTCGTTCCCAGGATCATTCTTGGGGGAAGAAGATGACTCCTCTCATTGCCCAAACAGGTCAGCTGCACCCCCCCCCTTCCAGGAATGTCCCTGGGAATAATATGATGCAGTGACAATTGCACCAGGGCCTTCTAAGCTACACAAAGCCTGGTCCAACTGATGGTGGTATTTTTATTGTGCATCCCTGTTAAGACAACATTTCCCCCCTTAGAAAAGCAGGAAGGATCGCTACTTGGGAACTAGTTGGGAAACAAAAGTGATAGGAAGGTGTACTTTTGCCTTCAAGGAAGGAAGGCAGGATGCCAGCAAAATGTCAGAAGGAGACTTACTATTTATCTAAAGTAATTTGTAACTCTGTAGCGGACATTTCTGAAATGTTATAACCCATAATGTCACGGAGTGTCATGGAGAATAGCTAAATAATATCAATGCAATGTGCAATATCAGGAACCAGTGTGGTGCAGTGGTTAGTGTGTTGGTCTAAGACCTGGAAGAGACCTGAGTTCATAGCCTTTGTTTGTTTGTTTGTTAAATTTGCATACCACCCTTCATCCAAAGATCACAGGACAGTTCACATCATAAAAATACAAAATGAAAACACATGAAGCCCAATGCTTGACCTTGGGCCAGTCCCTGTCTCCCAACCTAACTTACTTTACAAGGTTGATGTGGGGAATAAACTAAGAGGATGAGAACCATGTACACCACACAGAGCTCCTTAGAGAGAGATGGATGCAATAAATAAATAGATAAGTGAATAACATGTGTCCGTAATTAATGCCTTCTCTCTCAAGCTTACAGATGTATACAGTCATTCACCTGCACTTGGACGGTATTTCGTCATGGCTGAAGTTGTTTCCTTCAGGTAGGAAAGGGCAGTCAGCTCCAAGGATTCAATTATGTGATTTAGAACACCTGAAACTGAATGGGGGGAAAGTGTGTTGAGAAAATTTTAACACAGTCCATATTTGATTTCTTAAAATGTTCAGTCCCCCCCCCTTTTTTTAATTGTTTCTTGGTGGCCCTGTTTTGGCTCTACTTCGTTCAGCACTCACCAACGTTGTAGGGTTACCATTTCCCCCAAAGTGAAAATCCGGACGGAGGCTTTTTTTTGTTGAGATTGTTGAGCTTTTTGGGGGAACACCCCTCATTTTTTTGTTAGCCCAACTTGCCAGTTCAGCAAAAATCTGCCAGGACGCCATTTTTCTCAGTGATTCCTGTACGTGTCTGAGAAAACCCGGATGTATGACAGCCCTAACCTGTTGCTATTAAAGTACGGTGGTACCTCGGGTTACATACGCTTCACGTTATTTACACTTCAGGTTACAGACTCCGCTAACCCAGAAATAGTACCTCAGGTTAAGAACTTTGCTTCAGGATGAGAACAGAAATCGCGTGGCAGTGGGAGGCCCCATTAGCTAAAGTGGTGCTTCAGGTTAAGAACAGTTTCAGGTTAAGAACAGACCTCCAGAACGAATTAAGTACGGTACTTAACCCGAGGTACCACTGTATTAAGGATGGCCGATGCAATATCAGTCTGCCCAGCAAGCTACATTCATACATGATTAAGGGTGCAGGAGCCCTACAATATAGCTTTGGGGCTTTAAGAAGTTGTTGGTACACATTCCCAGTGAGATTTTTTTTAAAAAAAGCCACTCCAACATGAAACAGCCTTGGCCCAGTATACCTGAAGGAGTGTCTACACCCCCATCATTCAGCCCAGACACTGAGGTCCAGTGCTGAGGACCTTCTGGTGGTTCCTTCACTGTGAGAAGTGAGGTTACAGGGAGCCAGGCAGAGGGCCTTTTCGGTGGTGGCACCCGCCCTGTGGAACACCTTCCCATCAGATGTCAAGGAAATAAACAACTATCTGACTTTTAAAAGACACCTGAAGGAACCCTGTTCAGTGAAGCTTTTAATGTTTGATGTTTTATCACATTTTTAATATTCTGTTGGGAGTTGCCCAGAGTGGCTGGGGCCACCCAGCCAGATGGGCAGGGTTTAAATTCTTCTTCTTCTTCTTCTTCTTCTTCTTCTTCTTCTTCTTCTTCTTCTTCTTCTTTCTTATTCTTATTCTTATTCTTATTCTTATTCTTATTCTTCTTATTATACTGCCAGCTTACATTCCTTTGATGCAGAGGAGAACACCCCAATCTTTCTTTGTTTTTTGCTCCCAAATGTGCATTTATCACATTACCTCATGAAGTGTATCAAAAGTAGGGGGAAGAATAGCAGTATAACCCAATGACTTCTCATCCCCACAATGTTTCTTTCCTTCTTACAGTAAAGAAAACAACTCAGCATCCTACCTTTTATGGTTCACAGTGCCGCCTGAGACTGAAGAGTTTATGAAGTCTAGAATGAGTGAAGGGTTTGTGATGAATATTTTAAGGCAAAATATTTATGACAAGGAAGAAATGGATGGGCTGAATATACCTGATTGCACAAACATGATGCTTGATCCAACTTCCCTTTCAGTAACGCGTAAGTACCTCATGCAATGAAGAACTGTACTCTGTATTTTTAAAAGTGTGAATTTTATAGAAAGGGTATTTAGTGAATGAACCTCTCTGTAATATTTCACTCCCGTAGCATATACCCAGGGAAGTTATCTGATTAGCACAATAACTTACACCTGCACAATGGGACTCCCTTTCCTCATGTGCCTCCTCCAACCCTAATCTGTTCTGGGGTGTCTTCCAAGCTTCTGGAGAAAATTTGAAGGTGGGGATGCATTCTTGTGCCAATGGAACAACTTTGCTCTATGCAACCTTATATGCAGATTCTGTGAATATTCTGATTCCCTTACTGTTGTATAATTCCCAGAGTATAAAACAACAGTACAGTCACACCTTGGTTTTCGAATAGCTTAGTTCTCGAACGTTTTGGCTCCTGAACACCGCAAACCCGGAAGTGACTGTTCTGGTTTGAAAACTATTTTTGGAAGCCGAATGCCCAATGGGGCTTCAACGGCTTACGATTGGCTGCAGGAAGCTGCACTTTGGTTTCCGAACATTTTGGAAGTCGAACGGATTTCTGGAACGGATTCCATTTGACTTCCAAGGTACGACTGTATTGTCATTGGTTTTACATAATGGAGTTAATAACCACTTGCTTAACCTGCTCAAACAAGTGCAGCCCCTAAGATTCTTTTGAGGGAAGGCATGGCTGTTTAAGTGGTATAATAGTGCTTTAAATGTGGCCTTTATGTCTGATGAAATATTGCATAGATAATAACTTTATGATCCAGAAATAGGCTGTGTGTGTATGTGTTGGGTTATGTGTGTTGTGTGTGTGTGTGTGTTTGTATGTATGACACATATATAACAGTTGGTTATATGTTTGTATATTTGTGGATGAGTGAAAATTAGAGAAGATAAATTAGGGGAGATGTGCCAATCAGTTATTAGTTTTAGCAATGGCTTTCTTTCTTCTTTTTAAAAGTAATAATATTTTTGTTTCTAAAGAAATACAGACTGGCGAATAGTACGAGGAAGCGTGAATAGTAAGCAGACTGGTGGAGCTCCAAAATGTCATCAGAGGAAGGGTCATATATGGAAACAATGACATCTTGTTCAAAGAACTATGGATCATTTCCAGCATGTCTTCAGTCCTCTTACTGAAATCAAGAACTTCAGGAGAATATGACTGCATCAGTCAAGTGGATAAGATGGTGGCCCCTGGCAATGTTATAGATGCCCGTTTAGAAGAACATATGAGTTTGTTGGACTGCTATCTGACCACAACCAAATCTGGTTGTTTGAAGCTTGATGAAAGGAGAGTTCCAGAACATAGACTCATAAGGCTTCATTCAAGCTTGAGCTGCTCCTTAGTATCATGAACCCAAAGTTAGTAAGGGATCATTCTGAAAGCCATTTTGGTTTCTCAGTTATGAAAGTCTTTCCAAGTTTCTCAGCAGACTGCTGGACTGTGCGTATTAAGATGTCCAGACTCATGTTTTATTGTGGGTGTGTTATGACACTATAAGAGTGTTTTAGTGGTGCATATATTCTGATTTGTTAGTTGTTCTGTTATTCTTGCATCCACATTACTGCTGCCTGGAGGGGTCTATAATGCGACAAAATCTGGACAAAAACCCCCAGACATTTGTGTGTTATGAAAAGTTACAGGATAAACTCTGGTTGGCAATGAAGTAGTATGACCACCCCAAAACATGTGCAGGCATAAATAGTATGGTAAGCAGGATCATGTGTGATCCAATAGCATCAGAGGCATAAATCATCATGAATGTGCAATGAAAGGGACATCTAGAGGGACACAAATAGAAACAAAAGCTCAGTTGTTGTATAATAAAATGATTGTGCTAAAATGCCTTAAATGTTAAGTAACAAAGTTCTATTTTTTTAATTAACCAATTTTTTTTTATGTTGGTTGCTTCATTTTCCTCTTATGGTGGATGAAATGTGCCATCAGTACAGTATGCTTGTTTCAAAACCCTGGAGTGAGAATCTGTGTGTTTAGTGAATGGACAAAGCAAACCATATTGGCCCTACAAGGATAGTTTTGTTTTCTGAAATCTGAATTCTCCTCCGTTGCATCTAATGGCAAGAGGTTGCAAACCCTGGGAGCTGACGCTGAGAAGGTCCACTCAAATTCCCACCAAACATGCTTGAGAAGTTGAAATGTATAATATCTTTAAGATATTAAGATGCAAGGAAACTCATATCAGGGAATAGTTAGTCAGATATCTTAATTTTGATAGATCATTATCAGCACTTTGAATTGTGCCTGTAAACAGGTTGGTAGTCACTGAAGCTGCTACAACATGACATGAGAGGTATATGCTTCCTATCACTGGCCTTGGTCAATAGTCTGAGTGTAATATTCTGATACAGCTGGAGTTCCTGAACACTCTTGAATGGCAAGCCCAGAGATGTAACTAAGGCAGGTCTCACTGAATCCAGATCTGACATTTTGAGGAACAGAAGCGGTGGCAGATACCTGTATAGAATCACTCCAGGCACTGGAGGAGGAACAGGGGCGGGGTGGGGGGAGTGCATCGTCCCTGGCACGATTGGGGAGGGGTGTACCATAGCTGCCACACCCCCGGACACACGCAGTGCACCCCCCCACTGCACTGGGCGCCACGCCCCCACAGGTGGCGTACCATGCCCCTAGGACACACGCCATGCCCCCACGGGCGACGTGCTACACCACCGTGCCATGCGCCCCTCCCCACAGGGTGGCATGCACCAGCCATTCCCTCGCCTGCTCCCCGCCCCCAGTGCTGGAGCATACAGCTTTGCCACTGACTCCAGGCCACTTCTGATACCTAGGTAGCCAGTTTCAGGGCTGAATCCAGGAGTGCGCCCAAACTACAAACCTGAGTCTTCAGAGGAAGTGCAACCCTATTCAACATAGGCTGAGCCCCTCTTCTCTGAACTGCCTTATTACTGACCAGAAGCACCTCTTCTCCTGTATAAAGCTTCAGTTTGTTCATTCACATCCATAAGATCAGACACTGAGGTCTTCACATGACACTAAATGTGTGTTTGTATTTACTGTGCCGGCTTTTTCAAAATGCAAATTATATCAGTAGCGGGTGTGGTGTTGATAATTAATGGTATCAGAGCGTTCATGTGGGGAAGGATTTAACTCTTTCCTCCCCTGCTGCAGTCCTGAGGAAAACCCCTCTTCTGGTGTCAGTAATGCTTTGGTAGGAAAAGCCCCATTAGCTCCAATGGGGGATTTCCTACCAATACAAATCCTTGCTTCAATGGAGGGTTTTTCCTCAGAACTGCAACGGGTGACTAAGGAGTTAAATAATTCTTTTCTACCTGCTGTATGGCAATAATTATGCTATTTGCATTTTTAAAAAAGAAACCCCTACATTTTCAGAGCAAAGCCATATTTAATGTCATGCATAGTAAAGGTAAAGGGACCCCTGACCATTAGGTCCAGTCGTGGCCGACTCTGGGGTTGCAGCACTCATCTCGCTTTATTGGCCAAGGGAGCCAGCATACAGCTTCCCGGTCATGTGGCCAGCATGACTAAGCCGCTTCTGGCGAACCAGAGCAGCGCACGGAAACGCCGTTTACCTTCCCGCCGGAGCGGTACCTATTTATCTCCTTGCACTTTGATGTGCTTTCAAACTGCTAGGTTGGCAGGAGCAGGGACCGAGCAACGGGAGCTCACCCTGTCGTGGGGATTCGAACCGCCGACCTTCTGATCGGCAAGCCCTAGGCTCTGTGGTTTAACCCACAGCGCCACATAACTCCATAGCTGGAGCTTAATTCAGAACTTGAACAGCTCCCTTGGATTTAGATGGAAAGAGAAGGAGATGGTCCTGGGTTGTATCCAACATAGTGTGTTTGGTGTTCTACTCATGGAACAGGGCTTACCCTTCCTCTCCTTTCCTGCCCCCCCCCAATCTGCTCCCTCTGTGGCAGATTATGAGGGTGTACAAGGAACTGTAGGGATAGAGAGCAGAATGAACCTTCATTGCGCAAGTGGGATGGCTGTGTTGGAGCCAACCCAATGAACTTCAAACCTCCAATGACCTCACCCAGAAATTTCATGTATGTGTTAAATATCATGAGGGACAAAATGGAACATGGGCAACAGGAGTTTCCCCAGTATCCCTTTCTGAAACTACCCTTCTGAGAATGACTAGAGCCACCTTAACAGGGATACGTTCATAATTAACGAATCACAGTATTAAAGAAAACCAACAAGGAATTCTTATGAAGGGACCCCAGGAGAGGAATCAGTAGGTGTTAGTTTCTTTATCCAATAGATTTGTAGCTTATCGTTCAATGTGAATAATTTCCAGGGTGGTTTACAGTGACAGCTAAAGGCCCATCACAATCATCAGTCATTACACTGTGACATTTAAAGAGAGAAAACACCTTTTTTATTTCTTCAAAGTTTATTTCAGATGAGGAAGTACCCCAATTAGGATAAGCCCAAGAGACAGACCCACATGGGCAAGCAAACTCTTAGATAGGTTTCCATGATTCTGTGGAACTTCCTCTCAGTTAAGATTAAGCAGGGGCCCTCACCATTCAACTTCAGGAGCCTGTCAAATACCTTTCTTTTTCAGCAGGCATTTTTCAGGGAGTTTTCTGTTTTTATGATTACTTTTGATTGCTTTTATCCATTGTATAAATTTTCATATGGTAATTTTTGTGTACACTACTAGATACTTAGGTAATTAAGCAGCAGATAAATATGTCAAATAAAATAAAATTTGGCTCCTTCTCTCCCGTGCATTAAAACTCTGCTGCCTCCACTGAAGCCAACCAAATCCCAGACTGACCTAAATCAGCCCAATTCCATTTGGGATCTGGGATGAGATCAGATCCAGGCTTTGAATGAACGACCATGGCAGTGGACACCAGCCACACTGACCAAAGCTTTCTTCCCTTTCCACTCATCACCTTGAGCTTTATTGCTGCTGCTGCTGCTGCTGCTGCTGTTGTTGTTGTTATTGTTAATGACCTACATTCACCACAACTGCCAGGTAACAATATAAAAATGCAACATGAAAACCAGATAAAACAATTTACAATCAAAAGAGCAGAAAAAGTCCTAACCCAATATATATATGTGTGTCTTATGAAGGCATTGATTTAGATTCTCTCCCTATTCCCTATGAATGCCTCTGGATCTGTGTGGATGTCATTATACAGTGGTACCTCAGTTTATGAACTTAATCCATTCTGAACGTCTGTTCTTAAACGAAAGCCATTCTTAAACCGAGATGGACTTTCCCTAATGGGGCCTTCCGCCGCCGGTGCCCTTCCACCGTTCGGCTTCCATTCGTAGACCAAGGTAAAGTTTGCTAACCAGAACACTACTTCCGGTTTTGCGGAGTTTGTAAACCAAATAGTTCATAAACAGGGCTGTTCTTAAACCGAGGTACCACTGTACTGCACTATGAAGGTCTTAAGGTCCTAATGACTACAACAGCAGTGCTTGGGTGAGAGGCTTGTTTATTGTTTTCTATTTTGTAAAATTTATACACCACTTTATTTTTATTATTTTTAAAAAACCTCAATTATCACTAACTACAATAATAATAATTAGTGAGAAATAAATTGCTAAAATAAAATTATCACTAACACAATAAACAGTAAATTTATCACAATAAAACTAACAACAATCATTTAAGATACTGGAAAAGTTAAAATAACAATAGACCAAAATTTGATTAAAACCCACCCCAGCTTTCTAAACATCTGGGTAGGGTGGTCTGGACAAAAATGCTCTTAGCAGGTGGAAAAAGGAGTACAGTGAAGGGGTCCTTCCTGATATCAATAGACAGGGAGTTCCAAAGTGGAGGTGCTGCCACATGAAAAGATCGAGTTCATACAAATGCAGAACAAGTATCATTTGACACCTGCAGCCATGTCAGTTCCACTGCAGTTGAGTGGTCATATATGAGGGGAGGAAATCTCATAGGTAAACTGAAGTTGTTAAAGGCTTTATATACTAATAGCAACACCTTGAACTTGGCCCAGTAGCAAATTGGCAACCAGTGCAGATCTCTGAGTGCAGGTGCTTATGCAATGCATGTGTCACCACCACCCCAAATAACTTGAGGCACTATAGCTGATGTAGTGGGAAATATTTATGGCAATGAAATTTTCGTCATTATGCTACGAAATGTAATGTTTTCTTATCCCAAAGAGGAGAACTAATCTTTCACAACATCATCATAGTCACTGTTGTACTGGAAGCTGGAAGAGCTCACTCTTTTCGGAATAATGATGACATCTTCATAGATGGTGGTAGTGCTTGTTTTGTGTCCTTTAATGTCATTTCCTCTAATAATATGGTCAAGGGTAGCGTAGCATATTTCAGAGGGCTCTGCAGAGACTTTGTCATCAGTGTTCTCCTGGGAAGAAAGAAATCAACTTTAACAAAAAAAAAATGCAGCTTTCAATTGTGTGTGGAGTCTGTAAATGAAATTATTCTGCCTAATACTGTTACCAATCATTGGTAGTGCAGCTAGGAACTGGATAATCTGTCAATTTTGGTCCCGTCCCCCCCAGTTTATCATTTTATCTATCTTAACTTCAGTTTTCCAGGTTTCCACACTTAGTCATGTTTGTTTGTTTTTAATGCAAAATAATTTGGCTTCACCCTCCCTTGAAGAGTTTACTCCCCTACCCCAGTCACAAAATTGTTTGATGGGAGGGGTGCCTTTAATTATTTACTCCCAACTTCATTTAGCCACTCTTTTTGAGGTATTATTGGACTCCCAGCAACTGTATACATGACCAGTAGCCAGGGGTGACTGGCTGGAGTTGGAGTCCTGTAACATCTGGAGTCCCTGTAAGTATTTAACTCCACACTTCAGTATCATGGATTTCAGCAGGGCTCAGTCACAAATATATTTTGTTGGTTTGTGCTTGGCATTCACCTGAGCATAATGAGATATGAGTCTCCCAGAATAACTCAGCCATTCCTATAACAAAAAATTCTCTCAGTGGTTACCTCTGCCGAACATTGTAAATTTTCCCAGTTCGTATGAGGCCATCAAGTTCACACAGAATTTATGACTCATCCTTATGCAAAACCCAAACTTCTCTTTACACTCCTTTGCCTCAGAGCATGATACCAGAATAGGAACCAAATAGGACAAGAGAGTTCAGAACGCAAGTAAATAAATAATCCCTTGTTAGTGTAACACAATTATGCTCTAGCAGGGCCTCTTTTTCATTTATCAGCTTGACCTTAGGTATTACAATCTGCCAGTTTTCATATATGACTGAAAAGATATTGAAGCAACATTTTGTAAACCTAAAGAATTTGTTGTCTTTTTAAAAATATGATTTTTAATTATTTAACTCATGCATTTATATCTTGCCTTCTAGAGTAAACAGCAAAAGAGGCAGCTTTTACCAATTAATAAATACAATACGGCCTTGACCTGTGCTATGTTTAAAGCAGCATTGCTCCACTTTAAACAATCATGGCTTCCCCCAAGGCATCCTGTAGTTCATTAAGGGTAATGAGAGTTGCTAGGAGACCCCGTTCCCTTTACAAAGCTACAATACTCAGGTTTCCTGCGAAGAGGGGTTTGCTTACTAGGAACGTAAAATGGGAAGTGAAATAACTATTGCCACTTTGAGCTGCTCAGAGGAAAAACAGAATATAAATATAAATAATAAACACAATCTTGAAGAGGACAGGAAAAATCTTTCAGTACCTCATCATGAACTGATGAAACGTCCTCAGCTTGTACTGGAAGAAGAAGCAGAAATAAGATTTGAGTGTAAAAATAACGATGACGACATTGAGGAACCATGAGAAACTACAAATATCATAGATCCTGCTCTGCTCAGCTGCATGGAAACATCAAGCATCTTCAAACTATTCACTTGATCAAATCCCTACTGCAGGAGTGTGCAGAAGGTAGATCAGGATCCAGTGGGCAAGGCTTCCTGACTTTCAATAGCAACAACAAAATTACCTTTCCCCACCTAAATTAGGCAGCAGATATAAGAAAAGCTTATGGTAACTAGGAGTGGGCTTTTTTGTGAAAGATCACCTCATTTCTAATACTGAAAAACCCCCAAAGCCCTTTGCTCAGAGGCACCCTGTCCTTTAATTTGATCAGTTATGGTAGGCTCTAGTTTGTAGATCTTGGGGTTCTGGTAGATCTGAAAAGCCCGAAGTTCTGCTGCAGTGCTGTCATTTTCTGGAGATAATAGCTCTGCAATAGGCTTAAAGACGTAACTACTCACTCACTTCTGATGTGAAAGCATTTCTTTCTCCTCAGGCAGGGCAAAGGCTTTCTGCTGCAACATAAAAACCAGAGAAGCTGTTTGAGAATGGAGTTCAGCCACAGTGTACAAGTACTGTAAATGCTTCCCCCTTCTGAATATCTGTTCCCTACCTGAGATGGGAAGACCTCTCCCAGATCAGGGTAATAGCTGAGTGGTAGAGCATCTGCTTTGCATGCAGAAGGTTTCAGGTTCAATCCCAAACATCTCCAATAAGGGCTGGGAGAGTACTCTGCCTAAAACTCTTGGAAGGCCGCTGCTATTCATTGTAGGTAATTCTGAGCTAGATGGTCCGGCTCAGTACAAGGCAGCTTCCTATGTTCCTTAGCACCCATTTCTCCAACTCCTTGTTTCATCTGGGTGTCTTACTAAGGCAGAGGCATGTCAAAGAGAGATAAACTGATCTTACATACAGAAACTCTTACATGAATGGGTGTGTGAAGTGATTCGCGGCACAGTAGCAAACACAAGACATTGGAATTGTCTTTCTTTGCATTGGTGTCCATTTTTATATGAAATAATGCCCACACCCCATCTGGATATGAAATGGTCCTGCTAATAGGGAAAAGGGAAAGTTTCAGTATAGTGAGGAGAGCCCACAACTTAACATAGGAAGCGACCTTATGATAATGAATTAATAGAAATAACGAATTAATAGAAAAATGCATAGAGTTCATGAAAGCCAAATTGGACGGCATCGTCTAGTGGATGGAGGGCTTATCCCTAACACTTCAGCCTCATCCCAAGGAAGTCCAGCCTTAAGATGGTAGAACATCACAATCCTTCAGGTTTAGGATCCCTCTTCTGTACATCTAAGTTTGAGATCCTCAGGCATTATTAAACCTAGCCTTTGTCCCTGGCAGGGACTCAAGGTGGCTTACAGATAAAATAAGAACAGTTAGAAAAAGAATAATTAAAAAAACAATTAAACATTAATAGAATTAAAATTATATCTACATATCTATAGCTATATATTATAGATTAAAAGCATGCAGACGTAGGATGCCAAGTATACAAGAAGCCTTGTCTCCCGACATCATTTTATAAGTACAGCTTTTATTAAACCATTGAAGAAGTTTGGTCCATTATCTGCTTGAACTGGGAAAGTCTGAGGTTAAATCTGGAGCTGGAATAACCTGAATCCCCTCCCACTTGAAGTAACACTAAATGTACCTTTCTTTGGTTCCTTTATTCCCCATCTCTTCTGTGAGAGTTTTCAACTTCTCCTTCCTTCCTTCCTTTTTTGAGTGTGTTATAGTAATTGCTCTGCCAATAACGTTAGAAGAGTGAAATCCCGTCAGAAGGTATTCTTTCACATGGTTTCCATAACCAAAATCAATAGAGTAAAATGACACAGCAAAGAAATTCCCCTTTTACATCACAGGTAGGTGTGTAGCTGCCAAAGAGATAAATGATGTCACTTCTTCAAAGTGATATGTCAGAACAGGCTAATTGTGGCTTTCTAGTAATGAGAGAGGAAAGACCCAGGTGATATGGCTGGGATTCTTTTTGGGGGTTCATCATGATTCATCATCTGACTTTCAATGTGCATCACCTTATCTCCGGCTAAACATTTTGCCCACGTGATAAAATAGCATAAGAGAAGTTTGCTCATAAAACGTACCACACAATGTTGTTCCTCTTTCGTTTGCAAAGCAGCCTGATGTCCACCTCCTCATTTTTCATCCAGTGTCCCCAAGCACAAAAATAGAAATAAATCCTGGAAGAAGGTTTAAACAATCATGTTACAAAAACTGTGTTTTAAGGAAATAAATAAGAAGAAGTTGGTTTCTTGGGGATACAGAACTGTGTGTACGGTAAACTTTTTGCTATCTAGTGGTTTCTGGGTGTTTTCCTTTTATAGCACATATCGTAAACTGACAACATGTGGTTTTGAAGTATGATGAATTCTGCAGCCAAAGTGATTAGTAAAATGTTTCTTCTTTAGAATGCTGTGTCATGGATGTAACACTATTGACAGGGTTGCCATACGTTTAGGAATTCCAGGACATGTCTTCTTTTTGGGGTCCTACATGCCCACCTGGAGAGAATTTTACATTTTAAAGCAAATGTTCAGGATTTTTTGTTTTTAATTTTTTGGGGTGTGTGCAAGGGCAGTTCTGGTTCAGGTTCTGGCCCTGGCTTGGCTCTAAAAAAGCTCAACAACTTTTTGTGTCCGGATTTTTACCCCTTGAAATATGGCAACCCTACCATTGACCTTGTCTGCTATGTATGAGACATCTTGGGTCTGTAGAACCAGCTGAGCATTGGAGTCCATAGAAGCTCAGGGTAAAACATGATTAAATTCAGTGCAATAAACAGTATTTGGTCTTACTAGTCTTTTGGTGTCTGGCCTACGAGGAGCTTATGCTGTTGTAGGAACATAGGAAGCTCCCTTATACAGAGTCAGAACATTATTCTATATAGCTCAGTACTGTCTACACTGGAAGCTGCTCTTCAGGCAAGGTTTTCTCCCAGCCCTACCTGGAAATGTTGGAGTTGAACCTGAGACCTTCTGAATACAAAGCAGGTGCTCTGCCTCTGAGTTTTGGCCCTTCCCTGGTAGAATCTCACACTGACTTGGGCATATAAAGGCTAAGAAAGTGCAGGGCTAATTGGCTGGGCATCTGTCTCCACAATTAAATATGTGAGCACTCATGGTAAAAGGGGCCAAGCAGGGGTAGCCAACACGGTGCCCTCCAGATGCTGCTGAACGACAATTCCCATCTCTCCTGGCCATAGGCCATGCAAGCTGCGGTTAATGGGTGCTGGAGTCCAAGAACATCGAGAGAGCATCACCTGGCTATCCTTGGGCTAAAATCTTGAGCCAATGCATTGCCTGAGGATAGCTTTAAAAGATTTTAGTAAAGGTAAAGGTAAAGGTACCCCTGCCCGTACGGGCCAGTCTTGACAGACTCTAGGGTTGTGCGCTCATCTCACTCTATAGACCGGGAGCCAGCGCTGTCCGAAGACACTTCCGGGTCACGTGGCCAGCGTGACGAAGCTACTCTGACGAGCCAGAGCCGCACACGGAAACGCCGTTTACCTTCCCGCTAGTAAGCGGTCCCTATTTATCTACTTGCACCTGGGGGGGCTTTCGAACTGCTAGGTTGGCAGGCACTGGGACTGAGCAACGGGAGCGCACCCCGCCGCGGGGATTCGAACCGCCGACCATGCGATCGGCAAGTCCTAGGTGCTGAAGTTTTACCCACAGCGCCACCCGCGTCCCCTGATAAAAGATTTTAGTTGGTATTTTAAAAAATGATTTTTAGATGTCCTTTATTATTTCTGAAGGTTTTAAATAGGTTTTTTTATTTTTAATTATCCTGTTTCTACTACTTTGTTGTTTGCTGCCTTGTGCTCTTTTGGGAAGATAAGCAGACTAGAAATTTGATTTCTTTGCCATTTCACCCCTCCGTCTCTCCTTCTTGGTTATAGACAGTGGGGAAGTCAGGTAAGCAGCACTGCCCTGCTGCCTACTATTGGAGAAGAAGTGAAAGAAATAGGTGCATATAGGCACATGTGGCGGCCTTGCCTGAGAGCACAGAGTTTGGGGGGGAAAGAAGATTTAGAGAAATAAGTGTTGCCATGGGTCAAAGTTGTAGTGTGCTCAGTGGTTTTATTTACTGTCTCAAGTGTGAGGAATCTCAGACCCAAAGGCCAGTTATGGCACTCCAGGCCTCTCTATTTGGTGCTTAAGACTCTCTCTCTAGGCCAGGCCCTTTTTGAGTGCTTTTGCCTGGCTAGAATGTGTCCCACATTCAAAACAGGGACAATAACATTCAGGAATGCAAAGATTCCTTTAGCTTTAATATGGAAATGTTTCTCTTCTCACTATCCAAAGTCCTGAGATATGAAAATATCAGATTCTTTTGAAATGGAAAAAGTTAAGACCAATTAATTTAATTTGTTTATAGTTAAACTGGGCCAGGGTGTGTGTGTGGGTGTGTGTGGGTGTGTGTGTTCAATTACCATCAAAGTGTAGCTGTTATGAAAGCCAGTTCCCCCTGGGAGTATCCAAAGCAGAAGTAGCTATATTTCTGAATACACAATGCAGAACTGATCAGTGGACAGCAGACTACAGAGGCAAGATGTACTCTGCATTTTGGCTCACCTTCGTATTCTGCATGATGGTGCTATCTGGTGAGTACTGCACCATGGCAAGCTAGTTTAATTCAGGCCCTGGGATGTCAGTGCCTGGAGTGGTAGGGCAACTGTTGGTCCCACTAGGTCTGATGCTACCATCCCCTTTTACATTTTTTGGTCAGGACTCCAAGTGAAAACTTGTGGGTTTGCTGCTATACGGCAGCTGTCCATTGCTCCTGGAGGTATTTTAAGGTAATATAGCGGTTGCTGCAACAGCAGCTGTTTTCAAAGTGCAGCTAGCCCATCTCCACTGCTGCTCATTAGCTTATGCAGGGAGTGGTTGCAGGAATGGGTGTTGGTGCTCAGCCCAGAAACATCAGCTGAAGTGCCTGCAGCAGCCACTGCTGTCTTTGTTTGTCGAGAGCAGTGCAGTGTAGTGCGGCGGAAGGTAGCTCAGACCTGGTTTTACCCTTACTGTATGCTGTTTTTATTTACAGATAAATGCACATACAGTGGTACCTCTAGTTACAGATGCTTCAGGTTACAGATGCTTCAGGTTACAGACTCCACTAACCCAGAAATAGTACCTCGGGTTAAGAACTCTGCTTCAGGGTGAGAACAGAAATTGCGCAGTAGCGGTGCAGCAGCAGCGGGAAGCCCCATTAGCTAAAGTGGTACCTCAGGTTAAGAACAGTTTCAGGTTAAGAACGGACCTCCAGTACGAATTAAGTTCTTTACCCGAGTTACCACTGTACTGTAGTTTAATTACTGTATTTGCAAAATCCCTGTGAAAATGCCACTGATTCTCTAGCACAGCTGTTCCTAAACCTTCCCCCACTTGAAAATGGCTGTGAGTCTTGGAAGACCATTTAATTATCTTTCTGCCTTTTGTAGCCATTGCAACACCACATCAATTTTGTTGTATTTTTATTCATTCTATTATTTCTCATGTATTGTACTTTTATTATATAACAATTTGAATTCCATTGAGTTCCACTTGTAATCTAATAAAACACAACAGAAGAAATAGAAGAAGCATTACAAATTACAACTGAAAATCCATATGGATATTTAATGTGATGGATGTGCCATCTCTCATCTTCAACCGCAAATCCATAGACACACCACAGACAACCTGATTGAAGCCCATGGACCACTGGTGCTCCAAAGACTACCAATTGACATGTAACAAAAATGTAACATAAATGTAGTGAACTAGACCCTGTAGTGAATGAAAATTATCTGTGCCACGGAGCAACAGGGCTGAGCCCTGCCACCTACTTTTTATTCAAGGTTCAAATCTGGAACATAATAGAACATATGGGACAAGGCGTCTCACATTTCAGATCCTGCACCAAGAAGGTGGTTGAACTGCTTTATTCATTCATTCATTCAGGAAAATGTATGAATTGCTAAACAGAAAAAGTAAATATCGTAAGTGGTGTACAGAAAACGATTATAAAATAATGATCAATAAAGACTCAGATGAAATCAGAAACACTTTTAAAACAAGTCTACATAACAGAACTATATGTCTGGGCTAGAGGTGAACTCTAGGGACTAATGCATCATCTCTGTGTCATTCAGGTGGGCCCTGAATGCTGTTCTCTATACAGCTGCCTTCAGCTGTTTCTGACCATAGGTTGTGTCTCCAGAGCAGCTTATCACTTATCATATGATGCATCTATTCTTTTGTTATTGTACCTGTTCTGTCACTCTTATACATGTTGCTTGCTGAGAGTGTAGCTTTAAAATGAAGCTTAACATATTTCGAAGTCACTTCCAGTTCTTTGATTCTCTGATTTAATGAAAAAAGTACCTCTGAGCAGGTGAAGTGTGCATTTCTTACATCAGTGATTATGGAGAAATATTTCCAGATCAGAGAATGTTACTTCAACACAGCCTTGAGTTTCCACATGACTATCGAGAAGGTGGGAAGTTTGCAGTGTGTTGCTAAAGCTGATGATAGATGCTTTGTTTATTAGGGATGCTTTGTTTATTATTTAGGGATGGAAGAGTTCACATTTAAGATCCAGTTCACATTTAAAGTTGGACCTACTATATTTGCCCTTACCAAAACAGGACATGAACAGCAACGGAAATCAGTTTAATTTTGCAGTGCAGTTTTGCAGCCAAGTAGTGTGTACAAAAATGCACATACTAGGGTATAGTGTGTGTACATATGCATATATTAGTGAAAGGAAGATATAAAAATGCATTTGGGGAAATTATTTTGCAAAAATTGGTATATTAGGCAAAATCTGCATAGAAACAGGTACATTATGTGAGCACGGAAATGTAGGTGCTATTCTTGAGGGCTATAAAAAACAGATGTGGAAATTTGGAGAACTGAGCTTAAGATAGGAGAAATGAGAATCCGAGATTGCCAAATTTGATCATCCTTATTTATGAAAATTCCATAGGCATCTGGTTGGCCATTGTGAGAACAGGATGTTGTGAGAACAGATGGACCTTGAAGAATTTTTCTTATGTTCTAAGCATTTGTTGAGCTCCCAAGGATTTAAGCAGTCTTGGCTTCTTTTGCAGGTGCAACACAGGTGATTCACGAGCGGTTTCGGAACATCACAGCAGGAGAAAATGTCACTTTGCAATGCCGTCTGGCCAAAAAGCACGACGTTGTTCAGATCACCTGGCAGCAGGAGCAGGGGGAACAAGAGACCAACATGGCTACTTACAGTGAGGCTGGTGGCACTACAATACTGAGCAAATTCAAAAGAAATGTCCACATGTCCCAAAGTGGACTGATGGTTTCTGCTATCACCTTCCATGCTGTTACACTCAAGGATGAAGGCTGTTACAAGTGCATCTTCAATGTATTTCCCATAGGACCCATCACAGGCAGGACATGTCTCAAGGTCTATGGTAAGAGTCGTATGATCTTAGAGGAAGGCCAACAATGCCATATTATTTCTTTTCAGCAAGCACATTTGTACTTGAAAGGGCAACGTTTCCTACATCAACCCTTCCTATGCTCTCAGATCAGCAGAGGGGGCTCTCTCTTTCTTACATCCAATGGCAATGACAGATACAGCCTTCCCTTGGTGGTGCCTTATACTTATGAGTATACCAAGACCTCTTGCCATTTCAGCACCAAGTGAAAGATGTACCTGCTTTCTCAGGCTTCTTAGTTTTTTTTTTTTTTAATAAATTTTTATTAATTTTCCAACACATATTAAATAACAATACAAAACAATACAAAAACAAACACACATATAAACATGTATAATTTCTTAACCTTCTTTTCCTTAAACCTTCTTTCAGCGACTTCCCCATACCTCCTTTTTCTGCATCCTTGTTTTAAATTTTTCCAGCAACCTCTAATTTTATTTACCTATGGCACTTCCTTTAAATCCTTTTTCCCATGTCCAATTGTTTATCGCTGCAATTCTATTTTACATTACTCAAAACATTTTAGCACTCATTAATTTTACAACAGTTCTTAAGGTAAACTTTAAATTTCTTCCAGTCTTCTTCCACCGTCTCTTTCCCTTGGTCTCGGATTCTGCCAGTCATCTCAGCCAATCCCATATAGTCAATCACCTTCGTCTGCCATTCTTCCAGTGTGGGTAGTTCTTGTGTCTTCCAGTACTTTGCTAAAAGTACTCTTGCTGCTGTTGTCGCATACATAAAAAACATCCTATCTTTCTTTGACACCAATTGGCCTACCATGCCCAAGAGAAAGGCCTCTGGTTTCTTCGCAAAAGTGCATTTAAGCACTTTTTTCATTTCATTATAGATCCTTTCCCAGAAAGCCTTAATCTTTGGGCATGTCCACCAAAGGTGATAAAAAGTACCTTCAGTTTCATTACATTTCCAGCATTTGTTATTGGGCAAATGGTAAATTTTTGCAAGCTTGACTGGGGTCATGTACCACCTATAAATCATTTTCATAATATTCTCTCTTAAGGCATTACATGCCGTAAACTTTATACTTAGTTTTTAATTAGCAGTTACAAAGACATTTTAACTAGCTTCTTTTATTTTAAAGCTCTAACACAACCCCAAGTGATGGTGAGGAGTGTATTGGATCCAGGCAACCCTGAAGAAGAAGTGCTGGAGATAAGCTGCACAGCAACAGGGAGACCAGCTCCAGAGATCACCTGGAAGGTCACCAAACCTCTTCTGGTGGAGCCAAAGCAGTATGTCACCCAGCACCTAAACCAGACAGTGACTGTTGTCAGCAATTTTTCTTATGTCTTCCTCAAAGATGTCTGGGACAACACAATAAGCTGTGTTATTCATCATCCATCTTTAAACACGGAACAAGAGGTGACTTTACCTGGGATTATACCTGGGATTATACATGGTGAGTTTGATGATTCTGGGTTTAACTTACTTACTTTTTTAAAAAAGCTGATTGCATAGAACATTAAAAAAGAAGAAGACAACTTGATTGCAGGGTGTGCCCATCACCTCTAGTCTTTTAGCCACCTTTCTTCAGGGTGCTTGCAATTTTGTGGCCTGTTGTGATCCGCATTGTTGGGCACAGGTTTCCCCATGAGTGGAGAGTCCTGCTTTTGGCCAAATCAGTAGTTCTATAACATTTCTTTTACTTGGCACTCCCAATATTTTTTAGCACCCTGTAGAATATGCATCTTCTAAATGCACCACCAATCCCACAAACCATGGATTTTTTGGGAGGTGGGGTGGACGAAAGAGATTTTGAAGACTGTACTACACTTTTGGAATAGCTAAAAATGAGACATTGTTTCCTGGTTGGTTGAAAGAAAGGCAGCTTCACAAATCATTATCTTACATGTGTTAAAATCCAGGACAGAAGATAGGGAGTGAAAATAAAATGATGTCCTTGGCTGTTGACTGTGCTTCTGGCTGTGTTGTTTATATAATCTTGAATCTTTCCATGATAAAATACATACAGTGATACCTCGGGTTACATACGCTTCAGGTTACATACGCTTCAGGTTACAGACTCTGCTAACCCAGAAATAGTGCTTCAGGTTAAGAACAGTTTCAGGTTAAGAACAGACCTCCAGAATGAATTAAGTACTTAACCCGAGGTACCACTGTACGTTTATAAAGAAATGACATGTTAGGAAACAAGATGGTACTTATGCCATGGCACTTCCTCAGATACTGTGCATATGCCAGTGGTAACAACAACAACAACAACAACAACAACAACTTGTATGACCAGCATCCACACCTGCCTACAGCACAGATGTTATAGTGCTGCCAAAATGCACACCTTTCGTAACACACAGTGTAGATCTTGGGGATCAGTTAAAGAAATGGAGGGACAAATCTATCAGTTTCAGTCTCTCTCAGTTTCTCATTTTCCCAGTCTGAGATACATTTTTCCACATCAGTTTTTAAGTCCTCGTCCTTTCAACAGCATTTTAGTGCTAATGTCTCATAATGTACAAATGTCTGTATGCACATTTGCATGATATACACATTTTACAAGGCAAGTTCCCCCAAAATATTGTGTTTTAGTATGCTATTTTCACTTATATATGCATTTTTATGCACACATTCCCCCAACATATGTACCTTTGCACATGCTATTTGGCTGGAGAACTACAGTGCAAAATTCAGATAAGTGTAATTTTTGAAGGGTGGCTGTGTTTTGGTTCATGTATTGTTTTGAAACTACTAAGTGAATTGAAATTCCTCCCTATTGGTATACATCTGCTGAGCTTATTATGTATAGACATCAAGCTATTTTCCACTACTTTTTCTGTTGCTGTTTCAGTAGCAATTCTTATTATTATTTATTTATTTATTTATTTATTTATTTATTTATTTATTTATTTCTGCAGTTCAAAATGAAGATCTGCTGCCAGGAACTTCTGCCACTATTGCAATTTGCATTTTGGTGGCCATGTTTTCCCTTGGTCTATTGCTCTTTTTTATCTGGTACCGTTGGAGGAGGCTACACCCAGCCAATGAGAAGCAAGACCTTCTATGCATGGTAAATATATTGATTGATTGAGAAAGTAAGAAAGAATTTGACAAAGTTGTACAAAAAAGTTTTTTTAAAAATATATATATATATCCACAAGACTTAAGATTTCAGGCTTCTAGACAGCCAGAAAACTCAATTTCAAAAAATAAGATTCAAAAGTTGAATATGAATTCTGAAATATTGCTGCATTTTGTTTTTTGTTTGTTTTGTTTTAAAAACCTCTAAACTAGCTTATACTGCCTATCTGGGCACAGTAATGCCTACTTTAGTAGCAAAAGTTTACCATCCAGCCTCTTTTATGGTCTAGATATTGAGGCAATTGATTTTGCTGTCCTACAGAGCATCCTTAGGTGGCAACCATCATAAAGTTCACTAGTAACTTGGCACCTCAGAATGTTTGTAATGCTTCAACATTCTGTAGAAGTGACAGAGAAGGAAGAGAAAAATTGGTACAAGCTTTACAGCAGGAATGGTTCATAAACTTTCCAGCTTAAGCTGCAATACTAGATGGTGCCCTTTCTCCATTCCGTGTATAGAAGTCTACTGGACTCGCAGTTGAATCTGATTTCAGAACTGGTGATGGAACAGCAGACTAGCTTAGGGGCTGAAGGGTAGACTATGTAGTACATGCAACTCCAATAAAGGGGAACATTGAAGCAGGCCACCAGTTCTTACCAGCACCTGCTCTCTGAGGTCCTCTGCGTAACAGTAGGGATGGCCCTGCTGCAAAAACTAAACTCCTTTGCATCTTTAGAAGTCATCATACTTGCCCATGGCTTGAAGCCAATATATGGTCAATGTGAGAAGATATTCTGAAGAGAACACATTTACGTGCAAAAGTCACCATCTTTAAAGTAAAATATGTCTCTGTTGATAGGTTCTTCCTGTATGTCCTGGATGCACGACGGGTGCAAGATATTCCTATACTCAGGAACACGTTGTAGTGGAACCATTTCCTGAAGAAAGCCCTCTGAACAGATGAAATATATTTTGGACAAACAACACCAGACTTTTTAGAATGTGAACTCAGAATGTTTCTGTGTGAACAGAGAATTGCCTGCTGGATTCTATATTACGTTCATATAAAATCTTCAGTAGGATCTTCAGGAATTAAGCTACATTGCCCAATATTATGATTATTTATTTGAAAAATCTGTTTATATAGACTAGAATAATAAAAACAGAACATATTTATTTCCTACATATTTTATGCATTGTGGCTACTGGAATTCTGAAACTGTGAACTCCGAGGGCCAGTTTGCTGTTGTGACACTTAAAAATGCAGTGGAAATTCAAATGAAAAATGACTCAGTCCATCTGATAAAAGTGAGACAGACATGACTGGCTTGAAGATAAAGTTCTGATTCTGTTGCTGGGTTAAGGGAGGTGACATGTATGGAAAACACATATCAAAATACTTCAAGACCATTAAGGGAAAAAGGAAACTCATTGAACCTTTTTACATCATGTGTATATATGTGAGGCAGTCACAATAAAACAGCTCACTAAATATTGAGAAAGCTTGGGTGTATATGTTATATTGGTGAATCATAATAAGAAAAGAAAAAATAGATGATTCTCATTCACTCCCACCTTTGCTAGTGACCAGGGCTGCTCCCTATTTTCTGGTATCTAAACCTGGTAGAACCCTTCTGCTTTGCCTTTTGGAAAGATGCTAGGATGCTTTTAAAAATACACCAAAGGGTGGTTCTAAGCTGGAGTTGACCTTAAAAGCTCTAAACCATTTGAGACCAGCCACCTTCTCCCATATATACCTACCTGAGTCTTGAGATCCTCTTCAGAGGTGCTTCTTCAGATGCTTCTGGCAAGTGAAGTGAGACAGGTGACTACCGGGAAGAAGATGCTCTTGGTGGTAGCAGCCGGTTGTGGAATATCGTAGTATTGTAGAGTTGGAAGAGATGCTGAGGGTCATCTAGTCCAACCCCCTCTGATGTAGGAATTTCAACTGGCTGTTATAATTAAACAACATGAGGAATCACAGTTCTCATAAAAGTGTCTCAGAAGGTGGCCTCTGAATGAGATTGTTATACTTGTTGCTGTTTTATATAATTAATTTGTTGGTGGTTTATATGAGAAAAAGTCTCAAAGCGACTTTCTAAAAAACTTTTAGAATCCATAGTTTTAACGGCGTTAGCAATGTCCCAGTAAGCCAAAGGAGTGAGAGTTAATCATAAAAGGAAAAGGAGACAAAATCATTATTAGCCTAAGCTTCCCCGTGACGGGGTGAGCTCCCGTTGCTCAGTCCCTGCTCCTGCCAACCTAGCAGTTCAAAAGCACGTCAAAGTCCAAGTAGATAAATAGGTACCGCTCCGGCAGGAAGGTAAATGGCGTTTCCGTGCGCTGCTCTGGTTCGCCAGAAGCGGCTTAGTCATGCCGGCCACATGACCCGGAAGCTGTCTGCGGACAAACGCCGGCTCCCTAATGGTCAGGGGTCCCTTTACCTTTACCTTAATATCTCCAGGTGGAGATATTAACATACCTTTTCACAGGATAGTCTTGTGAGGGGACCTCAAACTCCCAATTCTTGCAATGTTCTTTTTGTCAGACCCAATGCATAAAACTGTGGCTCCTATTTAACTGAAGTCATTGGCTATATAATATTTTATTATGCAGTCACATCATATTCCATTTTACACAAATAATACCAAGAAGAGGGTTGTATTTTCTTGGGCTTGAGTGTAGTTGTCATTTTCAGCTAAATGACTCATCGTTGGATGGGAAGAGTGTCTGATGCCATCTGGTGGTGCTTCTGCGATCAACAGCAATGCAAGCTGAAGTCACTTCTGAGCTTCTTAGAGAAACACCACAGACTTCACCTCTTGCATTTTTGGTCTTCCTCCCTCCTCCACTATTTACATTCCCCCCCCCCATACTTATAAATGTGTGTGAACTGAGCATGCCTTATGCCTCTGGAGAAGGTGGCGGTGGTGTGGTTTTGTCAGTGAAAATTCATGCAGCAATATTCATGAACCACCACCTTCTCCAGAGGCATAAGTCATCTGCCTTTAAGGTGCTATACTTTGTGTGCTTGCTGAAGCATATACAATGCAGAGTCCTTTCTACAGGCATATCTGCCAGTGTGCAGGGGCACAGTGTAGGGGGGGCAGTGGAGCAGTGGTCCAGGGTGCATATTTTTGAGGGGGTGCATTGCAGGCGCCCCTGGTGCAGTGTTCCTCTCCCAGTGTCAGTGGAACCAATAGAGAGGTTACCGATGGACTATATTGTCTAAATTTGTTCATGCAATAGTGATAGACTTTTATTTTCTGCAAATCTATTACATATTCTCTGTTCAAGAATTGCTACGCTTGGAGTTTCTATTATCACATGATTACAGGATTGGGATTATTGAAAGGCTTGTTTGCCTCTGTGATATTGATTGATTACCTTCCGTATTTTGTTCATACAATATTGATTTATTTTATTATTTGTATCTCCATCATATATTCTCTGTTTAAGAATTGTGAAATATTACAGGTTATATATATATTGTTAGATCATTATTAGCCTCAATATATATAATGAGTTTTTTAAAAATGTCCAGATACACCTTTCCAAAAAGACCTGAAGCATTTCTATTAGGAATGATTGGAGTGGAAATACCAAAAATAGATCAAAAACTGTTTATGTATGCTACAACGGCAGCAAGAATTTTACGAGCCCAAAAATGGAAACAGCAGGAGCTACCAACAATAGAAGAATGGCAGGCGAAAGTAATGGAGTATGCGGAAACGGCAAAGCTGACCGAACACATCTGGAACCAGAGTGAGCAAGCGTTCCAGATCGAATGGACTAAATTTATATTATACTTAGAGACTCACTCTACACATATAAAGACACTAGCAGGACTGAGATAGGGCTCACTTCATGAGAAGAATCAACATTCTATTTCAGACAAGCAAAGTTAAATATAGGATGGAGATGTTATAAATGTCCAAAATAAAATGTAACGAAAGGAAACCAGAAAAAGGATGGAGGGAAGTCGAAAGCTCGGCAGAGCAAATGATATAATGGTTGTTATGTTATGGTATTATATAATTGTTAAAAGTTGAAAATTAATAAAAATTATATACACAAGAACATTATGTTCGTGTTGCCTGTTATTGTGGAGATATGCTTCAGAGGTCCAGACTATGGGGAGCTCCAAAAAATTAATAATTATAATTTGGATTATAATTTGGTCTTCTTTATTTTAGTTTTTTATTTTAATTGGATTATGATTGGATATATTAATTGGATTTTTTTTATTGGAAAATTAATACAAGTGATTTTTTATTAAAAAAATAACAATAGAGTGGTACCTCTGGATACGAACAGGATCCATTCCAGAACCCTGTTTGCATCCTGAAGCGACCGCAACCCGCATCCGTGCGCGATTCGCCGCTTCCGTGCATGGCATCATTTTGACTGCCTGCGCATGCGCGAGCGGCGAAACCTGGAAGTAACATGTTCCGTTACTTCCGGGTCGCCGCGGAGCGCAACCCGAAAGCGCTCAACCTGAAGCAACTTCAACCCGAGGTATGACTGTATTGCTTAATATTGTCTGTTTTTGCAACACAGGGGATTTCCTTTGTTACATACCTCTCTCAGCGTCAGCGGAACCAACAGAGAGGAGCACCGTGTCAGGCCATGCTGCGGGCACTGCTGTGGGTGTGCCTCATTCATGCCTGCCAAGTACTGTGTTGAGTGGCCAGGCTCCTCCTGTGTGGGTGGGCAGGCAACACAGTGTGGTTCTTCTTGGCTCCGGTGTGGGGTCGCTCTGGCAGTGTCAGCGGTGAGAGCTGGGAGGCTGGGGTGAGATCCTCCACCCTCCACCCTTTGTGACCCATTCCGTGGCACACACGCATGCCCCCCCAGCACGCACGCACACCCCTGGTGCTGGGAGCTCATGGTACGCGGCTACCTATGTGTGAACACCAGGGTGGGGTTGAGCCGGTATACCATGATGGGATGGAAAGGGAAATAAGTGTAGACCAACTCTTGACCTTCACAAGGTTACAATGGCTTGGATGACAGGACCTCAAGAAGGCCAAAGAAACAGCCTGCATACTACAACATATTTGGGTTAAGGATATTGTCTGTTTCTTCAGGACATAGCAGTTTCAATAATCTATGTAAGAGCCTAAAATGTTTTAAAAGAAATTGAACAAAGTTGGTGCTAGAAGACCAGTATATTATATCGCCTATTAAGGCCTTCAGACAATGCCGTTACTCTTCCAAAGTCACTAGAGTGGCACTATCTGTTTAATGAGAACTAATTCAGTGCAATTGTGTTTTGTTTACTGCTGTTTCTGCCAATTTCGTCCGAGGCCTTATCTGATCTCAGAACTGGGTGCCCCTTTAAGATCTATGAATTGAATACCTCTTAAAATAGTCTGTTACCTCTTGACTTTTGCATTGTTAAACAGGCAGGCAGAAAACTATGCTCTATACAAGAGTATCCTTTTCAAAAACCTGCTTTCCCCTTTATATCAGTTTCATGAATCTGTGACAATAAAGAAGATGGCTCTTGTCCAAATTCAGCAGGAACGCTTAAAAAGCTGACCGGTTTGACTGCTAAGCTTTTTTCCTTAACACTGGAACAAAAATTATAGATTCATTTCATTGCTTAAGGAAACAGATGTGCTTAATTTTTGTTATTTTCAAAACGGGGTAGTGCAAATTCGTCCAGAAAGAAAGAAAGAAAGAAAGAAAGAAAGAAAGAAAGAAAGAAAGAATATATATATTCCTCTGGAGCTGTTAAAGAGAAGACACCATTCTTTTGACAACAATAACAGTAATCTGGAACTGTTAAAGAACAGGCCATATTATTATAATAATTTATTGGGGGGGGGAATTCAAGGCAACTTACATGTTACAGTAATATACATTTTAAAAAAACAAAAGAAGTAGTAATTAACATATAAAAAGTAATCAGGACCCTTCCCAAAGGGCACCTGGTGGTAGAGGAGAGAGTTTAGTCATAGAATTATAGAGTTGGGAGGGACCATAAGAATCATCTAGTCCAACCACCTTCAATGCAAGACTGTTTTGCCCAAAGTGGGGCTCAAACCTGTGACCATGGTAGAGTCTCATGCTCTACCAACTGAGCTACAGTCTTTTACAGAATTTTTTTAATTTGTCAGATTCTCAACACAAGCCTTTCAAAACTGAACAGATTTATTGGGAAAGTGAGATCCCAGAAATGTCTTTTTGTTTGTTTGTTGTTAAACATGATAGCGTCCTGTTCCTCATTTGACATTTCTTGAGATTTGCTTTACACAAGAGCCCAAAAAACGAGCAGTTGTGAGATTCAGAAGCAAAAAGAATACTTTGATAATAGCTGGAATATATATATTTTTTACGTTTTTCTTAATTTTCTACATTAACATAACAATAACAAATAAATAAACAAGGGAAGAGCTCAATACATTTTTGCACCTGAGGTGAACCACAAAATGGTTGAGTTTGGTTTGAGCTGGGGGTCAATTTCTCTTGCAAAACCTATTTCCAAACTGTGAAAATTGTGGAATAAATGGATGAGAGAAATATCTTGTGAACACTTCAGAAATGAAGATGGGATCAGCACCCGATTTAGGGCACCGTAGGATGATTTCACTGCAAGGGGCACCAAGCCGAGGGCACACAAAATTATAATAAATAAAAAAGGAATTATAGTGTAAATAATAAATATTTAAGTGGAGGACACCAAATTTTGTCCTTGCCATAGGAAATGTCTGGGGGTTTGGGGGGTATTTATTGGGGGGGTTGGCTCAGGTGTGGGCAGCTTGGGTGCGGGCTGCTCTGTACACTACGGCCACTGCCAGCCTGAGCCAGCAAAAGAGGCCGGCATGCCTCTTTCTCCCACTCGGTCTGGTAGCATCTTGGGCTGTCCTCTTTTTGTTCTTCAAGATATGGCAGCTATATATATATATCCTGTATGTAAACTTTGTGCAAGGAAATCAGGAAGCATGCTCGATAAACCAGTCATCTAGGAGCTCTAAGAGCAGCAATCAAATTTGTGTTCCTTAGGAAGTGGCAGCTGGATGACTCAAAGAGCTATTATGACTCAAAGAGCTATTATGCAAGAATGCAACCCAGACCATTCTTCCAGACCGCCTTGCTCACTCACTGGCTGCACACATGAGAGGAGGAGGCTGAGGTTGGTTAGAAGTTGGGTTGCCATATTTTAAAAAGTAAAATTCCTGACGCCCGCAAAATTGTGATTTCCCCATTTTTACACCCCAAAACCAGGACATGTCAGGAATTACCATGACTTATGGCAATCCTAGTGACAAATTTTCAGTTCCTTTTTTCCCATGAATATTCAAAACAGAATCTAAAATGTAGTTCCTTATTGGGGATGCTCATTCAGCATTGTATAAATTGGGAACGAGTAACCAACTCCAGTCAGGTCCTAAAGGGCATCTGTTAAGACAAGAATGCAGAAACACAGAAAGCTGCTTTAAATTGAGTCAGATCATTGGCCTATCTACCTGGAGATGACAGGATTTGAAAGCTGAGGTGTTCCGCATGCAACACAGAAGCTCTACCAGTAGCTGAGGCTCCTGAACAGCTGAGGCTGTTGTTGGTGTTTTATTTTAGATCTTGTTGTGATTTATGTGGAAATTGTTGTTTGATTGTGTATTTTTTAATGTTTTGTTTATTGTTTATGACTACTTTTGCTATGTTGTAGTTAATGTATTTAACTGTTATATTTTCCCCCCATGGTGTAGGCCATCATGGTTTAAATGGTATGGATGTGTGGATGTATATATGTCTGTATGTACCACTGAGTTAATGCCTTCCCCCGATGAAAGCTGCTATGGGGATTTTCTCCTTCATAATACTAGACTAGAGCTCCAAGCATCAGCCAATCAAGATGCAGGGAACTGAGGAGCACAGGAAGCTTCCTTATCCCAAGTTGGACAATTGGTCCGCCTAGCTCAATAGTATCAACACCGGGAATGGGGTGCATAAAGGCCACCCCCACTTCTGGGCAAACCTCTAAGGTCCAAATGCCTGCGGTGATGGAGGCAGAGGCAAACATGGGCACAGCATTGAGTATACATTTCTTCTTTGCGTAGTAGGGACATATCCTCATTGCTTGTAGTTTCTCTTACTCCTTCTATGTGTGCCAGCTATGCCTCTGTGCACCACCTCCTTGCATTTACAATATTAAGAAACAATATTTAATACTCCGGCTCTGTAGAATATATAGGGTGGTATTCAAACATGTTTTACTCTTAGCAGATCCACTGAAATGAATGAACGTGCCTAAGTTAGAGCCATTACAGTAATTTCAATAGGGCTACTCCTGAGTAAAACTTACTTGACTACAACCCATAGGTCATTTCTTACTTTAGAATATTCTATGGTCTCAGGACTTTGGGATTTGTTTAAAGCACAGTCATAAAATAGAACAGGAACAGTAGTAAAGACCTCAGATTTTTATTTAAAGCATTTCCCTAGCAAAGGGCATCATTAGTTAGGGCCCCTGATAATCCCACAAACATTTTATACAAATATCCTTTCCTTTCTTTAACTATATGCTCCCCACCATAGTCACACATCTAGCAGAAGCATCATTTTTCAAAACAGACGCTAATAAGATAATGGCCAATTTGTGCTCTCAGTTACTGCTCTATAATCTCTGTTTAGCTCTAAGAGCATGCTTTAGACTTCTGTCTCTCAGAGTTCCCTGCCCACCCCCCAACCATTAGGGAGGGAGGAGACGGGAGATTAGACATTCCCAACGCATTTTCCTGCTTTCCTTTTCCACACTGTGGCTTTTCCAGCCTTCACTGGAGGCAGCAACTGCCCTTGTGTGCACTCTTCTTCATTCCAGAGCATGCGTCCCAAGGTAAGATGCTTGCTGTGATGCAAGACCAAGGCACAAGCTTGGGGATTTGTCTCCGAACATAGGGAGAAAGTAAAGAGAAAGTGCCTGCATGTTCTCAAATGAGGCTGAAATTGGTGTTTGCTTAAATCGCTCCAAAGCCGTACTGCCTGAATTCAATTTGCCTCCGGCATTCAATTAGCTCAAGAGTAGTGGCGCAATTAGTTTTAGCCTCTGGATTCAAATAGGCTTACGAGGGGCACATCTCACTTTAGATAGTCATGCGTGGTGTGCTCACTTCAAAATGTGGTAATCCAAGATTGCTGCATTTGGAAGCCCTTCTGCTCAGCTGCCTGGAGTGGGGCCCAGCCCTGCCCTGGTGATGCCATCGCTCAGGAGCAGGGCCAGATTAAGGTTTGATGAGGCCCTAAGCTACTGAAGGTAATGGGGCCCTTTATATGTCCAGCTGTCCTTTGTCAACAATAAATTGTCGCTGTTTTTTTGTGTTGAATATATGGTAATTGATGGACCTAATATATCTAAAGCCATTTGCACATAACGAAATAGGTATTTTATCAAAGTAATTGTTGAACTAAAATACAATTAAGAAGTATATTAATAGTGAAATAATTACTAAGCTCTAACTTAAAATGATTTTTTATTCATAACAAACTTAACAATGCAAACACATTGTCATTTGGCAATAACAAAAGTTCCTTTAGAAACACAATTTACACATTTTTTTTCCTTTAATTTTTTTTGGGGGGGGCCAAGAGAGTGGGGGCCTAAACTATAATTTGTTTAGCTTATACATAAATTTGGCACTGCTCAGGAGAAGCACAAAGGTGCTTTTATGACAGCAATGTTCCACATGCTTAACTGAAAGGGAAATCTTACTGAACTGCGTGAGATTCAGGGTGCTTCTAGGTGGGGACCTAGTAATGCAAACAGGTATTTGACTACTGGGTTTCCCACCCCCACCCCCCAAAAAGACTGAATATGGATTAAAACTGAGGGGCAGATATGGGGAGAGGGGAATATGACAAAGATGTTGTGTGCTTGCAGCAAAAACAATGGCACACATGAGAATCGCCAATCCCACACTCTTGCTTATAAGTAAGATCATGTTTATGTATAGGATTATTTTCACACTTTGGCAAGAAAAAAAAGAAAAGAAAAGCCATCACCCTTGTCTTCTAGTGAATGTAATAGGAATATTTGAAGCATGAACATGAGAAATGCAGAAAAGGATTTGAGTTCCATGGAGTCTGGTCCTTTTCTTTCTTATGCAGAAGCAAATCCTACTGTGTTCAATGGGGTTAGGTCACAGATAAATGTGCAACGGAGTTGCAACCTTTTTGTTTTTGAATCCTTTTGGTGCTATCTGTGTGTATGTGTGAATACTGTTAATGTGGGGTAGAAACTAATGAAGACCACAAATTTTAAACAGGTTATACCCTTGGGGATGATGTTGTAATATTAGTAAGTCTGCGTGACTCATGTAGTGGTTTCCTATGTTGAACAGGCTCTGTGCAGTTTAGATTTCAAGCATGACTGTTTATGGTACTAAAATCCATCAAACCCAACTTCTCATCATTTCCAAGGGTTATATCATTACTGTATTATTCTGGGTGCTATTTCCATAACGTCACTAACCTAGTTACTGGCAGGAGATTTCACATATAAATCTCCTGGGTCTGCACTCAAAATCACTGCTGTGGTCTGAAATTCTTATCCCATTCATTAATATGCACTGCATGGTTTTAATTCTGATCTATTATTGTGGTTTCAATTGCTTTTTATGTAAATTCTTGACTTTATGATTGGGTTTGGAGTGAGATGGTTCTATATTTTTTATTGTTGTGACATTTCAATTTGTTAGTCACATTGGGTTTCTTTGAAAATTAAGCAGCACATACATTTTATTTTAAAAATACATGAACTGCAAGCTGTGTAAATAAATTGCTGTTTTTATCTACTATTTAACTGACCCAATTATGACAAAAAAAAAATGTGATTAAAGTGTGTTATCTGGTAAGTAATCTGCATGCAGGTATGGTTTCAAATGTGCACCTACAGAGGAAAGTTTTAAAAGCTTAGAGGACTCACAGAAACAGACACTTTCTCCAAATCTAGGTTCAAAAGCTGATGTTGGGAAGTCAAATGAAACTATCTTTAAGTGGGGAAATGGCTGGACATTTACAATATAAACACCGAAGTGTCTTGTAGCACCTAAAAGATAAATCCATTTATCTCCGGTACACTTCCAAACACCACAAACCACTTCATCGGATGCATTTGCATCTATTTGTGGACTCTGATCCGCAAAAGTTCATGCCATAATAAATTTGGCAGTCTTTAAGGTGTTACAAGGGTATTTTGTTTTGCTTTTTGCTTTTCGTTTTGTTTTGTTTCTTTGCTGCAGCATACCTACTTAGAGATTGGGTTGGCGTGCAACAATGCTCTCCTAAATTATTTGCATTGTACATTTGACCGTAATGTGTATGGTTCACTTTCTTACAATGTTTAAAAAGATTTGGAAAACATGGGCAAAAGGAAATAATGGTATTAATTGGTTTTCATTTTTTCCTTGCCAAGGCATTTTAAATACTGTATGTAAGTTAATTTTATTTAAATCAGTGTAGGTTATTTACTTGCAGCTTGTTCAGTATGAGAAGGTGGGCTTCGTTCCTAGAAGGCGGTGTAGAGGGTTCGAGTTTACAACACTTTCGATGTGTTATACTTTAATATATATTTTTCGACTGGTCCTACCAATAAACATCATTAGAACCATGCTGCAGATGTGCTTTAAGTTCCACTGTCATTAACAAGTCATTGTCTGCAATCACAGGGCAATAAATCCCTCTGGAATCAGTGGTGATTGTAAGCACATTTTAGTGGGACAAGCCAATGAATGGAAAGAAACTGCTTAGCATGATGCAGTTTACAACCCCCTCTCCAAATAAATCTGTTAGAGGGTCAGTTGTGGTGCTTAATCTGTGCCTTCATCTATGCTGAAGGGGAAAGGTTGCAGTGCAGTCCCAGATTCAATCTCTTTTTTATTTATTTATTTTTTTATAATTAATTTTTATTCAATTTCCAATATGCATTCCATCCATGTTTAACATCCACTTCTAACATATACATCTTTTAGACTTCCCTCAGCCTGTCTGACATCAAAAAAACGAAGATCATGGCCACTGGTCCCATCACCTCCTGGCAAATAGAAGGGGAAGAAATGGAGGCAGTAAGAGATTTTACTTTCTTGGGCTCCATGATCACTGCAGATGGTGACAGCAGTCACGAAATTAAAAGACGCCTGCTCCTTGGGAGAAAGGCGATGGCAAACCTAGACAACATCTTAAAAAGCAGAGACATCACCTTGCCAACAAAGGTCCGTATACTAAAAGCTATGGTTTTCCCAGTAGTGATGTATGGAAGTGAGAGCTGGACCATAAAGAAGGCTGATCGCCGAAGAATTGATGCTTTTGAATTATGGTGCTGGAGGAGACTCTTGAGAGTCCCATGGACTGCAAGAAGATCAAACCTCTCCATTCTTAAGGAAATCAACCCTGAGTGCTCACTGGAAGGACAGATCCTGAAGCTGAGGCTCCAATACTTTGGCCACCTCATGAGAAGAGAAGACTCCCTGGAAAAGACCCTGATGTTGGGAAAGATGGAGGGCACAAGGAGAAGGGGACGACAGAGGATGAGATGGTTGGATGGTGTTCTTGAAGCTACCAGCATGAGTTTGATCAAACTGCGGGAGGCAGTGGAGGACAGAAGTGCCTGGCGTGCTCTGGTCCATGGGGTCACGAAGAGTCGGACACGACTAAACGACTAAACAACAACAACAATAGCCTGTCTGACAATTTTCCATATTATCACAATTACTCACATTTCTTAAATTTATATTGCGCTTTAACAATCTTAATCTTATCATATCTTTTAAGCAACATTTCTATCAATCATTTTCACATAGCTTCTTGAAAGCCAACAAGCGTTAATTGCTCCTCACATACATGTCCCAGATTCAATCTCTGGGATCTCCAAGATGGGCTGACCGGACAAGAGATCCCAGCATCAAAGCCTGGAGAGCTGACAACACTGGATCACCACTGCATTAGCAGGCAGCTTCCGGTGTCCTTTGTTCAACCTTAATATGTGTAAATAAGCACAGATGTAAAGATCTAATAATTTTCTTCTGAGGGGAATCTAACCTGGGTGTTGCAGCCAGGAGTTTTGCACTGCTTGGAGAAAGGGATTGATCATGTTTTGACACTGAGCCAATCCAAAAGTTCTATAGGTGGGGATTAATCTATTAGTGCTCATTCACACATGCGCATCACCGCTTGGTGCAAAAGATAGTCAATGTGTCAAGCACTGTGTGTGTGTGTGTGTGTGTGTGTGTGCACGCGCACACACACGCGTGCTTGTCATATGAAGGAGAACAAAATGTGTTAGGGTTTTGAGATTCTAGAAATACATTTTGCAATAACACAAATCACATTGCTTGCTTTTCTTTCTCACTTTTGACATCCTGTTAATCCCTCTCCCTTTACTGTGCCAGCTCTCTTGAGGGAACGTCTTGCCACTGAGATACTGACTAGATTTAGTTTCCATTGACCTTAAAGGCATTAATTACCCACTGCTCATTTTGTTTTTCTTTTGAGAAGTAGTTTGCTTGCCCCATTGTTCCTTGTTATTTTTCTCCCAGATGCTTCCTTCCTTGATGCTGTAGCTGAAATGCCTATCTTCCTTTAAGTTTCCACCCACAACACATCCTTTTCTTAACAATTATCTCATTTCCTTTTGATAATAAGTCTGTTCCTTAATCATATTTAATCCTTGTCGGTAGCTGGCATAACATAATGATTAAGAGACTGAATTACAGATTGAGATACACCAATTTTCACCACTGCCATGTGCTCACTTGGTGATCTTAAACCAGCCTGTAGTATTGTGGGGGAGTTTTAATACTGGTTTAGCTGCTGTAAGCTGCTGTAAGGACTACAACTAGAACATGAACACGAAGAGCTCGTAATGTATGAAAGCGCTACACATTTTGTGCAGTGTTTTGTGATTTAGAATACAGGGCTTAATTGGAGCCCAGGGGTTTTCTGAGTCTCATCCCAGAACAACTTCTTCCAATGCTAGGGCCTGGAGTTGAACATGAGAAGTAACAATGTGAAAAAATACTTTCCATGAGCTTCTGAGAAACAACAACCAGAGCCCATGCACCAGGGGTTTGTGATAGGCATCTAAGCAATGTGACTAGTTCCAATAGATTATTGGCAGTGGTGAGAGGTAAGGGACTCCCTGATAAAATTGACAATCTCCAACTGCCGACTCAATCCCAAAATTTACAATCTCAATCTGCTGACTCAGTTCATATATCTACCAACTCCATCTTCTGACTTAGGCTGAATAAACATCATACATTTAAAGCACATTATTATTATTATTATTATTATTTATTAAATTTGTATGCCACCTTCATCCAAAGATAAGAGGGCAGTTCACAACATAAAAAATACAAAATGAGAACACAAAATTCAAAATACATAATAACAAGGAGAACAAAAGCAAACCAATAACCCTTAGAATGCTAATCAGCCAAAGGCCTGGTCCTGGAGAAACGTTTCCGTCTGGTGCCTAAAGATATGTAATGAAGGCACCAGACAAGATTCCCTAGGGAGAGCATTCCACAAACAGGGAGCCCTGCAGAAAGGCTTTTACTTGTGTTGCCACCCTCCGGACCAATCAGGAAGGAGGTCCTCAGATGATTATTGCAGAGTCCAAGTTGATTCATATGGAGAGAGGCTGTCCTTGAGGCACATGACTTCAAAGCACATGACTTTCCCCAAAGAACCATGGGAACTGTAGTTTACACCAGAGAGCTATAACTCCCAGCACCCTGAACATGCTACAATTCCCGGGATTCTTTGTGGAAATTGATATGCTTCCGATGCATATTAAATGCATGGTATGTATGCAGCATAGTCCCAGTCACTTAGCTAAATCATGGCTCTCTGTGGTGTGTTCTAAAAACAGTTGTTTAGAAAGCTTCCACACAAGGTTAGCAGGCTGGACTGCCACTGGCCCTCCTGAAATTTAAGAATCAAAACCAACTACATTAGGGATAACCAATGTTGTGCCCTACAGATGTTGTAGGACTGCAACTCCCTTCATCCCTGACCACTGGCCGTGCTTACTGAGGCTGATGGGAGTTGGAAGTCCAACAACATTTGGGTAGCACCACATTGCCAGCTCCTGCATTGCATGATAAGCTCCTCTACCAAATTTCTACTCTATGAAGAAGAAGAAGTTTAATAAAAAACAACAACAACATGGCCCTGTTTCCTCTTTATCTGTTGATGGGGCATTCTTGGATTTTACAGTCTTCATTTCATAAACAGAAAACACTTCTGCTAGGAAATCCCATGAAACCAATGAGGATCACATGTAATAATTTTGAATGTTTGTACATCACGGCACAGAAATATACATGCACTGGGAAACTAAAGCCTGTCATAGCTTCCCAGGTTGTACATGCTGCAAAACACCAATGAGGTCAAGTCTCATTAGTGACAGTCCATAGGTGGATTTCAACTTCCCCACTATTTAAAGAAATGGTTAAAGTACGGTATGTACAATGTGAAGTAGCCTTCAGGCCAATGACCTGCCATTTGTTAGTTCTTAGCTAGACATGGAAAAGCTTCACTGCTTGTTTTGGGGAGTTTTGTCTGCTATGGCAACATTTTGAAAATCCCCTGATATGGTTGCAGTGGAACAACAGCCTCTATCTTCATTATGCACCTGGGCTATACCCAAAATCCAAATAGTAGAGCATTGTAGTGGCAAAAAAGGCTATTGTGTATCTGTAACACATCTCTTTTTTCTATTCCTAGTTAAATGAAGGTCTCTGTTCCCCATGGACTTTCCAGGGCCTGACTCTGTGCATCATATGTATTGTTCTCTGTAGGATAAAGGGTAAGTCTAACATGATTAGTGCATTGGGGAAATTGACTAGGCAAGGGTGGCTCAAGACATTTTGCCACCTGAGGCAATGGACAACATGGTACACACACACACTCTTGATATCGAGTAGCCAGCTGGACTGACTGCTGAATCCTAATTCAGTACTAGCAATGGGGCACTGCACTGTCCTGGAGAGAGGTCAGCACCATAGTTGTAAGGCTGGAGCCCCACAGCTCTCATCTCCAACAGTATGGACAGGGATATCAGGAGGAAGAGCTAAGGGCTGCCACCACCTCCCATCTTATGGCACCTGCACCAGTCACCTCATTCTACCTAATGGTAGAGCCAGACCTGTGACTATGAGCCAGTAGACCAGCAAGTGTGGCTGGCAGAGGGCTATGGAGAGTCTTGTGCTGCTGTGAGCAGGATGGGCTTCTATTTTGAGTCAAAGAAATGTATTTTTTTGGCATCTGTCTGTCTCAGGAGACAATGGAGGAGCACGCTTTGAGGGATGAAGTCAAACTGTTGGAAGGTTGCAGCACCTGCTGTGGCTGTAGAGACCAATGCAGGAGAGATATGTTTTGTTGCAGGTCAGGCAGATGAAGGCATCTGGTTGTGCTGCTACAAATGAACCATAGTGTTTCTTTTCTCTGTGCTCCTCCCAGTGGCCTTTCATCTTCTGGTCACTGCACAGACACACACAGAGCTGCCTTGTGAGGTTAAGTAAGGTATGCAGCAACCCTCTTCCCCAAATTGTTCCTACCATGAATTTCAGAAAGGCTTCCTTTTCCCTCCACCTATCCAGTGAAAGGTTTTTAAAAAATGAAAGAAAAATATTTTGGAATTAGCAGCCCAGTTCTAATCTGTTCATGGTTGCTAGAAGTGCAGAACAGGAATTTTTGCATAAATAAATATTTTCCTTGGATCTAGACCAAGGGATTTGTAAGCATAAGATACGAGAGGTGATTATTAATTATTTTGTCTTGCCGCAGGTGCCATATTGACAAGTGACAGAGACGTGGAGCTGGGCGGCAACGCTACTTTGAGATGTACCCTAACAAAATCTCTTTTCACTGTTCAAGTTACATGGCAGCAAGAGGTTAATAAAAACGTTGTAAATGTGGCAGCATATGACAACAAACAAATTCCAAATATTAATGACCAATACAAAGGTCGAGTCAATTTAACAATTTTAGAACTCAATGACACTGCCATCAGCTTCTGGAATGTTAGCACCCAAGAAAATGGTTGTTACCGATGCATATTTAACACCTTTCCTCCAGGATCCAATAGCAAAAAAACTTGTCTTTCTGTTTACGGTGAGTCATTTCATATTAAAATAGCTAGAGCAGGGCATTTCTTCAAATATGCTCCTTTGATAATGAAGCAATACAACACACACCATTATCTCACCCCCGTTCCAGGGGCGCAGGACTTGCCCAAGTTTGGTCTCCTTAGGAAGGGTGTTACAAGAGCCCTACAGCATTTCCTAATACTTGGTTTCATCCAACAATATAACTACCAATTGAGTATAATTGGAACTACAGCTTAAACCACAGGTGGTGAACCTGTGGTCCTTCAGTTGATGTTGGACTACAACACCTACGATCCATGAGCACGCTAGCTGCAGATTATGAGAGCAAAACCTGATAGTCTAAGATTACAATATCCACAGCAGATCGGAGGCAGTATATTTCCAGTTGCCCAGGTCCTGCCTGTGGACTTCCTGTGGGCATCTGATTGGCTACTGTGAGAGCAGAATGCTGAACTTGATAGGTCATTGATCCATTAGGTTCTTATATTCTTCTATGCTGATATGGGGAGTGGAACAGAATACTAAGAAGCTCCGGGGACCAAAAGCTCAGCTTGGTGTCTGATCTCCATCTGCCTCAAAACTGCAGGCTTCTCCTTTCGTTTCCCTGTATATACAGAGACCTGGATCACAACATTTGTTAACTGTGCAGGAGGATTTGTCCCCTTCTCTCATAATACTTCCGATTCAGGACATTCCCAAATCTTTTGTTAGCAATGGGCTAAGCAATTTGTTGCTATGGCAACATATTCCTGAACAATTAACAAGTCCAAGGTTCTGGCCTGTTATGCCACAGAGAAACTCACACTAACGAAAACCCCTTTGTAAAACTGATTAGAAATCAGCCCACTGTGTAATAATGTTACAACATATGTTTTGGTTTTCAGCCAGAATATTGCAGTGTGGGACATTGGGCTTTTCCACATGTATGGTGTGTTGAATAACACACTATAGCACACTACAGTTGAAGGATGATTGCTCAAAGTTAACATAAGTTTCCTACCATATAGTAGGAAAGTAGTAGTAAAGGGACCCCTGACCATTAGGTCCAGTTATGGCCGACTCTGGGGTTGCGGCGCTCATCTCTCTTTATTGGCTAAGGGAGCCGGCGTACAACTTCCGGGTCATGTGGCCAGCATGACTAAGCCACTTCTGGGAAACCAGAGCAGTGCACGGAAACGCCGTTTACCTTCCCGCCGGAGTGGTACCTATTTATCTACTTGTACTTTGACGTGCTTTCAAACTGCTAGGTTGGCAGGAGCAGGGACCGAGCAACGGGCGTTCACCCCATTGCGGGGATTCGAACCACCAACCTTCTGATCGGCAAGTCCTAGGCTCTGTGGTTTAACCCACAGCACCACCCGTGTCCCTTTTCCTACTATATAAGGTAAAGGTAAAGGGACCCCTGACCATTAGGTCCAGTCGTAACCGACTCTGGGGTTGCGGCGCTCATCTCGCTTTATTGGCCGAGGGAGCCGGCGTACAGCTTCCAGGTCATGTGGCCAGCATGACTAAGCCGCTTCTGGCGAACCAGAGCAGTGCACGGAAACACCGTTTACCTTCCCGCTGGAGCAGTACCTATTTATCTACTTGCACTTCGTGCTTTCGAACTGCTAGGTTGGCAGGAGCAGGGACTGAGCAACGGGAGCTCACTCCGTCGCAGGGATTCGAACCACTGACCTTCTAATCGGCAAGTCCTAGGCTCTGTGGTTTAACCCACAGTGCCACCCACGTTCCTACCATATAGTCTGCCTCTAATTCAACAGTTTGCAGTTTGCCCTGCTGAGTCCCTCACTGATACAGTAGCATCTTTTCATCTTCCTTTTATTGCCCACCTGCATTTTGTGCTGTCATTTATATCACAGGCCGCCTCAACACATTTTTACACTACAGCATCTCTGATGGGCGCTTGAATGCCACCTGCTCAGCAACGGGCTTCCCACGTCCCAACATCACATGGGTTGCGCCAAGAGGCCTGAAGGAGGAACACGAGATCACAAATCCCAATCGAACAGTATCGGTCATAAGCAATATCCTTGTAAATGCCTCAGATAGCCATTCTGGACAAGAGATGATCTGCAAGGTTACACACAGGGGGAAAGAGATGGATCTCAAGGTACCAAGAAAAGGTAAGTGAGCAAAGCACTCGGTGCCTGTCATCTTCCTAAAAGGTAGCAAAACTTTCATCTTAAAAATCTTGTATTTTCTTTTCTTCCATTCTACAAGGGATGGCGAACCTGCAGCCCTCCATATGTTACTGACCTACAGTCTTCCACCATCCCTGACCATTGTCCATGATACCTGGGGGTGATGAGAACTGGAGTATAACAAACTCTGGAGGGTCACAAGTTTGCCATGCCTGATGTAAAAGAAAAAAACCAAAATTCAGACTAAAGAGAGGCTTTAGAGAGGCAGGGATGTGGAACAGGTTCCAGGTGGCCAATTTTGGCAGTTGAGTGGGGCTACCCACCTGTACACCCCTGGATCCTTTAATACTGTATATTTCACACTTCCCCCTTATCAAGTAATAATTATCATTTTATTCTATTGTTACATGCATGCATTCTTCCTTATTTTTTCCCTCCTTCAAGATGGATTTGGGCATGTGCTTTTAGTCTCCCTCTGAAATTCTTTACTCTTACCTCTTTCATAAACAGAAAAACACTCACTGGTTTTCAGCGAATGCATTTTGAACATATTCTTAAGAGTTATTTCAACCTCTAGTCATCTCACCCACTACAGCAAATTAAGGACCTCAATTTCAATGTAGAATTGTGATTTTATTCTATGTTATATTACATTATTATATCATATTATATTATAATATAAATTTTTATATTATATTATATTATATTATATTAATTATATTATATTATATTATATTATATTATATTATATTATATTATATTATATTATATTATATTATAGACTCCTCTCCATACTGTCAGCAATTATTTTCTTTCCTCCATATAGGCTATCCATATGCTGTGGTCGTAACTGTACTTGTCCTAATTTCTCTGACTGTGGTTATTATTGCGGTGTGCTGCTGGAAACGACACCAAAAATAATGCAGAAGTAAGTTATTTAAACCAAAAGAAGATAAATATACGTTGTTGCTATGCAGACTACATGAATGGTAGCTGATGCACATAAAAATGCTGGATATCAGCTGAATGATAGGGCTTGTGCTTAAGAATGGAGAGATATGTCAATTTTGGTTTGTCCTGAATTCTGTTTTCTGAGAGCTCCCAGGCAGGCTCCGCCCCTTTTTGTGCTTGAAGAGCAGACTGGAGTGAAGACTACTCCTACTTGGTACGCTCCCCTGGCTCCACCTCCCCAGTCACAATTGGTTCATTTGAACTGAGGTTTGGCGGGAACCTCAAGGTCTGTGACCTGAGGAGGTGGACCAGGAGCGCTCTGCCGGGAGTCACGGAGGATCAGGGGTGCTGCGCACGGGCACGCAAAGGGTGCCCTTCATTTCAGGGGGAGAGCGGTTATTTTTGCACAAATTTATTGACTGGAGAACACCATCACAATTTAGAAATTACTAATTTCAAAGGTTGGCTGTGTTCCAGTTTTCATATTGTTTCATAAAGTGTGAATTAGTGATGTTTACCTTTAAATGTGAGCAAAATTGAATTTCTTATTAATCACTACTTACACTCAGTTGAAACAGGTGATTTCTGAGTACTGTGCAAACAAACATGTATGTTTATGTGGGCTATGAGATATGGCTGATTCTTGTTCAAAATAGTTTTTCTGTTATTTTGACTTGAAAATAAGGTTGTGGTGTTTGTTTTTTCAAAAATGACATGCAAATTGCTGCAGGAACATGGGGAACTGAATTTAAGATTGGAAAAATGAGAAAGTGGCAAAACCCAAAAGTGATATCCCTAGTTGTAAATAGGTGATGGGATAAGGAAGGAATAAGAAACGTTCTCTCTGTGAACTTCTTTTAAGTTAACTTTTCTTAGCATCTAAGTCCATGACAGCAAGTCAAAATCTGCTTCCCAACTTAAAACATGTTATATGTGTCTGAAACAGAGCCCAATAAATGCCACACACAGGATTTAGAGTGAATCCCTTGCCCCTTGTACTGGCAGGGGTGGGGAAGCTCCCACCGAAGTGCATGGGAGCCCGTTCCACATGGGTGCAAACAGCAGGCAAGGAGGGAACTGAACTGGGACCACAGTGGGAGGGTCACAGCCATCCCTCCTGCTACATCCTATGTCTTTTGCCCTGTACTAGAGTTGCTTGCACACTACTCCGAACACCTGTACAGTGGTTCCTCAGGTTAAGTACTTAATTCGTTCCAGAGGTCCGTTCTTAACCTGAAACTGTTCTTAACCTGAAGCACCACTTTAGCTAATGGGGTCTCCTGCTGCCACTGCACCGCCGGAGCACGATTTCTGTTCTCATCCTGAAGAAAGTTCTTAACCCGAAGTACTATTTCTGGGTTGGCGGAGTCTGTAACCTGAAGTGTATGTAACCTGAAGCGTATGTAACCCGAGGTACCACTGTACGCACGATCTCTACACATGTGCAAGTGTTTGCATGGAAGTATACACTTGTTCTACGTCCAGTCACTGTGTACACAGACTGTACACTCGTTGAACATTACACAGGAATAGCAGCAGGGTTGTGCAGCTCATCTGTTGTGTACACGGGGACCAAGATGGAACACACGATGAACGTATTATGTGAACATCTCAAGTGTTATCTCATAAAGAGGCTTTGCAAAAGTTCTGAAGCATTACCAAAACTACCATATCAGTATGCGTGTGCTTTCCCCCACAGGGCAAAAAGCATTTTGTGTGGATGGGAGAAATATTTTGACTGGGAAAATGTCATGGAAGGAAAGGCTTAAATACCATTCACAGTTCTGTATTCCCAATCTGGTTCAGGGGCTTCCCATGCCCCATCTAGCTTGGCCCAGAGATGTTTATAGACTTGAACTATGCATCATAGGCAACATTGATGATAATATGACTTCCCAGTCATGGGAGATGGAGTTTTCATTGGTCTACAGCCTAAATTCCTTCATGTTTAAAATATGCTCCATGAATTGGCAAGGCTTGTGAACAAAGAAATTACATTCAGTGTTTAACTTTCTCCATGCAGCTTCATTTGAAACAGCTTTATTCCTGTTTAAGTCATTCACAACTTTTAAACAAAGTGAGCTACCATAACATTTTAGCGTTGAGGCAGTTAAGCTTAGTGAGAGTTTTGGATTGATGTCAGCCACAACCCCATATGAAGCTGCAGATAGAGGCTTCTAGAACTTTCACTTCCTCTCTTTGGAACTTTCTTTCCTGCGTGCAAACAAGCATGCGCATACAAGCAGAAACTGGGCCACCAGCTGAAAGAGACTTTTCAGGGGTGGAATCGCTTCCCTTACAAATTAAGGCAAATTAACTGTGGTGATTTAAAATTAGACTTTTGTAAAAAGGCATATTATTCTATTAGGATTTTAAATCCCCCCCCCCCCCGGGTTTAAATGAAAATTCTATGAAAAATGTATATGTATTGGAAATGAATTTATTTTTAAAAAATGAATTTCTAACTGGAAAATTAAATGTTCATCAACATACAAACATCAACTTTAAAAATGTAGGGCAGGAGTAAAAATTTTCAGCTGACCTATCCCAAATCCTATATCTCGACAAGCTCTCTACTTTCAAAATTTCCCCTCAGCTTTCTTATGAGCCAACAATGTTGTGCCATACCTCCACTGCCCAGTCTCTTGTCTGGAACCATATCCTGCTTGAAATTCCTGGAAACGTCAGATTATTCCTGGAAACGTCAGAAATTCCTGGAAACGTCAGATAAGGACAGTCATAGGGAGTGTCTACCATAACTTGAAGCCAAGTAGCATAAGGAGGGATTTTGTTTCCTGTGTTAAACAAAAGAAATGGACACTTATAAATTCTTATCTAATATTCAGAGATGTTTTCATAGGGTAGCCTATCAAGGTTTTTACAGCACTGAGGAAATAGGAACGAAACTACAAATTAAGGGCATGTTGTTCTTGATGTGAGAACATATTCTTCTCTTGTTGGGCTTTAGGCTGTGGCAATTTTTTCAGGAGATCATCATGGCAGCCACAGCCCCTGGAGTGTCCAAAAGTGAAGGCAGTTGTGTTGCTCCATTGTGTATGTGTGTAAACATGCAATCACACACACATGCACACACACAAAAGCATAATATCCAATTTATTAGGGATCAGCCTGGCTGAAACATCTGCCTAATTATCTGGACATAAGCTCTATTGAATTCAGCAGCGCTTCCTGCTGAAGGCATATAAGATGATGTGTGTCAGAGGTGATTCATACATTAATAAACAATAGTAATGATAATAATAAGTTCAACGTCTGAAACTCAGAGCAGGGGTAGCTAGCTATATCTTCATAAAGAAAACTGCTCTTGTGTATCTAGTACTTTCTTCTTGTAAGGAAATTGACTTGTCAAAGGATTTCTTGAAACATCTTAACATTCAGACAAGTGCGAAGCAACAGCAACACCCAAACCTGCCCTTTCAGCTCTTAAAAGTCCTGTTTCCTATATAGACTGGATCCCTTCCAAACAGTAGCAGCCAAGCCCTGAACAGGATATATTGCACAAGAACCCTGACCTTTCCCTTCACCTTCATAGTTCCATATTTTCTCTTGCAGCTATGGAGTGGCTTTTTATTCTGAAACATTTTTGATTGTCACACAAGTGAGGGCTGCACACCATACACTTCCTCCTGCAATGTGGGTTTGTGGTTGTGGAGCAGGAGTAGTTCTGAGAAAAAAAGCAACGTTTCTCTCAAGAAATAAGTATTCCTCAAACACTCATGTGCAATCTATTCCTGTATTCCCCCTCCCCCTTTCTTCAGCAACCTGGGTCCTATTTAAATAGGGCTTGTTATAGAAAATGCAAGTTTAGTACTGTTTCTGCCATGACAATGTAAAGCCCATTGCCATACCCAGTTGGTGTGAAATTTTTGAAACACTTGGAGCAGTCAGCTCATTCTTTCCTCATACACTATATATATGAAGATTTGGGAAGAAAAGTGAGAATGGACTATAATCATCATACACAATGGGAAAAAACTGTGAAATGGCTCCCTGACAGTTGAAACACGCCTGACATTGTCATTTTTTAAAATGCAAATAACCTTTTATTTACCCAGGTTTTAGGTGGGTACAGTGATACTCATCTTTTAGTGGAGCGGGACTTGTTGGATGAGCATTTTAAGAATTTTGTATTGTACATCTTTTTCTAATTTGGCTCATAATTTTAGATTTTACTTCACTGTATATTAAGTTGTTAAGTTACCTTGTATTATGGCAACAAATATATATAATATTGATAAAATAAAATAAAATAATTAAAACTACTCTATCTATCTATCTGTTCTCTTTTAGGAATCTAAGGGAATAAACCAACATTCTGAATTTTGTTCCAGGGAACTGAAAAAACATTCTAGCAACTGTGTCTATATAACTAGGAAGTCATGAATGCAGCATCAATTTAAAGGAGAACCTGGACCAAATTATCACCTGGGATCCAGAGGTTCTCTTGTACAAGCAGAAGGCATCTCTGTGGGTACAACCCCCCTAGATTCTGTAAATTCTCCCCTCTATTTGCAGCCTCTCTTGCTACATCCTATGTTTTTCCCAATGGTGGGAAAGCACCATTGTCTGAGCAGTGTCCTGCTTCTTTGTCACTGGATCCAACCCAAAGAAAATGAATTATTAATTCTTAAATGAAAATAGAATGTGAAAAGAAGGTGGTAAACACCAGGATTCTAGTCTAGTAAAAGGCTTAGAATTGTTAAAACCAAGAAACACATGTGCAGGGTTTTCGGCCAGTTTCCACCATGAAGTATTCATTTGCTTCAAAAAGAAAAAAGCACAATGCAAAATAAATACAGATCTGCTTCTGTTAATATAACTTTGGCTTTCCTTCTTTAAACACACTATTGTTAGCTGATTTTAAAGGGAAGCTTAAAAGGAAAATGCAAAGGGACAGTGTTTTCCAGCAATCTACTGAAGAGGAAGGGCACAGGTTTGATGAATAAGAGCTATTCAATAATTCTGCAACTATGGGGATTGAACAGGAAACAATTAATTAGGCTTAAAAAAGAATTAAGGAGAAGAGGAAGTTATTGTTTAAAGGGACAGTAGCCCAAAAGACCTTAACAGTGCTTACCAAGCCACACTGAACAGGCTAGTGCTGAAATCAATTTCATTTTAAGAAAGTAATAATTAGAACCTACCAATCAGGTAAAAAAAAAATTAGAAACAAGGAAAAAACGGAATGCAGCAGGTAATCATGTCACTGGATTTTGTAAAACCTGAGAGAATAAAGGGATGTCAATTTCAAATTAAATGGCTCATATAAAAGCAGCCCAAGTAAATATTTATGGGCATTAATTAGTTCCTGGTGTTAGTTATCCTAACTGTGCTTTATGGCAATTTCTTGTACATTCAATGTTACCTCTTCTCAGTGGCGTAGCGTGGGTTGTCAGCACCCGGGGCAAGGCAAGTAATTTGCGCCCCCTAACCCGTGGATCTTAGCACTCGAGTGCAAGCGCCCCCCCCCAGATGTTGGGACCGGTGCGGCTGCCCCCCCCCTGCACCCCCCATGCTACGCCACTGGGGCTGGGGGCGAGCGAAGGAGCCAAGGACCCCCCCCAAAGGCTCAGCAGGAATTTATTAAATTTATTATCTGGGGAGCCCCCGCGGGCCGAGGCAGCCGAAGCCCCCTCCCCTCGGGCGCCTCCCCGCCCCCTCCTCTCCTTGGGCTGTAGGTGGAGCCCGCGCTCCGAGGCGCTCCAGATCCGGGCCGGGTCCGGGGGCTTCCAGCCGCGCTCCGTCCTCGCCCCCCCCCGGCTGAGACTTGCGCTGAGAGCCGGAGCTAGCGGCGCCCCCTTCCGCCGGGAGACCCTCGCCCGCCCGCCGGCTTCCTCTCGGAGGGTTTTGGGGAGGGCAGGGCGCGTCGAGGCCCCTCGGAGCTCTCCTCCCTCCCAGTCGGCAGAAGCAGCCGCCGCCTGTGGCTGGGCCGAGGGGATGGCGGCGTCGGGGTGCGGAGGCTGCCCGTGCCCGGCCTGGCGGCGTCGGCGCTGCTGCAGCGGCTGCTCCTCCTGCGAGCAGTGAGTGGAGCGCAGCGGCGGCGGGGGGTGCGCGCGCGCTAGGGCGCAAGGCTGGTGGTGGCGGCGGGGAGCCCGGCGGGGGAAGGAACTTGTCCCTTCCCTCTGGACTCGCGCCCCCCCAGATGTTGCGCCCGGTGCGGCCGGCACCCCTGGCACCCCCCACGCTACGCCACTGCCTCTTCTGTGGCTACCTCTCTTAAAATAAATCATTGCACTGAATGTATGAAAAGACCTACTGCATTTTATGTAGAAACCAAATAAAGTAATTTCAAAGAAAAGTGATAATATGCTCCTTATTGTCGACGTCTTTGGCTTTTTTTTTGTCAAAATGGGACCTCAGATTAAAATAGTGCTACAATTGGATGTAGATTTGATGTGATGATAGTCTAATAGTCCTTCTTTTTACCTTTAAAAATCTTTCTGCACTGATTTCTTTAAAAGCAAAAAATGACATTTAAAAAATAGCAATGAAGCTCTATCAGAACTAGGAGACAGTTTCTCTGGCTTCCTGCAGTTTCTTGTGGTTACCAGAAAGCCCCCCTGAGGTTATTATAGGGGCACTTGGGAAGGTTGAAGAATGTGGACCACCAGAGAGAGGATTTGTAGAATCAAACCAAAGACATTCACGAAAAAACTTGGACACCTCTAAAGTAAGGGAAGTGCCCTTCACCCATAAGAATTTCACTGAAAAATTATCTCCGCTTTGGTAATTTTTAATAATTTGAGTCTTTTTAATGCAATTTCTTTTCTAGTGCATTGATGGAGAATGGTAAACAAGCAAATAAGTACATTTTTCCTGCTTACATAATTTCTAATTATGTAAGCCACCTCCAAGTTTTGCAGAGAGGTGGGATATTATATGGATAAATAGAGAAATCTGTGCTAAAGCACTGCAACCTCCCTACCACCATTTGTTTTCAAAACTTTTTTGAGACTGTATGTGCCCCATTGCAGTGTTAGGATGTTCAGCTAGTCAGATTAAGAATGACAAAACTCAGCACAACTACTAAAGCAGTCAGCTGGTAGTCTTTTTCCAACCACTTACGGTACTTCAGCTATGCTGCTAAATGAATCAATATGATGAAGGCAGAAAGATGAGAACTTTGCTGAAATCAACTTTCCATTTCCTTGCCTAGATCTGAAGATAATTGTTTGCAAATTAGATGGGTGACTTTGACAAGGAGCGCAAATGATTCATCGCAGACGGATAAATATTTTGCACCTAGATTTGCACGCTTGCAGTTTCAGAGGTCTGGTGATGAACTTTTCAAACACAGGGCAACCTGCCACTCACCCACCTGCTCTAGGCCTAGGAGCCCAGCATGTCGCAGAGGATTCTGGGAGGTGTTGGCTCATCAGGCTGTTGGCACCATTGAGGTTCTGCAAGAACTGTCCACATGCACTAAAACATTACCAATGTTCTGATGTGGCTGTAACTCACTGGATAATATCGACACCCGCAGTTGCACAATACCTTTACTAGGAGGACCAACCAAAATGTCACAAAATAGTAGCAAGCTAGGTCTGGTTAACATCCAGCCTTTGTGTTTTCAAAAATAGGGAGTGACCACTATCCCAGAATACTAGCTGTGTAACCATATACTGGGAACACCTAGTAGAGACTTACTCAGTTTGCAATACCCAGTTTGTAAGAGAACCTTGTCCTTATGGCTACAACATCCAGGCAATTTCTGTACTCCCACCCCTTCTTTATTTTTTCTCGTTTCCCTGCCACTTGCTTTGTGTAATTTCTTGCAGAAAGAAGCCCCCGGCCCCTTCTAAATCTTTCAGCAACTTTCCGTTTTGCTAACTATGGCTGGTTTAGTTATAGGGTAGTAGTTTTGGCCTTCCACAGGTGGATGATCACAACCATGGTGAATTCATTACCTGAAACACTACGAACTACTCACAACAAGTGGGTATCAGCAGGCTTAAAGGTAAAGGGACCCCTGACCACTAGGTCCAGTTGTGACTGACTCTGGGGTTGCGGTGCTCATCTTGCTTTATTGGCTGAGGGAGCCGGCGTACAGCTTCCAGGTCATGTGGCCAGCATGACTAAGCCGCTTCTGGTGAACCAGAGCAGTGCACGGAAACTCTGTTTACCTTCCCGCCAGAGCAGTACCTATTTATCTACTTGCACTTTGACGTGCTTTCGAATTGCTAGGTTGGCAGGAGCAGGGACCGAGCAACGGGAGCTCACCCTGTTGTGGGGATTCAAACCGCCAACCTTCTGAACGGCAAGTCCTAGGCTCTGTGGTGTAACCCACAGTGCCCCCTGCACTCCCACAGCACCCCATCATCAGGCTTAGGGGCACTAAAAATAAATATTCAGGGGTAAATCACTAAGGGGTGGAGTGGCAGGAGAGAATGCAAATGAAGCTCAGTGAACACTGAGTGTGCTCAGCAAACACACAATGGTAGCTGACTGACACTTGTTGGAGGTGGAGGAAAATGGACTGTTCAGGAAGTGAGCATGGTTGGTTGTTTGGAATCCTGAGCAGTAAAATTCTACACTCTTGCAGTTTCCCACTATTGCAGTTTCCCACTTGTCCTTCCTGAGCCACATTCCCAAACAGAAGTTTCCAATAACAAAACCTTTTGCCAGGAGAACAAGTGTACCGCTAAGAGACGAACTTGGCTCTACCCTGAATGCTATCCAAAGATTCTAGATAACTAGAAAGCCATGTAGATGGTCCTTTGGGCTCATGTAAGCCTTGGATTTATATCATTCATTCATTCATTCATTCATTCATTCTCCTGGCACACAGACAGTTCTGTCATAGCACATAGAACAACTGCATCACAGAATTGCTTCTTCCCTATTTATTTACACCCAGTGCTTTTTTTCTTTAAAAATGCATAAGTGTACTCTCATTTTGACTCAAGAAAATCACCATTTTATAGCTCAAATCAGGAAAAATAAATACAGTAAATGGACATCGGGGGTAGCAGTGGAACTGACGATTCACCGTGCTAGAGAAGAAACAATTTTTAAAAATAATTTTTCAGTTTCTTCTCCCATCAGATTCACAAAATGTTTAGGGGTATGCATCCCCCTGCATCTCCCCAGAAAAAATCACTGTTTACACCTATTAAAAATTGTTCTTAAATGCTACCCTTTTGACATAATTGTTGTGCCTCTTTTGTGAGGTCATCCACTGGTTGCACAAACTTTAACAATGAAACACCAACATTCTTAATAAACCTTTTGTTCCCACATGTACTTCAAGTTTACACCCTCCAGATTGCTTTCTTCCAACTAAGAATGCAGAGTTTTCCCCAAAGTTTTTCACAGTGACTCCAGCTGTGAAAGTTCATGGGAGATTTGCTCTCGTTTTGGCTCCTTTTCAGAAGTTGCTATGTAGCTCACTCCT